>NC_071108.1:22637500-23237500 GCF_024256425.1 Clarias gariepinus
TTGGTACACACATGCTTCACAACCAACAACATGACAAGATGTTCCCATAGCGTTTTCACGCAGCATCTCGTTTCCGCCTTTTCATGGAACAGGGTTACAGCAAAGTAACCCGAGACGTTCTCTAGTGATGTTTCATGTTCCACAGGGTTCAGTTTTAGGCCCACTGTTTTTTTCTCTTTACATGCTTCCTCTGGGCAACATAATCTGTAAGCATGGTATTAGTTTTCATTGTTATGCTGACGACACACAGTTATATGTCTCAGCAAAACCAGATGAGAAAAAACAGCTTACTAAAGTTGAGCAATCTGTGCAGGACATAAGAGATTGGATGGTAATTAACTTCCTTCTGCTTAATCCTGATAAGACAGAAGTTCTAGTCATAGGACTGCGTACAGCTAGAAGTAAGATTTTAGATCACACTTTAACTTTAGATGGCCTTTCTCGTCCATTAAGTGCAACAGTAAAAAACCTCAGTGTGATTATAGATTCTAGCTCATGTAGATAATATTACCAGGATTGCATTCTTTCACCTCAGAAATATTGCCAAGATAAGAAATATACTGTCGCTAAATGATCACCTCTAGGTTGGACTATTAAAATGCCTTACTGTCTGGTTGTTCAACTAGGTGCATAAACAAGCTTCAGCTAGTCCAAAGTGCATCAGCGAGAGTCCTCACTAGAACCAGAAGATACGAGCATATCACACCTATCTTATCTCAGGGAGCCCTCATGTCTGTGTTTCCTTCTGACTCTCCCTTTTAGTTCTGCTGTTATAGTTCGTCCTGCCTATAGGAGTCTCTGCTTGCACTCTACACAAAATATACATTTACATTATACATTATGTGACTGCGACCATACCTAACTGCTATATCTCCTCTTCTTCTCTCCCCTTTCCTGTTCTCTCTCCCCCGTTCTCTCTCTTCCCTCTCTCTTTCCCTCTCTCTGTCAAGCTACACATGTCATTCCTGAGCTGCCAGTGATCCAGACTCTCGCTGCCCTCCAGACCTGTCTGACCCTTCCTGGTGCCCTGCTCCTGGTTGGAGTTCTTGTCACATGGATGCCCCGTGTGTGTGTGCCCCAGTTTCACTTTACCATGAAGACGGTTCTGGCCTCGACTGGTGTTGACAGCTGTTTCTCTGAGGACTTGACTTGGCTGTAGTTGCTCAATAGTTCAGGACTGGAATTTCCTACAAGTCTTCCTGAGTCTCCAAAATCTACCTGGACTCCATATTAACATCAGTTAACATCAACTGTTATAGCTGAACTGGCTAACACCTAACACACAGTATGAATTCAAATCAATTCCTGCTTTCTGTTTCACCTAAATGAGGATGGGTTCCTGTTGAGTCTGGTTCCTCTCAAGGTTTCTTCCTATAACCATCCCAGGGAGTTTTTCCTTGCCACTGTCGCCCTCGGCTTGCTCACCAGGGACTAGCTGACCGTTTAAATTCATACACATTCACATTCCATACAAACTTAAATAATTCTTTTGATTGTGTAAAGCTGCTTTGCGACAATGACAATTGTTAAAAGCGCTATACAAATAAAATAGAATTGAATTGAATTGAAAGATGTTTGCCACCTACTGGTCTCATGTTTCTTGCGACATCGCGTCTCTTGAAAACTCGCACACTGCTGCAAGTCGTCATGAGATTTCTGTCCCTCTGACATGCATTTTTTATTGTCCCATCTGTAAGTCATGCTTTTAAATTTATAATAAAAAGTTTTTTATATAGTTTTTGTATTGTTGTAACAGAGACAAAACAATGTAATATATGGTTTGCCTCAGTTTAAATTGTCTTAAGTGATTTAATTTCCTGATTTGATAGTGTTAACTATGCGAGTGTTATGACTCATGAATATGTCAAACACATTGAGCACAGAAGACATGAATGAAGAAACAAAAAAATTCTCTATTTTCAAGTAAATATTTTTATATGTGAATCGTTCCCTGAGAAAATGACCTGTCGCATGAATCCACACGAAGCACTTCAGGTTTTACAGTGTTATAGTAATTATTACGCTTTTTTTTTTGTTTGTGTCCAGCATTAAGTTACTATTTTATCCAGTATTTGATGTCAGCTGGAAATAATGGATGGAGTGCGGTTGTGAATTAATGACATGCATTTGTGAACCTGCGGCACTCACTTTCACTTTACAAAAGGTAGCGTTTATGATCAAAAGGCTGATAAACGTGTGCGCAATTATGAGCAGATTTACCGACATTCTTTTTTCATACCAACTCATTTATTTACGACAAGGTAGGGGGCTACTGTGTAAGACGAGAGGAAGAGGGGAGGAGGGAGTCATTCTACACAATCCCTCCACTCCTCTTACTTTAGCTTCACACATACACACATACACACTAACAGGAACACTGATGTGTCAGGAAGTGCAGGTTAATTTGTGTTATTTTTACTTTATATTGAGTATTAATCATTTTTATATAATTGTTTTGGCCTGTGGAACAAATCATCAGTTTCCTTTATTTATTTTGATGAAATTTGCTATGAATGATTTGATATACAAGCATGCTTTTGAAATGAATTAGGCTTGCAATCCAAGGTTTGGCTGTATTTCACTATCTTCCTGGCCTTGGTCTGCTTGCTGTAGATTGAGCGCAGTTTAGGGAGCTTGGTGCGGATTATGTGCTCAGCTGATTGCACCACCCCCTGTAGCTCATTTGTCTGGCATGGTGCTATTCCAAAACCAGGTTGTGATGTTTCAGGACAGGATGTTCTCTGACGCAGGGGTAAAAGTTCCTTAGCACCATGGAGAGCAATCTAAAGTCTCTTAAGCATCTGAGGTGGTAGAGACAGTGCTGGGCTGTTTTAACCATGGTGTCTATGTGACAGGACCATGACAGGTACTTTGTGACGTGAACACTGGAGGTACTGTATGCCATTTACTCTCTTTAAAGGGCTTTTGTTGATGACATGGGTCTGCTCCTGTTCCTCTTTTGCCTTGTGTTGAAGTCCATTATCAACTTCTTTGTCTTGCGGACATTTAGGAGGAGGTTGTTTCTTTAATGCCAGTTCTCCAGTTCTCCAATGTCCTCTAGATAGGACTTGTTGTTGTTTTCAGAGATCAGGCCCACCAAAATGGTGTCGTTAGCAATCCCAATGTCAGTATATAGTAGTTAGCATGCAGTCGTACATGCAGTCATACAGTGAGTACAGCAGTGGGTTTAGGACACAGCCCTGGGTGGCTCTATGTGCTGAGGGTGAGAAAGGCTAAGACTTGTCTGCTTATCTGTACTGCCTGTAGTCTTACAGGATAGCATGTGCATCTAATTGTCACTGGAGATGACAACTTTCTCAAGTATCTTTGAAGTCTAAATTTAGACAGAATCAAGGGATCCAGAGTAGGTCTTTTAATTAATGGTTGCACCACTGCATGCGTAAAAGTCACTGGCATGCTACCAGTGGTCAGACTTATATTTGAAATTCAAAGATTTTCAAAATATATATTCTATTTAAAAAAGTCAAAGAGGGATTACATTGATAAAACAGAACAAACATTTCATATGCCCAATAATCTCTTTAAAAAGGGAAATGATACAGGTCCAAACTAGTTAAAAGCAGCATGTATCACTTATTGATGGATTACAAGAAGGAGGTGATATAAACGCTCTAATATTATCAATCCTGTCTGCTGGGGACAAGACATGTAGGTTGTGGGGGTTGATGGGTTTATGACCTGGAGGTACTAGGCTGATCAGACTGGTTCATGACAAAAAATGAAAAGGTTGTGGGCATTAAGATCAGCTTTAATAGTGCTTACAAAAATGAGGTTAAGTACAGCTGTTTAAAATAATGCCTGAGATATATTTGTCTTCTCATTTTTTACAGTTCTTTAATAGTCATTTTGGTTGTTCTTTTTCATTTTAAAAGACAACTGGTAACTTGTCTTTCTTAGGATTAGAGGGTAAGGTTCTAAAAGGTGCAACACTATCCATAATATTAAAACTTAACATAAAAAAGGCATCTAAAAACAGCACAGGATCATTATTGAGAGCAGCACAGAATTGTACAGCAGTGGAAAAAATTAAAGAACAAGAGCACAGTGCAATTACCCATTGTTTAGTGAGTCGGAATCCAAAAACAACAAGCATGTGATCAGCGTAATGGGTTTGACCCTACGTGCACGAGCGGCACCCTGAAGCACGGACATGAGACAAGGTCTTATGGGAAAAATTGCAATTTTATTTACAGTAGGTAAAAATGGGGAAGGAAAGGGTTAAAGAAGGGAGAATGAAACAAAAGAAAAGGGAAGAAGTAAGCGGGGGAGTGAAGGTGCCACGGGCAGCTATTTCCCTGGGACGCGTCATATCGCCCCACTCACATGGTCCTCCACCACATTACGCACTTCCTGGACCCTGGACTAAACTCACTGATGTCACTCATATACCCATATAGCATTACTCTGTTGGCTTAACATCGGCAAAATGTTGGGCCAATATTAGTGCATGTGCACACTACTGAAGGGCCAACGTTGGGCTAATGTTTGCATCAGTGGTTGGCCCAACATCATTTTGTCCATTGGCCCAATATTGGCTAATTGGTGGGGCCAAAGATAGGTTGTCCCAACGTTGGCACAACACTGCTTCAGTAGATTATCACAAGGTTGGCCCAACATTGGTTCAGTAGATAATGGCTGGGTTGAAAATTGGAAATTAAATTATATTGGTGTAGCCAGTGTAGCAGGCTCTCTCAATGATGCCATCACATCAGGAGCTCATTGAAACATTGAAAGAACTATATATCTAATTTATACTAATTTTATTTATTAACTTGCTTATTATCGCTCATGCATGCTAACACATGTTAAACACCAACACTTTATATTTTGTGAAAAGACTTTTAACAATATTACTTGAAGTATATGTCCTATTATCTTAAATTATATCTAAATGGATTCACTATGATGTAACTAAACAATGGTGATAATGTGTTGTTATTCATTTCTAATTTCTTTGTTGTTATTTATGGCTAAATGACATAGATGCAAGTTTAAAAGGTTAAAACTTTATGTACATAAAATAAATAATATGCAGTTAAGACAGCTAAATAACATATTTTTAAAGGTCTTTGTGGTACACCCCAATTTTTTTATGTATTTGTTTATGTTTTCTAAAATTATAAATGTTAAATTCATTGTGCTTTGTGCCTAACTGTGATCATTGTTTAACAGGTGGTAACCTGTAACAGGTCACTTATCATTAGAGAGGAACCTAACCCCACAGAGGCCAGGTGCTGCAGATTAAATCTTGCAGTCAAGCTAAACAAGCTAAAGGTTTTGTGCCACAAAAAAATGTGGTTTTAGACAAATCTACATAAACTCTTGTGCATTACAGCTGATTAAGCAAATTAAGCTCCCTCTTGAAAGAACTGATTGACATGTTTATACTGTACATGTCAGTGTTTAGGCATGTTTTTAATTGAGTGAAAGAAGTCTACATACCATTGGTGTGTTGATCAATAAAAAAATAAACAAAATGACTTGTGTTTGCAAAGAAAATAAAAGCAAAAAGTCTGTGTTTGCAACCAATATACTTACTAATTCATCCTCAGACCAACCACATTCAGCATTAATATCTAAAAAGTAAGTCACAAAAATGTTGTAATAAAGATGGACATGCTCATCTTTGTATTATGTACTCTTTAACAGGAATTTCAGAATTATAAACATGAAATATTTACATGTATTTTCAAAATAATTTTAGTTATACTAAATGTAATTATTTATCTTATATGTGTATGCTAAAAAAATAAAATTAATTTCAGTGTAAAACCTCTATTCAGACATTTTACTACTTCTAACCACTAGAGACTGCACCATACTGAGACCTTCAACAAACTCATGATCAGAGTTGGGTATAACATGTTACTGTGTAACACATTACATTAATCTAATTACTTTTTCTGATAATGCAGTAATGTAACGCATTACATTTTAAATGCATGTAATTTAATTACAGTTACCAATGTCAATGATACTACATTACTAGAGTTACAAATGTGGTGTTTAAAAGTGAATGCATTTAAAAAGTCATGTCCTGTAAATTTATTTTAATTTGAGAAATTCCTGTATGCCTCATACTATCATTGTCAAATATGTTAATAAGGACAATTAATAATCACAACTTTAAACATTATGGAATTAATATGAAATCTTTTGAGTAAAAATAGGCTGTACCTAGTCTTTTGGGTGGAGCTGGAGGGCCACAGTGTCTGCACATAAGATATTTAAGAATAACATAATTCTCAAAAGCATTACATAGAATATTAATAGCAGAATATGATCAGATAATAAGTGAAGGATGCATGCTATTTTCAAATACTTACAAGTTTTTCAGCTTTTCAAAAAAACTCTGGAAAAAATGTGCATAATTTGCATTAATTGTAAAAAAAAAATACAATTTGAAAAAAAGATATGCACATACTATATGAACACTGAATTTATAGTAAAGTCAAATTATTGATTCATTTTCAATAAAAGTAGTGCTGGCTGCTAGGCAATTGATATGAAGGTACTCATTCCAGTAAAGTCACATTCACAAATATTAAACACTAAAAAAGTTATTTTAGCTGTCAACCACAGTACCATCATTCAAATGTCTCCCAAACTGCCTGGCAACAGTATGCCAATCCATTGCAGGGCACATACAGAACACAAATGTGCACAATGGGCCTTTGTCCTTTTTGATAGGGAGTGATTTATTGGCCTTTGTGAAATGTATGCCTAGGGCAGAGAGACCCAATAGATGCTGATTTCAAACTAGTTACTGCCAACAACAGACACACTATGCCTACCTGGCGAAAGAGGAGAAAAACAGTATTGACACTGCAGTCAGGGTGTGACTGAATCACTTCTCATTTTATCTCATTTTATCTCATTTAGGCCTTGAGGCCTTGAGTTTTCCATTGAGATGGAAAACTGGCAAAACAACCAGATTTTGCCTGCTGCCTACTTTGTCATTAAAATGGCCTCCTGTATTAACACACACAGCAGCAAGATCTCTTTGTGGTTCCCTGTTCCAAGATTGACACGATAAAGCACCTGCAGCCAAGTGGAAATCCCAAAGGATATCCTCATTATATACAGGAAGGCATTCCCTTCATGTTATGGCTAGTGTCTAACCTGTGCTGGCTGTTTCAGGTAAAACAGCTTAAAATCCCCATGTATTGTCTTCAAAAGCAGTACCTCATAGAGAGATTTAACCAAACACTGCAGGTTATTCTAAGGGAAGTTGTAAAGAGGGACACAGCAAGGAGGGCTAAACATTGTTTGCTGTCCATGAGAGCCTGCAGGCATCTGAAAGCTTTGCCCCTTTGAACTACTGTTTGGCAAAATACCAAGCAACTTCATCTAAAAGCCTGGGGATGAATTGCCATCTCCCTTCAGGTCAGTACATGCAGACGATGCAATAACAGATTGAACAAGGTCCAAAACACTTGGACAAGACATGGAATTATAAAGGATTTTATAAAAATGTGGCATAAGGATGATGCTGGATGGATTAAATTGTAATGATATAACAATATTAAACTAATATACTCTTTAGGGCATGTTTGATATCAAATTAATTCAGATTTCATTTTGGTGAATAATATGGTGACTTCACAAATATCATTACAAAATATTTTTTGTATAAAACTTTTATATATTTAGTATGGTTATCCTTCACACACCCGAAATTTATTTAAACTCATTTTCAGGAAATGAATCAGCCTATAAATAGGTTAGTGGCTGGAGGTCCATCCAGTCATATGATTATGTGTAATTAATTAATTACACTTAATTAATAAAAAAAAATATTTAAATACTTTTTTGTGTCTTTTCTCTTTTTTTTGATGGCTTTTTACCATCAAACATTCTTTATCAATGACAGTGTCCACAAAAGGTTTCACATTTCTGTATATTTTGGAGTGGCTCCTTGTCAGGGATATTTGTGTTGGACTGAGGTGGCTAATTAGTTTAGTATAAATGGGCATGTTTTAGGTTAGGTGTGGTCTTGCATCTGTTTTCTTCTGTTGTTAACTGGATTGTAGCAGGATGAGCTATGGTCTCATCATGGTTATATTTATGTGGGTGCCTTATTAACAATCGGCCGTGCTGTTTTATATACTGCCATACTTTTGGTTGGAGGACTTCCGGGTCACCTGGTTCGTGTCGGAGATTATTCCAGACACTAGCCAATCTGTTTACCTGTGGGCCATTATAAAGGTAGTGGGAGAGCCTTTTCGGTAGAGCGCCCACCTCCCTTTGTGTCATGCCCACTCAATCTGCGACCGGCACTAGGACCCGGAAGTAATGCGGTCGCGAACCAGGAAGTATAAAAGGAGTAAACAAACCACCATATATCATATATATCATATACCGTGAGTACTCACACTCTTGGGTTTTGCTTTTTGATATTGAGTGTGTATTTATAGGACGCGGGTTAAATTTGTGTTTTTCCCTTGCTCCCCTTTCGTGAGAGTCCTTAAACTAAATCGTGTGGTTATCCTACCTACTCGCCGACTTCCACGTTTGGGTGTACCATCCATGCTACATTGGGCTAACCGCTAAAGCTGCATTGTCTGGTCTTGGCAGAGGTAAAAATGCTCTTCGCAATCGCTCAGCTATGTTTATGGGCAGTGGTACTCACTTAAATGCTTTCTTTAGGTTTCCTTTGGACTCATTAACAGTGACGCAATTTCCTGTCAACCCTCTGTGTACATTCCTGGCCAAAAGTTTTGAGAATGACACACATATTAGTTTTCACAAAGTTTGCTGCTAAACTGCTTTTAGATCTATGTTTCAGTTGTTTCTGTGATGTACTGAAATATAATTACAAGCACTTGATACATTTCAAAGGCTTTTATCGACAATTACATGACATTTATGCAAAGAGTCAGTATTTGCAGTGTTGACCCTTCTTTTTCAGGACCTTTGCAATTGGACTGGGCATGCTCTCAATCAACTTCTGGGCCAAATCCTGACTAATAGCAACCCATTCTTTCATAATCACTTCTTGGAGTTTGTCAGAATTAGAGGGGTTTTGTTTGTTCACTCCCTTGAATGAGAAGCAACCCCACACATAAATGGTCTCAGGATGCTTTACTGTTGCACCTTAATCACAGGATGACACAGGACTGATGGTAGCGCTCACCTTTTCTCCTCTGGACAAGCCTTTTTCCAGATGCCCCAAACAATCGGAAAGAGGCTTTATCGAAGAATATGACTTTGCCCCAGTCCTCAGCAGTCCATTCACCATATTTTCTGCAGAAGATCAATCTGTCCCCTGATGTTTGTTTGGTTTTTTTTGGAGAGAAGTGGCTTCTTTGCTGCCCTTCTTGACACCAGGCCATCTTCCAAAAGTCTTCGCCTCACTGTGCGTGCAGATGCGCTTACACCTGCCTGCTGCCATTCCTGAGCAAGCACACTTTGATCCGAGCTGAATCCTCTTTAGGAGACGATCCTGGCGCTTGCTGGACTTTCTTGGACACCCTGAAGCCTTCTTAACAAGAATTTAACCTCTTTACTCGAAGTTCTTGATGATCCTATAAATTGTTGATTTAGGTGCAATCTTAGACAATATCCTTGCCTGTGAAACCATTTTTATGCAACGCAATGATGGCTGCACGCGTTTCTTTGCAGGTCACCATGGTTAACAATGGAAGAACAATGATTTCAAGCATCACCCTCCTTTTAACATGTCAAGTCTGCCATTCTAACCCAATCAGCCTAATACAGTATAATGATCTCCAGCCTTGTGCTCATCAACATTCTCACCTGAATTAACAAGACAATTACTGAAATGATCTCAGCAGGTCCTTTAATGACAGCGATGAAATGCAATGGAAAGTTTTTTTTGGAATTACGTTAATTTTTATGGCAAAGAAGAACTATGCAATTCATCTGATAACATTCTGGACTATATGTTAATTGCTATTATAAAAACTTAAGCAGCAACTTTTTCAATTTCCAATATTTATGTAATTCTCAAAACTTTTGGCCACGACTGTAGAGTGCGCACGCTGTTTTATGGTGCGTCTGACTTTCGCTTTCATATTGGGTATGAATGCTTCTTGCGATCTCTATTCCATGCTTATGGACAGAGGCACTTGTTTATATCAGCTTGTAGACTTATTTTGGCTTCTTCTACAGTGTTGTTGTTTTCTGTGAACTCTCCTGTGCGTAGCGTGCACTTCGTTTCGTTGCGCGTTTGACTTCCGCTTCCGCCTCAGGTACGAGTACTGTTTGCCATTTATTATTTATATTTTTGGGAATGGTTTTCATTTAATTTAAATTGTAGGTTTTTTCTGTTTTTTCAGTAGTGAAATCTTTGTATTGACTCTCTATTGTGTAGAGTGCATGCCTTTTGCTGCACGCCCAATTTTTTTGTGGTTTTTGTTTCAGTTTCCACCTAGACAGTTGTGTTCCCTTATTAACAACATTGCCTTACTGATGTCGGTAAGTGGCCCGTTCCCTGTACTTCCTGGTTGTACAGGGATTGCTAGAGGTTGTTCATTCAGCATCTGGATATGTACGTTTTATTAGTAAATTTTATTGTCCTCTGTGGTATGCGTATGTTTAATTTTCATTTTGACAATTAGGAATTATAGGTTGAGGTGGGTGTTGTGGACAAATGCATGAACGCTGCTGCTTTGCCTGATTATTCAATCAGTTTTGTTTTATTTTTGTTTGCTTTACTGTCATTAGACAAATATATGCCATATAATTGCTTCACTTTTGTATTGCATGACTGCTGCTTTGTTGGCGAAGTGCTTTGTTATTTTTCTGCTGCTATTTTTCTAACCAGCCCCTACCGCTTGCCACATTTGGTTTAGGTACTATTCTCTTGTTGCCATGCTTTTTGATTCATGTTTTTGTATTCTGTTCTCTTAGTCATAGCTTCATGTTTGTTAATGTTTAGTTGTTTGTTTATGTTTGCTTTTCCTTATTAAAGTCTTAACCTCTGCACTTATGCCTTGCTAGCCGGCATGCGTGGGGGAGAGAAGAGCAAAATAACCCCAGAGGGAGACTGGAGGAGGTGAGCAAGTCAATGAAGAGTGGAATGCGATGAGTATCAGTAGCAGTGGTTTACACAGCAACAAAATTTCATTAGGGAGGTAAACCTATGCTGCACTGCGAAAGACTGGAAGCGCAAACAGACGTTGCTGGAGGAGGGTGCAGCGCTCTAGAAGCAGCTTCTCCAACTGACCTAGGAGAAGTACTATCCTTCCAAGCCCAGTCTCGACCTAAGATAAGTACTGATCTGCCAGCGTTAATGTAGGCCTAGAGAACCCTGCCAAGGGCCCAGTCTGCCCAGAGAGCCATGCCTCGACGACTCAGTGACGATCCGCCCAGCTTTCACAACCCTGTCTCTGCCCCGCCTCCCGAGTTGAGAGACGATAGGTGCATTTCAGTCTGCCTGAAGTACCCTGCAAAGTATACTTCACAGGGTTTTCAGCCATGTTAAGTGTGATTCCAAACTGCAGAAAGCGAAAATGTTTAGTTTTCATTCCAGAAATAGGAATGAAAAATGTCCCATAAGTCATTACTTCTCGCTGGAGCGAGAAAAAGGATTTATATGTTTTGTCATTATCCAGGAAACATCTTATTAACAGGACACAACAATTAAAATTTTTATTTAATCAAGAAATCCTTAGTGTTATATAGGCTAGTAATCATCTGTAAAAATATTGATAATTCTCCGTACACATTTAATCAATTATTATTAATTAATAAATTATTTACTTTTAAGTGATGCATGTTTTAATAGTATGTTTTATAAAGGTATCAGTTTTTGTTATAATAAATATTCAATATTTAATGTCCATAGTGTGACATTTCCACAGCAGAAGTGACGGGTATCCGAGGTGCTTATGTTATCATGGTAACAAACAGGGGACGGGACATCTGCAATGGTGACTTCGCATGGTGGAGTTTTGTCGATGGAAGTTTCCTTCAATGACATTTACTGCAAACAGAGGAGGGAGTAGTAAGCACCCAGTAAAGTCCACTTCAAAATGGGACGCAGCCATAGTGTTCGCTCTCCCTGCCGGATTTGACGATTTCCTGCCTGCCCCACCACCCTGTTTAAAGGACTTGCACCACAGCCCCTCTTGTTGGGAAACCGAACAAAGGACCTTAGGGTAGTTGTCCTGGATCTCTAATTGTGCTCCAGAGTAGCGCCTTCAATGGGTGGGGGGAGGTTCCAGCTCCTCACGCTCTGATACATTGTGTTGGACTCAAAGTTTACCCAGAGTTTACCTTGGTCAGGTGATAAAAAGGTGATAAAAACACTCACCTGAACCGATGTGGCTAATTAGTTTAGTGTGTATATATGAGTATGTTTTGAGTTAAGTTTGGTCTTGCATCTGAGTTCTTTTGTTATGCTGTTTGGTTCTGTTCTGTTATGCTTTTCGGCTCTGTTCTCTTGTTGCCATGCTTTTTGATTCATGTTTTTGTATTTTGTTCCCTTAGTCATTGCTTCATGTTTAGTTTGTTCATGTTTAGTTCTTTGTGTTTGTTTGCTTTTTCTTATTAAAATCCTTATTAAAGTCTTAACCTTTGCACTTATGCCTCACCTTGTGCTTGGATACCACCAAGTTAGCTGGCCTCCTGGGAACATATTTAAAGACCCTAACATGTGGAAATTGCTTAGAGCAAAGTCAGGACTGTATAGATATTTGGCAATAACTACAAGCTGAGTTCCTGTAATGTGCAAAAGGTGTTCATAAATGATTGTGTGTACAGTTCCTTAAGCCAGGTGTATCTCTTACATAAGCAAGTTATCTGTTCAAAGCTCAAAAGTCATGCGTTCCAACTCTTGAATGTTCATAGAAAAAATTGCTGTTGGCTCTGAGCTACCTTGGAGGACTAGTCATTTGAAGCCTTCTTTAAATGTTTGCTCTTTTAAAATGTTTTACTGAGGCTAAGGGTCTCATCACCATACTGTGCATGAAGTCCACTGTAAATGTCAGTTGTTTCGATGCCTTCATTGATGAGAAATTTCATTAGAAGTTCCGGTTTGACTTGAATTCCCCTTGTTTGTTAAATGATTGTAGTTCTTAAATTATAAGTAGTTTTTCTTTAAGAAAGTATGTTGAATTAAAGTATGCCTAATCTGTAGGACTTGTTTAAAAAGTAAAAGTTAGACATATTTTGCAAGTAATTTTTGACTTGCCAAAATAAGAGGATGCAAGTTTTAGATAAAAACCTCAAATAGAAAGCCTGGGGTTTCATGTCAACAGAAACCTCTGAGTTAACTTAATAACTATTTATAGGTTTTAGTCTATCCTTTAAATAATGAAGAACATAGTTTTAAAGGCCTCAGAATAAAGCTGGTTTTGTTACAGATAAATTAAATACTGAGATAATACATTTTAAATAATAATTAAAAAAAATTTCAACATACTTTTCACTTACTGAAGACAAGTATTAATCATTTTAATTGTTTAATTTGTTATTTATGGCATCATCAAATAACGTATATGTTTGAAAATGGCTGTAATTCCTGAGTGGTTAATGCCACACTTTTGTCAAGCCCCTTGAATTAAAGCTGGAAGTAATGGCTTTGTGGTGGTGTACAGAGGCCAAATGCCAAAAAAAAAGAGTTCCAATGTACAGTATTTGGAACTTTCTTATGCCCAGCAAGGACATCTGCTTTAGATCAATTTATTTAGTTACTTCTGAGCTTTGCTGGCCCATATCACACCGATTCATTATTAAACACTTACCAGTGATTCAGACATTTTATTTTAATCTAAAATTTAATCTAATTTTGTGTCTTTCTATATATTAAATGCTTGAATGACGGCACCTACAAAGACCACTTTGACCAAATCCTTCAAAGGAGGAACTCTAAAATAAAACATAGCTGGAGAGCTACCTGTGGCTTATTATCAAGTTAATTTATTCTTATCTCCGAGTGTGTTACGTTGCCCCACCAATGCATGAGCGAGCAATTTGAAAGGATGCGGTTGGCTGGTGTCACAAGGTTCGAGGGAAAACGTGATAGTCTTCGGCCCTTCCTGACTGTTGCCTTAATGTGGGAGTACCCTAGTGACTGATGGAAAGTGGACATGACTAAATTAGAAAGAAAAATCTGGGAAAAAAAGAAGCCTTTCACAATTTGAGCCCAATAAATCTTGGCTTCATCATCTTGGAATATTCCCATGCCATCAGGGAAGAAAAATCCTTTAATGTAAAAACTTGGTCATTTAGTTTATTCAAGTAGTCAGCTGTCCTGATTTTTTGGGCATCTAACATTGCTGAAAGCTGGACCTCATCAACAGAAGCAACCCTAGATCATAACACAGGCTTTTACAGTAGGCACTAAGCATGATGGGTGCATCACTTCGTTATGCTCCACAATTATGATATTACCATATTTATTCCTTAATGATGATAGTTCACTACTGTCCTTCCAGGTTTTAATAATGTGTTCTTAACCCAATTTTAGTAACCTACTTTTTTGACAATCTCCTTAGGTTTCTTTTCTTGACTACAGGACAATTATTTGACACTTCTAAAACAGAGTAACATCTTTGCCACGACCACAGAATGTCTTTTGACATGGTTGTTTAAGAAATCGGAAGCTATTCTCTTTATCAGTTAGAGTTAAATGACCCTACAGTAGGTCTTAAACCCTATAGAGGGGCGTCCTAAGTTCTTTTACCCGAAATACAAACCGGATTCCAAAAAAGTTTTGACACTATACAAATCGTGAATATAAACTGAATGCAATGATATTCTAATATTTTTTCAGAATAGAACAGAACATAAATCACGGAACAAAAGTTTAAACTGAGAAAATGTATAATTTTAAGGGGAAAATATGTTGATTCAAAATTTCATGGTGTCAACAAATCCCAAAAAAGTTGGGACAAGTAGCAATAAGAGGCTGGAAAAAGTAAATTTGAACATAACGAGGAGCTGAAAGACCAATTAACACTAATTAGGTCAATTGGCAACATGATTGGGTATAAAAAGAGCTTCTCAGAGTGGCAGTGTCTCTCAGAAGCCAAGATGGGTGAAGGATCACCAATTCCCACAATGTTGTGCAGAAAGATAGTGGAGCAATATCAGAAAGGTGTTACCCAGCGAAAAATTGCAAAGACTTTGCAGATCATCATCAACTGTGCATAACATCATCCGAAGATTCAGAGAATCTGAAACAATCTCTGTGCGTAAGGGTCAAGGGCGTAAAACCATACTGGATGCCCGTGATCTCCGGGCCCTTAAACGACACTGCACCATAAATAGGAATGCTACTGTAAAGGAAACCACAAAATGGGTTTAGGAATACTTCCAGAAACCATTGTCATTGAACACTATCCACTGTGCCATCTGCCGTTGCCAGCTGAAACTCTACAGTGCAAAGAAGAAGCCCTTTCTAAGCAAGATCCACAAGCTCAGGAGTTTTCACTGGGCCAGGGGTCATTTGAAATGAATGTGGCAAAATGGAAGACTGTTCTGTGGTCAGACGAGTCACAATTCGAAGTTCTTTTTGGAAATCTGTGACGCCATGTCATCCGGACCAAAGAGGACAAGGACAACCCAAGTTGTTATTAACGCTCAGTTCAGAAGCCTGCATCTCTGATGGGATGGGGTTGCATGGGCAGCTTGCATGTCTGGAAAGGCACCATCAATGCACAAAAATAGATTCAGGTTCTAGAACAACATATGCTCCCATCCAGACGTCATCTCTTTCAGGGAAGACCCTGCATTTTTCAACAAGATTATGTCAGACTACATTCTGCATTAATCACAACATCATGGCTGCGTAGGAGAAGGATCCGGGTACTGAAATGGCCAGTCTGCAGTCCAGATCTTTCACCTATAGAGAACATTTGGCGCGTCATAAAGAGGAAGGTGCGACAAAGAAGGCCCAAGACGATTGAACAGTTAGAGGCCTGTATTAGACAAGAATGGGAAAGCATTCCTATTTCTAAACTTGAGAAACTCGTTTCCTCGGTCCCCAGACATCTGTTGAGTGTTGTAAGAAGAAGGGGAGATGCCACGCAGTGGTGAAAATGGCCTTGTCCCAACTTTTTGGGGATTTGTTGACAGCATGAAATTTTGAATCAACATATTTTTCCCTTAAAATGATACATTTTCTCAGTTTAAACTTTTGTTCCGTGATTTATGTTCTATTCTGAATAAAATATTAGAAGTTGGCACCTCCACATCATTGCATTCAGTTTTTATTCACGATTTGTATAGTGTCCCAACTTTTTTGGAATCCTGTTTGTATAAACGTAAAAGTTAGTGTTAATTTTGCATTTTATTCTTTTGAATGCCGCAAGTATTAGCTATCTAGCTACTCAAATGTACAATGACCCTTAACCCTTGTGTGGTGTTCAGGTCTGTGGGACCCATTATCATGTTTTATCAAAAGAAAAATTATACAATGTATTATTTATTTGAATCCAGATTCATTGGCCTTGGCTCATTATCTGTGAAGAGCATTTATCAGAAACATTTTCAATAACCACACCCTGTACACCCCTACACATTTATATTACGTTCAGGATGTTTGGGTTCACTGGACACGGGATTAATTAAAAGTGTAAAAATTGTAGGTCCTGTGTATCTTCACTCTGTCCTCCTCTTATCTGGGCCTGCTGTAAGTACAGTGTGTGTGTGTGTGTGTGTGTGTGTGTGAGAGAGAGAGAGAGAGAGAGAGAGAGAGAGAGAGAGAGTCTGAGTTTTGTCCCTGTTGTCCCGCACAAGGTTGCAAACATTGTTATACAACATTGTGGCAAAATACACACAGCAACATCAGCTTTCACATTCCTGCACACTTTTCCCTCTTGTAGAAACCGATCTTTACTTGCTCTCATTCTATCACTTTTTTCATATCCCAAATTGGGGACCGGATGCAGTAAATATAGCTTTGTGGTTACTTATCACAACCTATTAAGATGGCCAAAAGATTCTCTGTCCAGAAGATATTGCAATTGAGTTTGGAAGAGAAAGATGCTTTGAACCTCCAGGGTCCGGGTTCGATTCCCAGCCAGACTTGAGTCCCATCTCTGTGTGCATGGAGTTTGCATGTTCTCCCCATGCTTGGTGGGTTTCCTCCGAGTACTCCGGTTTCCTCCCACAGTCCAAAAATATGTAGGTTAGGTTGATTGGCGTTCCAAATTGCCCGTAGTGTGTGAATGAGCGTGTGAGTGTGTGTGTGTGCCCTGCGATGGATTGGCACCCTGTCCAGGGTATACTCTCATGCCCTAAGCCTCCTGGGATAGGGTCCAGGCCCCTGTGACCCTGAATAAAGGATAAAGTGGTGTAAGTGAGATGCTTTTGATGATGTAGAGGAAGAGGGTTTAGAATGTAAGTCTGACAGTGACTTTAAAGAAAAGTTTGAGACTGAGCATCAGCTAGTTTCAAAACAAAGACAAGACACAGAACCAGCCCCTTAGCAGCCAACTCCAGGACCAGAACAAGATCTGCAGCTATCAAGTGAAAAAATATAAATGTCAAAAATGTAATGGTCTTCTTGCCCAGAGAAATGAGCCATCCTGCATGGCTGTCAATGTGATAAGAATGCAACCAGGGCCTACAGGCATGGCAGTTAAACATGTTCAGGACATCAAGTCTTCTTTTGAGTTTTTCGTCCCAGATTCCATCCAAAAATTATTCTGAATTGCAATAATTTAGAGGAAGGTGTGTTTTTTGAAACAGAGAAAAGGAGATGACCCAAACCCATTTACATGCCCACTTTGGGGTTCTTATCCTTTATGGAGTTTTTAGGTCCAAGGGGGAATCCACAGAATTCCGGTAGGATGCAGAAACTGGCAGAGAACATTTCCATGCAACCATGTCCCTGGAGAACATCCACATAATTTCCAGGATTTTCCGCTTTGATAAAGGAGATGACAGACCAGCTTGCCATCAGGATGGTGTTGGACAAGTGAGTGCATCGCCGTCCCCTATTTTACAACCCTGGGGCTATTATTCTAGATTGCGGCCAGCAACAACAAAAAAAAACGTGCTGTGAAGTGTGTGTGTGTGTGTGTGTGTGTGTGTGTGTGGACTCAAGACCCAGGACAGAGAAACACTACATATGTGCATTAAGACGTACATGTGCACCACCTACACAGTAAAACCTCTCCCTTCTTCTCTCATGTGTTGTACATGCTGGTGTGCAGAGGCAATGTGTTCAGGGAGCTGATGTGTTGGCTAGACTGACATGGTTCAGCTTTTGTTGTGTAAAATGAGCTGAAAGTGTTAAACTTCTAATTAAGTGCATATAAATCAACATCAATAGTTGCTTAATTTGTAAATCTGGTGCTTTTTTTTACTCATATTGATAATGCATCTTTTTTATTACATTTTATGAAAAAAGAGAAAAAAATAATACATAAATGTGATCTAACAAAAATGTGATCTTTAAGTAAAGGTAAAGGCCAAATATTAACCATATATCCTGTGTATATTGTTTGTAATCAGGATAAAGTAAACATCTGTTAAGTATTTTAACATGAAGTTGATTGGTTATGTTGAATTAAAACCTCCAAAATACAGTGAGTCCACCAGACCCGGGAAAACCACACAAGGGTTAAATATAATACTTACACTAAACAGTCAAGGCAAGCCAAGATTATTCATATAGCACATTTCATACACAATGGTAATTCAAAGGGCTTTACATAAAAGAGAAAAAGATAATCATAAAAAGAAATAGAAAACTAAAACTTTTTAAATTACTTAAATAAAAACAGTTTGTAGTGACACTACTAAAAATTAGTGTATTTAAAATTTCATTTAGAATCAAAATAAAACAGTTAAAAATATAAGAAACATAAAATATAGTGCAGTCAGTTTGGACGTAGCACAGTACTTATTCAATATATGCACAGTTAAACAGATGAAATTTAAGTCTAGATTTAAATTTGACTAATGTTCAGGTACATCTGATCTCTTCTGGAAGCTGGTTCCAACTGCAACATAATGGCTAAAAGCGGACTCCCCTTCTTTGTGTAAACACTTGCTATTTCTAACTGACTCGATCCTAATGATCTGAGTGGTCAGTTAAGTTCATATTCAGTCAGCATATCTGCAAAGTATTTAGGTCCTAGGCCATTAAGTGATTTATAAACAAGTAAAAGTACTTTAAAATAAATTCTTAATGTTACAGAAAGCCAGTGTAAGGACCTGAGAACTGGTGTAATGTGCCCAGATTTTCTGGTTCTATTCAGAATTCTCGCAGCAGCGTTCTGGATGAGCTGCAGCTGTCTAATGGTCTTCTTGGGACGGCCAGTAAGGAGACCATTACAATAATCCACCCCTGCTGATGATAAAGACATGGACAAGTTTCTCCAAGTCTTGATTGGAAACAAAACATCTAATTCTTTAGGCCCTCCCCAACACTGGCAGTACTGTGACCCTGGCTCACCCCTCGATCATTCCCTGGCGTGCGAAACCATGCATGTCTCTTGATCAGCTGTGTGCACAGGCACCATCAGGAGGTTCCAGCAACCAGAATCACGGTGGAGTATTGGAGGGGAAGAAACAGCATAACAGTGGGCATTAGTCCCTAATCTGACTGTCCCATTTTTGTTAGGCAGAGACTGGCTGGGGCCATGTGAGAAAGCCCAGCAGGAGAGAAAAAAAAAGGGGGAAGGAATCCGCCACAGAGCACAGACAGCAACAGAGGAGGGTCACGCCCCCCCCCTCCCCCCCTGCCATGCATGGATGGCCCAGACACAAGGGGAAAGCATGGATACCAAGGCGGAAGGTGCGCTCTTTTCTTTTCCTCATGCACCCCTTCATTTATCTACTTAACTTTTTGAGGCTGCAAAAAGAGGACAGTCACCAAAAACAATGTTGGGGGCAGTTCAAAATACCAAAAGATCCGTGACAGTTTCCACTGGCCAGGACTGGATGCCAAAGTAAAGATTTTTTGCCAAAGGTGTCCCGAGTGCCAAAGAACATTACCAAAAAAACTGGCTCTTACCCACCCTCATTCCACTACCCATAAAAGGAGGAAACCTTACTGCAGCTTGGCCCCCTCCTCCGCAAACTTGCTTCCCGCCTCTGTCAGCCCAGCTCTCTGGCCCTGCCACAGAAGTACAGTCATGGCAGGTTGTTTTTACAGGAAAGTGTGGTAGGAAATGGTGCACAAGCAACAGGGATGACTGCAGCCTAAATAAGATTGTCAAGCATAGCTGATTTAAGACCTGGGGAGAGCTTCCCAAAGAATGGAGTGAAGTTGAAGTGTCAGTGCATCAAGAGCCACCACACAAAGACATCTTTTTCAAGAAATTGACTAGAACTGTTGCATTACTATCATAAAGAATAAGCACTGTTGCTGCGCATGGTAAACACAGATGCCAGAAGACACCAGTATACGAAATAAGTGCTCTTTATTTTTTATGTCACAAAAAAATAGGGCTGACAGCCATGAGAGGGTAGCTGATAATCCACTACTAGCCATGGTGAGTTTTGGTGCCCCAACCCTGTTCTGGATCTGGTGGCACTTTCCAGGGCGCTGAAATGAGTGAGCCATTATTGTCTTATGCGTTGCACTGGCTGTAAACCCGCCATCACCTCTGCCCCTTGTCCCCCCCCTTCAGCTTTGCAAAGAGAGAGTATCATTTGGAAAGGACATTGGCGCTACCATGTAGAGGAGCGTGGTCTGTTTTCTTAGTGTGAAGTGCCTCTTAAGTAATATTAAAGCCCTATGAAAGGATTGGTTCGAGCCCAGTCTCTGAGGTGTCTGTGTGTATCAGGAAGGGCCATTAAAAGTCGGCGTTCTGGAGGACAAGGAGCTGGTAAGGTGGGTCTTTGGTTGTTGGAAAGTTGTTTTTATCTCTGTGGTTCAGCATTATTTCTCGGGTTGTCCCTTCCTGAACAAATTGAAGAGGGGTGCTGCCATAGAGAAAAAAATAGGTACAAATTATCTATAATAGTCTACTACTTCCTACTTCTTCAGGTTGGCAGTCAGCCCTCCTTTTCAAAGCTTTTCAAGCACCTTGCGCGGGTGGTCTTCCTGCTCTTTTCAGTTACATGAGTGGATAACTACGTTGTCCAATTAAATTATCCACTTGTGGTAAGGGAGAAGCCTTGAACTCTGGTTGGCATTGGAAGTCATTTTACAGCCTGTCAGCATTTACTCTGTCTTATGATCATGCCAATCAGAGTTTTTATGTCATGGTTCTCCTTGTTTCTCTGTGTGGTAGTAAAGAAGCCCATTCTTTATTAGGAAATACTGCACCAGTCTGTTTTCCAAACTTTATTTCTTATATTCGTGCTATCGGTGTTTGAGGTGAGGGTCTTTGTACTAGAGCTGAGCGAAGTTACTATCTCACTTGACCTGCTGAGTAAAAGTATAGTATACAAAGTATACAAAACCTGCAAAGTATACAAAATTGTATACAAATTCCTGTATGAAATGTGAGTGTTCTTGAATCAAAATGAGCAGATCGGCCCTGTGCAATATATGCGGAGAGATTAATTGGATTATTCACCTCACCTTCAGCCTCTGCATCTGCACTCTGGGTGAACCACGCTGGTTTAGAAGTGGTCACTCTTGGCTGGTGCCTTCCCTGTGGAGCTCTTTCTTTTTCCTCTTGCTACCTTTCTTTGACTAAAAGGAGAGTCAGCTTGGTCGGTCGCCACTAAGCATCCTTGTGGAATCAGGGATGGGTACATCCCAGCCTCTTAGCTGTTGGAAACACCACAAACTCCTTGCATTTGCGTATGCCTTTTCCTATTCTGCAACAGGAGAATACACCATAATCTGGCTCTATGCAAAAGTTGAGCTCACTGTCGGAGCTCCCGCGCTATCCTCATTGCGGAGTTCAAAGGCGTACTCGCCTCTTTGAAGTCCCTGGGGTGCGTTCCATCGCCTCGCTAGCATTCTGCACGTGCGTCGCACTTACACCACATAGTAAAGTCCAGTCTCCCAACAGACCCCAAACTACACTCTCCGCTGTGTTTTATAGCGTAGGGAGAAGCGGCGATGGCTCATAGAGATAGTAGAGCAAGGAATTTTAAAAAAAGGTTTCGTTTAGGCTTAGTTTTACTGAAGATTTTGAACCAGCCACAGTCCTTCTGAGGACTTGGCAAAAAAAGGTTTTGCTGTTTGTTTGTTTTGTCTGAAAAGTGGTAAATTAAATTATATGCCACTTTCTAATCTATATCTTAGATTAGATTAAATCTAATCTGTTGGAACTAATTTGTCTTGCAAGATTACAAATTGTTGACCTCCACAGATTCTGCTAGTAACATCCCTCTAAGGACATTGAGATCCACAGAGGAGGCTGTATCTTATAGTGGATGTTATAGTCTTGACAGGTTTTTGTAGTTTTAAGCAGTGAAAAAGTCAATAAAATCAGCGGCGGTTAAAGCTTCATGTACATAAAAACATAAACTGTATTAATACGTGACTTGGCTGCATGACGTTATTCTAATTCATCCACTTTTAATCACAACTGTATAAAACTTCATAATACAGTTGTGGGGGACCTGATCAAATTTATTTGACAAAGCGAAACTGAAAAGGGGATGAGATAATTTTGCTTGCGGAGGAGGGGGTAAGTTGTAAAGAAATAATTAAAGCAAAATTCTGCCCTACTCTTACCTTTTAAAGATAAAAAGTAAGTGGAGGCAATTTGTGAAAGAATCAGTGCCATGCCTCCACAATACAACCCTGCTGTAGTATAGTGGTGGATATTGTAGTACCTTGGTTGATCCCCAGAGGGAGTTGGTTATTTCTTATTTTGTAAGAGTTTACCAGTGTGTGTGTCGCAAGAGAAGAAAAGCAAATACTGTGATGACAGACAGTGTGCGTACCGCTCTGGAAGTTAAAGTAAAGTATGAAACTAAGTTCTGTGTGTCTAAGATTATTTATTAATACACCTCACGATACCACATATATTTGGCGACGAGGATAAACGGTTCGGGGATGCTGACGTTACGCGGGCGTACGTTTTTTTTTGCTACGGCGTGAAAAAAAAAAAAAAAACTATACCGCTGTTCGGGTCGGCGCTGTGGTCCAGAGGTCCACGGTCGGTTGCACGGGCTTGTGAAGGGGGGAGGAAGAGATGGCAACTATCGGAACGGTGACTCCATTTGATGCAAAACAGCAGTCATGGGATGAGTATTGTGAAATTCTGGAACAGTTTTTTACAGCTAATGGCATTGCCGACGCAGACAGGCAGAGAGCCATATTAATCAGCGTTGTAGGAGCACAAACCTATAGTTTAATGCAAAATCTGCTCAGCCCAGAAAAACCCAAGAATAAAACCTACCAGCAACTAGTACAGTTACTGAAAGACCATTTTGATCCAAAGCCAAGTGAAATTGTGCAGAGATTTAATTTTGACCCTCGCACCAGGAAGGCCAATGAGTCTATAGGTGAGTTTGTAGCAGAGCTCAGACGGCTTGCACAAGATTGCACTTATGGAGGCACGCTATAACAGATGTTGAGAGACCATATCGTGTGTGGAATTATTGATGAGCGAATCCAGAGGCGCTTGTTAGCAGAAGATAATCTGACATTTAAAATGGCACTGTCAATCCCAGTTTCGGTGGAAGCGGCTAGCAAAAATGCCCAAGACCTGCAAAACCCCAGCACTAGTGCGAAGTGTTTCAATGTGCATAAAACATTTGCTGCAAACAGGGGAGAAGGAGAAGTAACTCCATCTTGTTATCGATGTAAAGGATCAAAGCATGTTGCAGCTGACTGTAAATTCAAGCATGAGAAATGTCATGTATGTGGGAAAATAGGCCACATAGCTAGAGCCTGTTGCAATAAGGGTAAGATGACCTCGAAATCAGATAAACTATTGTCAGAGCAAAAGCGTACTTCCAGAAAAGCAGTAAGACACAGGTCTCATAAGGTTCAGGAAAAAACAGGTGAGAACTCTAGTGCCAGCTCAGGAGAAGAGACTGTAACATTAGGATGTCTGACATACAGATTAGGAAAATTGAGTGAAGTACATCTCAGGAGTGTGGACCCCTATACGTTGGGAATGAAAGTGGGTGGAAAGAAAGTAAATTTTGAAATAGATTCAGGGTGCAGCCTTTCCATTATGAACCTAAAATCTTACAAGGCAGTGTGGGATAAAACAGAGAGGCCTACACAACCAGTTAAGATTAAACTTAAACCATATACAGGACAGCCAGTTACAGTGGTTGGGGCAGCTCAGGTAAAGGTGAAATACCAGGGGCATTAGCTACCGCTAATGGTTGTAAAAAGCAGTGGTCCCACGTTGCTAGGTAGAGGTTGGTTGGAAGTCTTAAATTTAGACTGGGCAAACATCAAGAGCAGACATAAGCTAGGAGTAGTGCAGCTTAAAGGTCTTGCTGTTACAACCAAGGAGACACTACAAAGTGTACTTTGCAGACATGAGACTGTTTTTAAGGAAGAGTTGGGGACACTTAGGGGAGCAACAGCCATTATACATGTTAAAGAAAATGTGACTCCTCGATTCTTTCGCCCAAGATCCGTCCCTTATGCTTTGAGGGCAAAGGTAGATGAAGAAATTGATAGGCTGTTGAAGGAGGACATAATCACACCCGTCAAATACTCTGAATGGGCCGCTCCAATAGTTCCTATTCTTAAACCGGAAGGATCAGTCAGGCTATGTGGAGATTACAAGTTGACATTTAACCAAGTGTCTTCCTTGGAGCAGTATCCAATACCTCGGGTGGAGGATCTGTTTGCTGCATTGTCAGGAGGAAAGATGTTTTTCAAAGTTGGATATGAGCCATGCTTATCAGCAGTTACTCATAGATGACAACTCGAAAAAATACTTAACAATCAGCACCCATAGAGGACTCTTTACTTACAATCGCTTACCATTTGGTGTGGCTTCAGCACCTGCCATATTTCAAAGGACTATGGAGAGTTTATTGCAAGACATACCCATGGTAGCCGTATACTTGGATGACATACTTGTAAGCGGAGCAGATGAGCAATCTCATTTGGCAAACCTTAATGAAGTGCTAAAGAGACTAGAGGAAGCAGGGTTGAGATTGAAGTCAAAGTGCAACTTCATGCAAAAGGAAGTAGAGTATTTGGGACACAGAGTGGATGCTGAAGGTTTGCGTCCCATGAAAAAAAAAGTAAAAGCTATTAATGAAGCTCCATCTCCTACAAATGTAACAGAGCTCAAATCATATTTAGGGATGCTAAATTACTACAACAAGTTTCTGCCGAATCTTGCGACATTGTTGGCCCCCCTACATGAGCTGTTGCGACAAAATGTTCAGTGGAAATGGGGAAAACGCCAGGAGGAAGCGTTGGAGGAGGAACTGATTTTGTCCTGCGATGCCTCACACTATGGGGTAGGAGCGGTGTTATCGCACAAAATGGAAGACGACAGTGAGAGACCACTTTGGTTTGTTTCAAGGACCATGTCACCTGCAGAGAAGAGATACTCACAGCTGGATAAAGAAGGACTAGCTGTTATGTTTGGAATTGACAGGTTCCCTAAGTATCTATATGGACATTCATTCACTATTCATACAGATCATAAGCCACTCATAAGCTTGCTTAACCAAAAAAAAGCCTATTCCCCAAATGGGTTCTCCCAGAGTGCAGAGATGGGCTGTGCGTTTGAGTGCATATGAGTACAACATCATATATAAGCCTGGTAAGCAGCATGCAAATGCAGATGGTTTAAGTAGATTACCTGTATCTGAGGAAGTAAAAGAACAAGACGAGGACTTCGTCTTGATGATGGATGTGTTGGATGACTTGCCAGTGGACACAAAACAGATCAAGCGTTGGACAGCATGTGATGTTGTGTTGTCACAAGTACAAGAAAATATGCTAAAAGGGTGGCCTCAGAAAACAGAACCTCCACTAAGTCCTTTCCACCAGCGGAGGATGGAACTGAGCGTAAAAGATGGATGTGTTTTGTGGGGTTCACGTGTAGTGATTCCTACAAAGGGGAGGAAGTATGTGTTAAACTTACTACATCAGGCACATGCTGGCATGTCCAGAATGAAGGGATTAGCTAGGTCATATGTGTGGTGGCCTGGTATGGATCAAGACGTGGAGAGGGAAGTGCAAAGTTGTGGGGAATGTCAAAAACATAGTTAAACTCCCCCTACAGCTCCACTATATCCTTGGGAATGGCCTGAGACACCATGGTCTAGAATACATGTGGACTATGCTGGCCCTTTCTTAGGTGAAATGTTTCTTGTCCTGGTCGATGCTCACTCTAAGTGGTTACATATTTATCCTACGAAGTCAGCCAGTACTCATGTCACCATAGAAAAGTTGTGCCAGAGTTTCAGAGTATTTGGATTACAAAAGATGCTGGTATCTGATAATGGGACATGTTTCACTAGTTCAGAGTTTGCGGCGTTCATGTCACAAAATGGAATTCAACACATACGGACTGCTCCTTTCCACCCCTCTTCGAATGGACTGGCAGAACGTGCTGTTCAAACCATTAAAGAAAAGATGAAAAAAATGAAAGGTGACAGTATCCAGACAAAACTGTCAAGGTTCTTATTCAGTTATCGCATAACACCCCATGCTACTACTGGAATAAGTCCTGCAGAAATGATGATGTCAAGGAAACTCAGATCTACCCTTGATTTATTGCTTCCTGATGTTCAAACAAAAGTTCAAAAGAAACAGCTGAAACAGAAGGAAAGCCATGACAATTCCTCGTTAGTCAGGAGTTTTGTTCAAGGAGATCCAGTGTACGTGAGGAACTACTCCTTTGGTCCAAAGTGGATTCCAGCTGTTGTTGAAAATGTGTCTGGTCCTTTGTCTTATTCTGTCATTCTGGGAAATGAACAGATCATGAAAAGGCATGTTGATCAAGTGAGAGCTAGAAGGATAAACATCGACACAGAGCCAGATGAAAACAACAGACAACCAGATGTTTCCATGAGGATGCCTGAAATAAAGTCACTGGAGGTGGACAATGCTACTGTACAGGAGAGTGAGGAGGTCATGGTGCCAGAGAACATGGACGTGACTGTGCAGGAGTGTGCGGGTTCAGAAACTGTTCAAGGGAGCACACCTTCGACCAAAACACCAGAAAAATCTGGGTTAAGAAGATCAGCTCGGGAGAGTCAACCTCCTGTTCATTTGAGAGACTATGTTAGATAGACCATGCACGTATATTGAAAAAAAAAAGAGTGGTGATTTTGTTTGCCATTTCTGTTATTGAGTCTCTAAATTTAAGTTTGTTTATAGAGATTGATAAAGATCCACAGAGTTATTTTTGTTATGCTACTAATATTCCTCAAAACTATTTCCAAGTTTAAAGGGGAGGGAAAATGTAGTATAGTGGTGGATATTGTAGTACCTTGGTTGATCCCTAGAGGGAGTTGGTTATTTCTTATTTTGTAAGAGTTTACCAGTGTGTGTGTCGCAAGAGAAAAAAAGCAAATACTGTGATGACAGGCAGTGTGCGTACCGCTCTGGAAGTTAAAGTAAAGTATGAAACGAAGTTCTGTGTGTCTAAGATTATTTATTAATACACCTCACGATACCACACCTGCAAAAACACTTTTCTTTGCCACAAAGCAACCAGCTCTTTTACCAACTCACACTCTTGGATTCATGTCCCCAGCCCATGACATGAACAATAGCAGTATTTGTGATTCAAGCCAGTGTTTTGCATCCATTCTAACACTGTAAGGTGATATTCGTGTTTTTGTATATTTTTCCTCTCCGTTTACACCATATTATCTCTAGTACAAATTGTGTTATATACAGATGTGGACATTAAGAAAAAATTTTTTCCCGGGGAAGGCTGCCGCCAGATCCTACAAGCAACATTTTTTTATTTAAATAAATGTGTTGTGCTTCACAGAATGGAGGGACCTTATCTAAAAGCCAGACCAAGTACAACAAATAATTGTGTATAAGTTAAGCCCAAAACAATATTGTTTCCAATGCTAAAGCAACCATAAATTTTATTTTGTTTTACAATAGATCTTTCGTGATGATTTTGTGTATATGCTTCGGTTGGCGACCACCATGCCTTGCGGGAGGGGTTGCTGTGTGTTCACCCTGTTGGGAAGGGTGTTTGGGTTAGTGGCTTTGGCCATGTTGTGTGTGTGTTAAGTGTGTGTGTGATCTGTTGAATGTGCTCCGGTTTGTGCTTCGGCTCAATTGGTTGTTCTCAAGGTGAATGTGTTGCTAATGCTGTTTTGTGACTCTGTGCTGAATAAAATACTCCCAGCCATTTGCATTGGGCAGTAAACAAGCTCACTCGTATCTCCAACATCCTTTTAGCGGTAAAACGCAACAGTATTGTAACAGGTGGTTGCATGATTACGGGCTCCTGGCCAGCAGGGGCGCTGTGGGGACCGTTTCGGTAAAACTAATAAAAGAAGAAGAGAGGCTGGGCTAGCCAAAGCTAAAAAAGCTACTGCTACTGCTAGAAGCTAAGATATTTGTAAACCCGAATGCGGGATAGCCTTGTCCGACACGCATGTACAGTGGTTCCTTAAGGGGTATGTCTATTACTGCCGCGCACTCTGTCGCGGCCAAACGGCAACAGCCAAAATAAATCAGTCGCAATTCAAAGTAATTTGTGAAATAACCGCCAGGTGGCGCAAAGGGACATTTTGCAAAATGGCTTCAATTAATTTAGTTTGGACAGACTCTCTGTTTCTATCTGTCTGTTGTTATTATTAAAGAAAACAGCACAAACAACAGCTCAAGCGGTTGTAAAAACATTATTTTTAACGGTAAAAATGTCAATTTTGGAATTAAAAGCTCAATGGTCCGAGCACAACGTAATAATCTTTGTATGATAAAATTACTTGTGGCATGAATACACGAAGCGCTCCGGTTTCAAATGATCACTTAACGCTAAACCCAAACATCCAAAGAACATGAAATTAATAATAATAATAAAAATATTCATGGTGCTTTTTGCTGTTTATGTCCAACATTGTACAATTATTTAATTATTAATAATTAAAGCTGCTCACATTTTTACTTTCACTTTGAAAAAGTGCAGTGTTTAATCAGCAAGTATATGTCCCTCTTTATGATAGATGAATCTTATGACTGAAACAAAGCTGCTCGTGTCTGCTCATGACGGGAGCATTTTAATCGAAGGGGAGATGAAAAGTGAAGGTGTGTACTAACAACATAGCAATAGCACAATGCATGTGTGTGAATGGCTGTAATGTAGTTGTGAAAAAGCCTTTTAGTGAATGTAAAATGTTGGCGTGAATCCGCAGGGCGCGTATGCGCTCTTTCACTTTGCCAAGTTTTGATCTAAAGATGAACGCGCGCGTCAATATGAGAGATTTATAAGAGATTTCTCTTTCCCAAAAATACTACAAACACAAATTTATACGTGGTGAATAAGCACTATATTTGTGGCGCTGTGCGAAACACACGCCGATGTGAGCCATTACCTAATGAGTCAGTCATTATATACTAACATATTTTTGCTGTGTAGTGGACCGCGCATGCACATCCTCTCACGGACAAGCCTTTTTCTGAATAAGGTGTTTTAACAGGGGTGGGGTGTAAAGATTATGAATGCGTCAGGGGAAACAGCAAGGAAACTGACTGGCCAAACAAGCAACAGCGCAAGGGCTTGTAAAAACATTTTCATTATTTAGACTATCTAATTAAGTTCACTAGTTAACTATTTTATTTGTAAAAAAATATATATATATTGTTATATAGCTTCTGTTTGTATCGGTTTATTGTTATTATAAAAAAAAAGTTACATTTAAAGACATCAAAATTTAAATATAAAAATAACTGGGAAAATAGACTTTCAGAATGGAACATTAGAATAACTAAAAAATACACTTCTATCGTTGGTATAATATGGCTATAGTGTAATGTATCGCGGCTGTGTGACGCATCCTGTACTCTGCGTTCCAGACTCTTTGGTGGAAGTTGTTGATGTTTATTTTATTTATTTTTTTTTTTTTTTGATGTTAACTACACAAAGCAGTGTCTTCCCACCTGGGAGTTTCTCCAGCATACTGTATATCAGATTGATGGACATGAATCCTTATCTGTTATATTTTTGGTGACAACAGTTTTTTCAGCACACATTTAATCAATAATATTTCTAAAAAGTTTGATCTGGCATTATACTTCCCCTCTTTAATTTCCTACATAGTCTAATCAGCGCTCAACCGCATGCATAAAGTTTTCGAGAGCGCGGAGGAATTTGTTGTACTAAATAATATTTATGCAGTATAATTACGGCCTCTTATTTCTATTTACTTTAGGTTGTTGTTCTTTCAGTGTTACTGTGTGTGCTTTGCAATGTCAGACACATCCAAATGCAAATAATACATCCTCCCCAGGTGTGAATCAGCTGTTCTCACCGATACACTCCGAGAAACTAAAATGCACCCCTCCCCACTTTGCATGGTTTCAGCAAAGTGGAGGATCTTGGATCTTGCTTCAGGCCTCTTCTTAAATTTGTGTAAATTAAAAATCTTTTGGATTTTACATTCCAAAATTGACATTGTTACAGTTTTTAATCCCTGGAATGAGATTTTTCTTATCATAACATGCGTTGTATTGTTATTAATCAATCTACACTGTTTTTAATAACTCTACAATGTTTTAATTTAAGATTTTATTTAAAAATAAATAAATAAATAAACCAAATAAAATTATTCCATTCGTATTTTCCATTTATAAAATAGCATTTAAAAAATCATAGTGTAGCGTTTTTACGCCGGGAAGAATGCCGAAGCCACTAACCAAAACACCTTTCCCCATCATGGTGAATACACCGACATCCCCGCAAGGCATGCTGGTCGTCAGCCGCCGCCCCGCCCACGCCACACTGCCCCCACCCGAGCTGTGACCGTCCCTGGTCACCATGACGAACTTGGTTTCGAAGGCGTGGAGGCGGTCGGCGCTGGCGGTGGGAACGCCGGCGTCCTTTGGCAGGTGAGGGATAAACGCGAACATAGTCCTGAGGCGGTCCGGCCTCCACAGAGTTCAATGTTTCCCCGGCGTGCGGCTGGCAAGAAGCAAGACGGTCCTGGTGGAGCAAAACTCGTGCCCGCCCCGCCAACCGCACCCGGTAGATGACATCGGAGAGCCGAGCTATTACCGTACAGGGGCCCACCCAGTGAGACACACGCCCGGCCGAGAGCCCCCTCCTTCTCCTTCCGGAGGAACACACCCACACCTGCTCGCCAGCAGCAAAATCTCGCCCCTGGCTGTGATTGTCCACGCCCATTCGCTCCATAGGTGCCCCCACCCGAAAGTCTTGCAGCGGTGCCCGCGAGCGCTGGGTGGGGCCCTTCTGCCTGGCGATGAGCGGTTCACAGTTCAGCTGTGAGACCGGCGGACCGACTGCGGGTGACGCAGGAACATGGCTGCACGCTGGCTCGGACGGCTGCTCACCACTGGAGAGCCTGGAGGACTGCACGGGGACAATGCTCAGCGACGAGGGCTCTACGTCGTCACGGCGCTCCACTCGCTCGCAGCACCGAGGGTTTCCCGCTCGGTCTGCTACCGGAAGTTCCGCCCCCCGGGTATGTGCTGCTAACCTGTCCGGCTGTGGTTTGGGTCCAAGCAACCTGGCTACCCCGAAGTTACCACGAAGAGTTCCGCTGGACAAGTTCAGCACCGCACCCCATCTACCCAAAATGTCCAACCCCAAAATGCAGTCCTCCGCGACATTCCCCACAACGAACCCGTGGGAATAAGTCCGTCCACCCACCTGGACTCGCACTGTGCGACACGCCCTTACCTTCACGTAGCCCCCAGCAACGGTGCAGATGCTGAAGGCAGATCAGGCCGTCCGCAAACACGCTCGCTTTGCCCCAGTAATCCAGAGCGCAGCAGCGAAACAGTGGAGCCGGTGTCCACGAGCGCCCGCAGTAAGACGCCATCCAGCACACAGTCGATGTAGAGCCCAGCGCGGCTTACCACGCGTCCTCCCGGCGCTAGTCTAGCGGCTGCTGGTGTACGCTGTCCCGTGCCTCGGCCTCGCCGCGAAACGTCGGAGAGTTGCTCGTTGCCTAGCTGCGACGGGTAGCCCTGTCCCCGGCTAGGTTCACGAACCGAGCGCCACTGAGCTGCAGGCGGTCGCTCGGCTCTTTCGCCGTGATGTACCGCCGATATGGGCTCCGCGCGCTCGGCCTCGCGCAGCGGCAGGTCGCTTTGCCGGCTAACGGCGCGCGGAGCTGTCTCTTGCTCCGGCGCTTGCGCTACGTCAACCTCCGCCCCGAGATCCAGCGCCGGGATTTTCTTCTTCCCGCTCCGCGTTGGTTGCCGTGGTGTGCTCGCTTTAGCGCCGTCGGAAAAGCGCTTCTTCTTCGCGAGTAGTCGCTCCGCTACTCGGCGGCCCGCTTGGATTTTCAGAAGGTCCTCCGTTGTGCACTCGAACCCGTTACTCTCTATCCCACTTCTGACACCAATGTAGCGTTTTTACGCCGGGAAGGATGGTGGAGAGACAAATGAGCTTATTTGCTGCCCAATGCAATGGCTGGGAGTACTTTATTTAGCACACAGCAGGTATGGCATGAGCAGCACCTTCACTCAGAAGCCTACATCCAATTCAGCGTCAGCCTGAACTGAAGCACATTTCACACGTCACACACCTCAACACACACACAACAGGGCCGAAGTCACTAACCCAAACACCTTTCCCCATCATGGTGAACACACCGACATTCCCGCAAAGCATGCTGGTCGTCAGCCGCCGCCCCGCCCACGCCACAATAGGTTGTGTATTGAGCGATTAAAAACAGTACAGGGCATGTTAAGTTAAGAAAACTTTCTATCTCTTCCATTTCAGTGATTTAAAAATGGTAAAAATGTCAATTTTGGAATCAGAAGCTCAGTGGTCCGAGAACCACGTAATAATCTTTGTATGATAAAATTGTGGCATGAGGCACTTCAGTTTCAAATAATTATTCAACCTTGAACACAAACAGCAAAAGAACTTCATGCTTTTTTCTGTTTATGTCTATCATTGAATAATTATTTAATTATTAATAATTAAAGCTGCTCACATCGCGCGCGCTTTCACAATAAATGCAGTGTTTAATCAGCAAGTATATGTCGCCCCTCTTTATGAGAGATGAATATTATGTGTGAATGGCTGAAATGTGGTTGTGAATAAGCCTTTTAGTGAATGTAAAATGTTTGCGTGAACCCGCGGCGTGCATGTGCGCTCTTTCACGTCAATATGAGAGATTTATAAGAGATTTCTCTTTTCCAGAAATACTACAAACACAAATTTATACGTGTTAAATAATCGCTGTCTTTGCGTCGCTGTGCGAAACGCACGCCAATGTGAGCCGCTTTATTTTAGTCATAATATACTAACATTTTTTGCTGTGTAGTGGACTGCGCACAACCTCTCACAGGCGAAACTTTCTCTGAATACGCAGTTTTAGCGGGGGTGGGGCTAAGAAACACCACACTGGCAGAAGTAGACTAATGATTATGAATACGTCGGGAAAAACAGCAAGGAACCTCACTCTGGTCATTTAAACTTTTCATTGATGTGGAGTTTCGGTTAATTTTCTGATGCGCTCAAGTTCACCGAAACAGAATAGCGCTGTATCCCTGTTTGCTTTCATTATTTTACATCACAATGTTTTGTCTTAATTTTGCGTGCACTCAAATAAAAGAAGAGTCTTATAAAGGCTATGTATTTTATATAGTTTTATTATATAGTTTTTTCCCATTAATCTGACAACACCTGTGGCTCACCCACTTTTTCTGATTCCCACCCAGAGTTTTCTGGTTATGCGAGTGTTACATGCGATAAAATATCTTACTTTGCTTAAATTCGATGGAACTAAGAAACGCCTATATATTTAATTTAAATTTTAAATGTGTACTGTAATTTTAGTACTGTGATTGTAAATCCGTTTAATGTTTCACTTATATTTTATAATGTTTTGCCGGTGGTGGTACAGCGCAACGGGGGTGCGGGGATGTAAAAATGTAATTTGTTAAAACATTTTCATTATTTATTAAAGAACATCATCATGATCATAACAGCCTACTTCTATATACTATAGCCTAATTCTTATAATAACGCAAAAACATATCGACATCTGCTGACGCAGTAGCACGTCCTGACAATGTTAGAATTTTTATGGTCATTTAGTTTCGTTTATTTTAGTTAATAAATCTACTACAAAATGAAAGAACACAAAATATAAGATGACAAAAAAACCTACATGCATAGATTTTCTAATTACACATGATAAATGCTAAAGGCTCACTGTGTTTTGTGTGGTTCCCTGGGAGCTGTGTGACAGCTGTTTTCCTCCGGGGATAAATACGTCAGCGGCAGTGTGTCATCAAGGGGACGTCGGGAGCGCAACAGGACGCTCTCTGGTTTTGTTTATTTTGTGTACGGATTTGTGTGGATGTGATATGGGTGGCGGGTGTGTGAATGGTGTAAATGTATGGCACTATATTAAATGTATATACACTTTAAAAGTATGATCGGTATCTCTGGTGGTCCTTACCCATTAATTCTCATAACAGCTAGTTACTGTTGCAATAATAGTAGGTGGTTCATTACAATATAACATTTTTTTTGTTTGTTTTGCATAAGAATTGCATTTCAATGAATTTTTTAGAAACCATGCTTTATGTTTTTGTATCTCTCAAAAGAAGCATGTTTGTGTGAGGAATCTGAGTGTACAGTATATGTTTAAAAAGGTGACACATCCATATAATTCAGCAGGCGTCAATAGGTCTTACATATTCATGAAAGTCATTAATTATTCAGTAAATCAGAGTCTCTGCTGAGAAAAGTCAGTCACTTTACCTAAAAAAAAAGAGGTCTTTCTGTTATAATTCAGTTGTTTTACTGTAGACATACCCAAGACCAGGGGCACACAAACACACACGTTTGATAAACACTCTCATCTAACTGCATACAAAAGAGATGCAATATTATGGTTTCAGTTATTTTTTTAAATATATTTGTGCTTTAACTGAGCCGGCCCACATTGGCCAGCGGTCCACTGGGAAAACTCCATGGTGCTTCAGGTGGCCATTCCACTACTGCCCAAGAGTTTCAAGTATCAAAACCAAAAAACCTTGTAATCTACTAAACAAATGCACTCGTTATTTGTAAAACATACTATTAAAATCTGCTTGGTGTGTGTATGTATACAATAATTACATTTATCGACATAATAATGTCATAGCAATAGCATAATCATAGCAAAAGCAAAGGTAGTATTAATAATAATAATAATAATAATAATAATAAATTCACAGCACTACTACTACTACAACAGAGGTGGGTGGAGTGGCCATAAATTGTACTTAAGTAAGAGTAGCTGTACTTCAAAATAATATTCCTCAAGTAGAAGTAAAAAAAATTGTCATCCAAAATATTACTCGAGTAAGAGTAAAAAAGTATTTTGTGAAAAGAATACTCAAGTACTGAGTAACTGTTTCGTCGTAGTGTCCAATTTTTTTTTTTAATTATGTAAGCAGCCAGACAAAATTATGAAATAATGTACAAATTCTGACATTTCCAAATAATAAGATAAATAAAATAAATGTAATAAAATTAATAAATAACACTAAATATCTTTACATAAAAGCAAAGTAGGGAACAGGAAACACAAATTTCCCAATCAAATTTTTTTCCACAATATAAATCTTTTAAAGCAAATACCTACTGTAGGTAACATACAGTATGTATGTTTAGACAGTGTACTGTACACTGTTTCCAGTGTGAGATATACTGCAGATTCAGTTGCCCTCCAAATGGCTTAGCAGATAAAAAATAATATTAGAACATGTGTAAAAGAGCTTTCACTTTACCATAAACAGTGACCAGCAGAACAAATGTAAGAAACTTATTTGTTGGGACTTCCAGTGGCGCGATATGGAGTAGACGCATTCTCTTGAGCTCTATCTGACCTATCCTAATTTTCTCACCCATATCATTTTATTTGTGAAAAATAATAAGAATTCAGTCGCACATAGTTCAGTGGACAATGACAAAGGCAAATAAATAAAAAGAAAGGCGATAAAGGCGCAAAGGAGGAAGAAGCAACGACGAAAACGAGCGAGGGCGCTAAAGGGGTAGCTAGCATTAGCTCCCACATGGTACTAGTTAGTAATGAGGATATCATGGGCGCTATCAACACTCTCAGCGCCAATATGGACAAGAGGTTTAATGATGTTTCAACTTCACTTTCCACACTAAAAAATAAAGTAGAAGAAGTGCGGCGAATGCACACGATAAGCGAATTGAGGCCTTGGAGCAGTTGTGTTCAAAGTTGACTGCGGAGTCGGCACAAATGTACGTGGAAATGTGGAATCAACATCTCGTCGCCAAAACATTCGGATAGTGGGTATAAAAGAAAAAGTGGAGCAAGGACAGCCTACCAGGTTTGTCGAGGCGCTGCTTCCAAAGCTTTTGGGAGAGGAGAATTTTCAAACACCGGTACGGGTGGATCGGGCGCACCGCAGTTTAAAACCGGCGACTAATGGCAGACCAAGAGCAATCATTGCCAGGCTTTATTACTATCAAACAAAAGAGCTCGTCTTGCGTTTAGCCAGGCAGAACCAACCGCTGATCTACATGGGGGCGAGGGTATCAATTTACCCAGACCTGACAACGGATACCCTAAAAAAAACGACAGGTGTTCAACAACATCAGAGAGAAATGTAGAGCGATGAAGATACGATGGGGCTTTCTTTTTCCGGCAAGATTCATCGTAACCGTGGGTGACACCACCGCAACGTTCGAGGCTCCAGATGCGGCAAACGAGTTTCTAAGCGACAAGGTGGTGGAATGGTCCGGCGGCAATCAAAAATCTTAAAAATTCGAAGTTTTAAATCATTGATGGGTTCAGTTTTTTGGATGATGCAGAATACAGAAGAATGACAAACTGAACCTTTACATATTATCAGACTGATTTGTTCCAGATACTGGGGTGAGACTTTATGTTTTTTAATATGATCTTATAAATAGTTCAGAGGGAGGTTAGAAGAAGCATGTTTTATTTTTTTTGTTGTTTCTGCTTCATTAGATTAGCCTTGCGAGATGGAAACCTACATTTTTAGTACTTTAATGTTAGGTTTAAGTGAAAAAGAGCGAAGTCATGGACTTGTTGGGAGTGCGAGGGAATGTTGGAGTTCTAAGAGGGAGTATGCATTAATTATTATGTTGGCTGGCGTAAACTATGTCGCTGTATAATCTGAGTTGTTCTGAGGGCACTTTATCAAAAGCATTTGTTCAATGGTTATAACTATGAGTAACTCATCTGAGGGGTTGGTTAGATTCTTAAGTTGGAATGTACGGGGGTTAAACAGCCCATTAAAAAGGGGGAAAGTATTTGCACACTTAAAGACATTTAAAGCAGATATACATTTTCTTCAGGAAACACATTTAAAGAAAAACGCACAAAGATGCCTCCGGCCAGCCTGGGCCTCCCAAGTATATCAATCTAATTTTTCAACAAAAGCTAGAGGTGTCGCCATCCTTATTAGAAAGAATTTTCCATTTATACATGAAAAAACGATTTCAGATCAAAACGGAAGATACATTATGGTTCAAGGGACAATTAACCAGATTCCAGTTACACTTGTTAACCTATATGGTCCAAATTTTGACGATCCAGGATTTTTTACTAAAGTAATTGAAGCTATTCCAAATTTACAAGACACAAATATAATTGTTGAAGGTGACTTTAACTGTGTCTTATATCCAATTCTAGACAGACAGCCAAGTCAGTTTAATATATCAAAGTCTTGTACAACTATTAATAATTATATTAAAAAAATCTCTGTATAGTAGACATTTGGAGAGTACTTTACCCCTTTGACAGAGACTACTCTTTTTTTTTTTCATCTGTGCATAAATCTTATTCAAGAATTGATTATTTTTTAATTGACTCCAAATTAATATCTATGGCTGTTGCTTTAAAGTACCATAATGTGTTAATATCGGATCATTCCCCACATTCATTGGATTTAAAATTAGGCGTAATTAAGGGAGAATACACATGGCGAATGAATAACAAATTATTAAAAGATACGCGCTTCTGTGATTATTTTAGGGAGAAAATAGATTTTTTTATTTCTACTAATGACAAAGGTGATGTTGGTGATGCAACATTATGGGAAACTATGAAACCTGTGTTGAGAGGAAATATAATAGCATACGAGGCAGCAGAACGAAAACGTGAAAAAGGTCAATTGAAGAAAATTAAAGACATGTTAGTACAGTTGGAGCAGGAATATAGAGTTACACAAAATTCGGAAGCACTTAACAAAATTGTAAAATTAAAATATGAATATAATGTGCTTCTGTCTAAAAATGTTTTAAAAATGCTCAATCAAGTTAAACAAAAATATTTAGAGGCGGGTACAGGCAGGTTGGAATGGGTGGAGAAAAGTGTCAGGTGTGTTGTGCGATAAAAGAGTATCAGCGAGAATGAAAGGAAAGGTGTACAGGACAGTGGTGAGACCAGCAATGCTCTACGGCTTAGAGACAGTGGCGCTGAAGAAAAGACAGGAGGCAAAGTTGGAGGTAGCAGAGCTGAAGATGTTGAGGTTCTCTTTGGGAGTGACAAGGATGGATAGGATTAAGAATGAGTTTATCAGAGGGACAACCCACGTTAGATGTTTTGGAGATAAAGTCAGAGAGGCCAGATTGAGGTGGTTTGGACATGTTCAGAGGAGAGATTGTAAATATATAGGCAGAAGGATGCTGAGGTTGGAACTGCCAGGCAGGAGGTCTAGAGGAAGACCAAAGAGGAGATTTATGGATGCAGTGGGAGAGGACATGAAGTTAGTTGGTGTGAGAGAAGAGGATGCAGAGGATAGGGTTAGATGGAGGCAGATGATTCGCTGTGGCGACCCCTGAAAGGGAACAGCCGAAAGACAAAGAAGAAGAATATGCATTTTTCCCTCTGTGTTCTGTTGTTCTGTCATAGGTTATTACATTTTTTATTTTTTATTTTATTATTATTATTATTTATTTATTTATTTTATTTTTTTTTGTTATTGTTGTCTTGTTTGTTTTGTAAAAAAGCTAAACACTAAAATAAAGGGTTAAAAAAAGAAACTTATTTGTAAATTATATATTTTAACATTGCAATATTAAATAAAACAGCAAAACTAACTGCAACATGTTTCCTTCGCTGTCTACCACGGCAGAATATTTTTCCCCACTTTATGCAGCATTTCTGTGTGGTCATTTGACTACATGTGGTTATTGGTATTGCAGCTGATTGGTCAAATGGAGTCATGTGATTATTGGTGCTACGTCTGATTGGTGAAACACCAACACCAACAATGTATCATAAGTAAGGTAATGTAAGTAAGAGTAGCGTTTGTGGCCTATTCCCACCTCTTGAGGAACCAGAGGAAATGTTTATATGCATTTATGTTTAAATGCATTTATGTTTATATGCGTTTATGTTTAAATGTTTAAGGTTGAGCCCCTTTTAAGGTGAACATTGATTCGTTGCTGATTATTATTAGGTCATGGTTAATAAAATATTTATAAATATAATAAATAAATGTAAAATACTGCCATCCTTTTGCTCTTCTCTCTCTCTTCTTTACTTTCCTTTATCCTGTATGTATGTGTTAGCTTAATTTGTTGTATGTTAGCTATAACTTCATTTATTAAATTACTTATATTCACAAAAGATTGTCACTGTGTGTTGCTCACAATCCGAAGTCACTGAATGTTGATCCTTTGGCTACATGCTAGTACTGCAGAGTAGAAAAGCTATCCTTCCTTGGCCAGGAAATATTCTTTCCTAGAATTGATAAAAAATTATATTATCTGCTCGGTGGACAGACAGATCAAATAATTGTAACGTTAATTTTTCTACAGTTAATTCTAAAATCTAATCTAAATATTTATAATTAATCATAACTAGTTATAATTAATTATAACTATTCCCCTCTTGAGCTAATTTGTTACGACAGTATGAGCTTGACATGTTTATGATTATGTTTATGTTGAAACATGACTGCCCCCTACAGGTAATGGATGTGCCTGAAAACTTCACAGCTGGCCGCGCACTCCTGCGGCAGGATGTGGGATTCCTTTCCTCGAGAATCGCATTCTTAATGGCCACATCTGTACGTCTGACATGTCTGCCTTATTATGTGCTGGAGAATATACATAATACATACATATATACACTAATATAAAGCATTCTTCTGGTATCTTTGTAACACTTACTCATTTCTATTTTCATGGAAAACCCAGGCTGCATTAAGTTTTTTGTTTTTATCTAACAACTTGTCTGTAATGTAATACGTGGCTATTTTAACACGTATGTAAACATTCTTCTCCAATTCCATTTATTTATTATTTTTAAGTTGTGTTTGGAAAATTAAAGTGTTTAGTACATAATTTAGAAATGATAAATATTTAAAATGTTGTGCTGAAAATAATATGGTGCCTAAAACCTTTGCACAGTACTATAGCCCCACTTCCTGGTACAAGTGGTCAGAAAATATACAAATAAGGAGGAAGCAGGAACAACAAGAAAGATAGTCAGCCATGGAACAACTATCTATTATTAACTTAATGGTGAATAATCCAACTTCATAATATGGGCCTTATCCAGTGTGCCAACAATGCTATCAGACTATGTCACATATAAACGTGCTTCCTCAATATAAAAAATGTCATTTAAACCTTTATGAAACCTAACTGCATAGGATACATCAGATTAGCCAGAAAACATCATTGTGAAGTGGATCTAAAGATTTATAGTAAGACTGTTATAAAAAAAAACTACTCAAAAACAAATTGAAAATGTACATAAAATACAAACCAAAGCACAATTTCTAACATAAAATATAATTGTATTAATTTTTGTTAATGATATAAATTTTTTAATAAAAATGTGCTATAATAAACCTATTCATGGATACCCTACAAAACCTTTTGGTTATTTCCACAACCAATTCATGTAGCGTTTATTTCTCTAATCAGAAGGTGTTGGTCTATACTCTTTATACTCTATATTTTAGTAAGCCTATGACAGTGGTTTATATAAAATGAATTAATGATACTAAAATGAATAAGCTAATTCTAATAGATTATTATTTGTATAATAACAGCAGATTCCCATTAGTTTGGTTGTATCTACATGAACCAAGACTACTAATAAACAGGTTTATTCTCTGCAACATAACAAACTGTACTGGATTGGAGAGAAAAAGAGCTTACAGCTGCTATAGTTCTGCCTAGTTTTTGTTTGTTAATAAATAAATAGAAATGGCTATTAATGCCAATAATGGGAAAATGGTATACTATAAAAATAATTATATTTTAAAAAATCATATTAAAAAATATATACGTTATAGCCATGTAAGCCATAAAACAATTGTACATTACCATGGTTGCAGTGCTTTTCCCCTTTCACACACAAGAAACTGTATTGTGGAGCTTGGATGCATGTAGATAAATTATGTGTAAAGGGAATATGATCTCTTTCTCTCCCTGGGCCATTTGCATATGCCTACTGCATGGATGACATTTGCATGTCACGCACTGCTTATCACTGAAAACAATCTGAACAAGCTTTTTTTTCATTTGTGAATCCAAATTGATGATATAATTAATAGTTCTAAGATTATAGTCTTTATGTCAGTCATTTTTGTATCTTTTATTTTGTCTCTTTTTTTTTGTAAAATTAATTACATAGAAAAAGAATAAAATGTTATTGCATACGCATAATCCCCCCCAAGTAACTTAATTAGATTTTGGTTCAACTGGTCATTTCTGTAAACAAAGCATTAATTCCTGGAGCCTTTAATATCCATTTTTGAGAATCCAGAAAACCCTCTGAAAACAGCATTTATATCCATACTGGACTAAGTAGGAATAAATCAGTGTGCAGTGGGACTCACTCATAGAGCAGGTTACACTTTAGATTCAATATTATTTTTCGGATTAAGTATAAGAAATAAAATCACAATTCCACAGTCTAAAGTTATCTTAGATCACTATCTAAGATAGTAGATAGTTTTCTTAATTAAAATGTGTCATAGTAATAATGTACACACAGTGCCGAGCTACAGCATTAAATGTACATTTACATCAAATACCACACAGAGCTTCATCAATAATCAACTTCGATTAAAATGCCACCTGACTCCACAGAACTTGATCAGACGACTAAATATTTAGAGTCAACATTTCGTTATACCTTAGATGACGTAGCTCCAGTTACCACTAGATTTACTAAGCCTGCAAAAATTTGCGTAAATTCCCTGGACCTCACACCTACTAGCATCCCTGCTAGGTTTTTTAACATGCCGTCAGCTCCATTGTTCTCTTGCTTTTTTTGTTCTACAAACACACCCATTACCTGTGAGGCCTGGCACATTTGCATTTGTTAGCTTTCAGACTAAGTCCCAGACTTTTCTAACCCTCCTTTAGCCAAGAGGCTGCTAACTTGGCTAGTTTTTTAGCAGCATTTCATGTGTAAATTAGGTCATTACCTAAATAATTTGAAGGGGAGTGGGGGGGGGGGGGGGGGTGAATGGTTGCTGGTGGCCTGTTTGTTTGTGTGAGGGAGGGAGGGAGGGCTGCTAAAAGCAGAGAACTCCCTTTTGTGCTGAGGTGGATAAAATCTCACTGCACATAGCCTGTAACCCTAACCCTAGGTGTATAGATTTTATTTCAGGAGATATTTAATTTCATATTATTTCCTATTTCATTTCAAACAAGTAAGTGGAAAATACTTAAAATGCAGAGTGGAGTGACAGAAATATCTACCCTAACTTTTTTACAGTTTCCACTTTTTGTGTGTGCAGGGTTAGGGTTAGCTAGTAACCCTAACCCTAGTTGTATAGATTTTATTTCGGAAGATAGAGAGCCAACGGCTAAGGCCAGGAAAAGTATCTCGAGTCGCCTTCAGAGCTTCCTGTGTTTCATCACTCTTGACATGCTTCAGAGCATTTAAGAATGGACTATTCAACATGCAAGCAAACGGAGCATGTTTATTGGTTTATGGACCTCCCTGAACTAATGGCATTTATTGCAATTGTCATCTTGCGGGGGCTTACTAAGGTTCCATCACTACGTGACTGCTGGTCAGAAAACATGGAAAATCCACAGATCATTGGACCTATGCCACAAAACTGCTTCCAAGACATCATGCGACACCTACGTTTTGATGACAGGTCCACCCGCAGTGATCGAGCAAAGACTGATAAGTTCGCTGCAATTTCCAGTCTGTGGGGAATTTGTCACCAACTGCATCACATCCTACAACCCTGGTCTACATATCACTGTTTATGAACAGCTTTTCCCGTCAAAGACTCGGTGCTGTTTCCTGCAGTATATTGCAACAAAACCTCACAAGTTTGGGATCAAGTTTTGGGTGGCTTGCGACCTAAAATCCAAGTACATTTGCAATGTCCTACCATATCTTGGCAAGGACCCCAATCGTCCCAGTGGGGAGAGACTGTCTGAAAATGTAGTGATGAGGCTGATGGAACTATTCCTAGACAAGGGCAGAAATGTTACCACGGACAATTTCTTCACATTGCTGTTACTTGCGCAAAAACTTCTTAGAAGAAAAACCACCATCCTCGGCACAGTCAACAAGATTCACCGGGAAATTCCTCCATCTGCTAGACACACAGATCGCAATGAATTCACCACCCTGGTATGTTGCAGGTCATTGGTGGTTCTATGTTTGTGTTTCAAATTTTTAGAATTAACACCTCCAAGTGTGTCATTGTGTGTAAAAGTGCTATGAAAATAACAATTTATTTATTAGGTGTTTTCAATCACTGCTGCCACGCTGACGGCATATGCGGCCACGCAGAAGAAGACCATCTATATTCTTAGCAGTATGCACAGCGTGGTTCAGACTGATAATACCACCAAAAGGAAGCCAAACACTGTCACCCTTTACAACACCACAAAGTGTGGCGTGGATGTGATGGATCAGATGGTGCGGGAGTACACTGTCCGCAAAGGAACACGGCGCTGGCCAGGTTCTATAACATAATTGACATGGCAGCAATGAATACACATGTGCTGTATCAAGCATGCACCGGGACACAGGAAAGACGGGTGGACTTCCTGGTGGAGCTTGCAAGAGAGTTGGCTAACTCTCATATGGCTGGGAAGAAGGCAAGAAAAGAACAGTTGCTTCGGACCCAACCCTCCACACCTAGCCCTGGAAAAAGAGCCATGTGTCAGGTCAAACACAAATGCAAGAACAATCATGCCACTATGCAATGTGTACCCTGCTACAGATACACATGTGGTAAATGCAGACTAGAGATACTATGGCAGTGCCAGGATTATGAGTGATTGCTGAAATGTACTCACTCACTTTTTATTATTATTTGTAAATATGTGTACAAATGGTGGTTTGTTTTTTTATTTTATTTTGTACAGTTTTTATCAATAAAACCATGTGTGTTGATTTCTCCCTAAGATGACAAAGTGAAACACAAGTTCCCTTGAAGTGGCTCAGCATGGCCCCTCCTTGTTTACATAACAAAAGCATCTGTTCACAGGTGATTAAGGATATTAGCTAAAAGCCTTCCAGCACATCGGCTGTCCTGCGGGTTTTCTAGGTAGAAAAGCCAAATGGCTGATCTCTGGGACTTCTAGTGTTAAACCAAGGTATGCCGAACCTTTGCCTGTGACATGGAAACCTTCAGAAATGCCTGCCATATTTATACAAAAGACACACATTCACAATATATGTCTACACAAGTCTGTTTTATTTTAAAGAGTTTCAAACTTTACAGCAGACCCAGTGTCCATCGTCCCTGCATTTGGCACAGGTGAATTTCTGACATGTTGCACAGGTAAACCTGCTGTGATTCCTGTTGCAGCTCTCTTGCACTTAGGTGGCACTGCGTTGTCTGTACAGTCCCTGGCACAGCAGCTGCAGCAGCTTCAGCAGCCTGCCTTTGTGCCAATATTTCCTTTTGCTGCATGAATCGGCAACAGAGTTTCTTAGCTAGAAGACTTAGAAACAATCTTCTTTCACCTGTCCACCCTGTACATTCCTTGTACAAAATGTAGGCATTCACCGCCGCCAGGTCCAGCATATTGTAAAAAACCGCTGCTGGCCACCTGTGTGTTGCTGCTCTTTTGGAACACATTCGCACCATTTGGTCCAACACGTCTACACCACACTGTAAAAGCAGAGAGAGAGAGAGAGTCATGAGTATATAGGCTTTTTTTTTCTATAGGCCTGTATAGTACACACCAAAAAACATTGTAGCACTGGTGTAAAATTATACACACACATTCACATACCTTCATGTGGTTATAGTCTGTTATTGTGTTGGGTTTCCTTTTTCTGTTGTCACCAATCGTCATGTCTTGGTGCATGGAACTTAAAACACACACAGTCTTGTTTTTTTTAGGTGCATAAATTGTCAAGGAGACACTGCCACTTCTAAGCACTGAAGTGGAGAATACCTCTCACTGTGCAGTGCCTTTTGCAAGTTGAGGAAGTTCACGTCGGACTTTATTCACCGTGCCCAGTAGCATTGTTTTGCGCTGCAGCAGTCTGTGCGACAGTGACAGTGAAGTAAAGAAATTGTCCGTCGTGACATTTTTTCCATCATCCAAAAATGGCTCCATCAGATTCATGACTACGTTCTCTGCTAGCCTCTCTCCCTTTTGACGACTGGGGTCCTTTCCCAATTAAGGAGATGCATTGCAGACATATTTGGTCTCCAAATCCGTGGCCATCCAGAACTTGATCCCAAATTTGTCTGGCTTGGTTGCAATATACTGTGTGAATGGACAACGAACCTTGATAGGGAACAGCTGTTCATCTATGGTCATGTGTTCTTCTGGAGTGAAACTCTCAGCACAGTTCTTGTTGAAGCATGTCCAGATGTCGAAGATTGCAGCAAATTTTTCTGTTTTCGCGCGTTCTGCCCACGTGTGCTTGTCATCAAATCGGAGGTGTTGCATAATTGAAATGAATCTATCTCGGCCCATTGTCTCTTTGATTACAGGCACCAGAAACGTTTCTGACCAGCATTCCACAATGGCACCAACAGAATTGAAATGAATGCCATCAGTTCATGAATTGCCAAATTCCAGTCCGTCCGGCTTTGTTCTGCGGGCTTGATGGACTGTACACTCCCTGATGGTCTGCAGCATTCCCATGTCTAACAGGCAAAGGAAACTTTGGAGCACGCTTGTAATTTTACGCTGTCGGAAGATAAACAAATAGAGAATCGTAAATTTACATGAACCTCACTCTAAATGGGTTTATATAAATATTGTATGTACTATGGCAATGACAACAGCTTGTGCAGTAAAGCACAAGTGATTTGCTACTGCACTGGGCCTCCAGTGTCCTCCTCTACCCACACAGTGCCGTCTTTTGCCGTCTGGCTCAGACAGGGCTTCCCAGTACCCATCTCCTGTGGAGGCTCCTTTTTTCCGTCTCCTTTTCAGATTCTTTTGAGGAGGTATCAATGGCCTGCGGGACAAATGAAATCTCTTTTCCATCAGCCAGGAGGTTCTTGCTGCGTGGCAGTGATACCAATTGCCCTCTGATTGCATTTTGCTGCATGAATCGGCAACAGAGTTCCTTGGTTAAAATCGCAATCAGAGGGCAGCTGGTACACAAAGAACAGAACTGTCTGGTTATAGGGGATGTGCGGTGGGAAAATTAACTAAATCACTTGTTCAACAGGTTTGATTCATCTGCCCCTGCCTTTCCACCCATACTGCCCTCACCTATGCAGGCCCCAATATCTTGGGGGTGTGGTCCTGGTCAAGACAATCTCCTGAACTCCAAACTGAATGTCAGAATGGGAAAGAAAGATGATTTAAGCAATTTTGAGCGTGGCATGGTTGTTGGTGCTAGACGGGCCGGTCTGAGTATTTCACAATCTGCTCAGTTACTGGGATTTTCACGCACAACCATTTCTAGGGTTTACAAAGAATGGTGTGAAAAGGGAAAAATAACCAGTATGTGGCAGTCCTGTGGGCGAAAAATGCCTTGTTGATGCTAGAGGTCAGAGGAAAATGGGATGACTGATTCAAGCTGATAGAAGAGCAACTTTGACTGAAATAGCCACTCGTTACAACCGAGGTATGCAGCAAAGCATTTGTAAAGCTACAACACGCACAATCTTGAGGTGAATGGGCTACAACAGCAGAATGCCCCACCGGGTACCACTCATCTCCACTAAAAATAGGAAAAAAAGGCTACAATTTGCACAAGCTCACCAAAATTGGACAGTTAAAGACTGAAAAAATGTTGCCTGGTCTGATAAGTCTTGATTTCTGTTGAGACATTCAAATGGTCGAGTGAGAATTTGGCGTAAACAGAATGAGAACATGGATCCATCATGCCTTTTTACCACTGTGCAGGCTGGTGGTGGTGGTGTAATGGTGTGAGGGATGTTTTCTTGACACACTTTAGGCCCCTTAGTGCCATTTGGGCATCGTTTAAATGCCATGGGCTACCTGAGCATTGTTTCTGACCATGTCCATCCCCTTATGACCACCATGTACCCATCCTCTGATGGCTACTTCCAGCAGGATAGTGCACCATGTCACAAAGCTCGAATAATTTTAAATTGGTTTCTTGAACGTGACAATGAGTTCACTGTACTAGTGGAAGCCTCTGCTTATGATCCTGATATCCTCTCCTCACTAGCTTCCCCTGCCCTATCCTCTCTGACTGTTGATGACTTTGCCATGTTCTACAATGAAAAAATTGCAGTAATCCACCAGACCTTTGCTCCCAACACAACCCCTACACCAGAACTTCAGGACCTTCCCTCCCCTCCCTTAGCAAAATTTATTAACCTGTCAACTGATAAGATTCAGCATATCATCCCGTCATCCAAGCCCACCGCCTGTTTATTAGACGCAATCCCTTCTACAATGGTCCAGGCCATCCCTCAAGACCTCCTTGTGTCCATCACACCCATCATTAACCATTTCATATCATCTGGTCATATTCCTGCTGCTTTTAAGAAGACAAGGGTTATTTCCATCCTCAAGAAACCCTGCCTGGATTCAGCAGATGTCAGCAACTATCACTCGTTATCGCTTCTCTCTTTTATTTTCAAAATTTTTTGAAAGGACAATCCGATGTCTCTTTATCTCTCACAGAACAACCTTAATGATCCCAAACAATCTAGATTCAAAGTGGCACATTCCACAGAGACTGCCCTTCTGTTAGTCTCTGAGAAGCTCCATGCTGTTAGATCAGCTAAACTATCATCTGTCCTGATGCTCCTGGACCTGTCAGCTGCATTTGACACAGTGAACCACAAGATTCTATTATCTATTCTTACAAGCCTTAGAATCTGTGAAACAGCGTGGCAATGGTTTTCTTCCTACCTTGGATATAGGTTGTATGAGGTAACATTGAGAGGATTCACATTTGCCCAACGCAGACACTCTACTGGTGTCCCACAGGGTTCAGTACTTGATCCTCTTGATCCTCTTCTCTTATCCCTCTATACCTGATATTTTGATAAAGTCATATAATGTGAACCACAAGATTCTATTATCTATTCTTACAAGCCTTGGAATTTGTGGAACAGCATGGCAATGGTTTGCTTCTTACCTTAAAGATAGGTCATATGAGGTAACATGGAGGGGATCTACATCTGCCCCACGTAGACTCTCTACTGGTGTCCCGCAGGGCTCAGTACTTGGTCCTCTTCTGTTCTCCCTCTATACCCGGTCTCTTGGTAAGGTCATATCATCGCATGGATTCTCATACCACTGTTATGCAGACGACACCCAACTTGTCCTCTCCTTTCCTCCCTCTGACACTCAGGTTTCCACCCGGATCTCAGCATGTCTGGCAGACATCTCATTTTGGATGGCTGCTCATCAGCTGAAGCTCAATCTCAGTAAAACCGAACTGTTGTTTATCCCTTGTGACTCATCTCCAGGTCAAGACCTTGTGATATCCATGGACAACAACCAAATCACTCCCTCAACCACCGCCCGCAATCTTGGGGTAACCGTGGACAATCATCTGTCATTTTCCCCACACATCGCTAACCTTACTCGCTCTTGTCGATTTCTTCTTTACAATATCAGAAGAATTCGCCCATTTCTTTCTTCACAGGCTACTCAGGTGCTTGTTCAGTCCCTTGTTATTTCAAGACTGGACTACTGCAACTCACTCCTGGCAGGCCTGCCTCTGTCCACGATTCGTCCTCTGCAACTGATCCAGAATGCAGCAGCACGACTCGTTTTTAACCTTCCCAAGTTCTCCCACACCACCCCACTCCTCCGCTCCCTGCACTGGCTTCCTGTAGCTGCCCGCATCAAATTCAAAACACTGATGCTTGCCTACAAAGCCAAAAATGGCCCAGCACCCACTTACCTCTCTGCGCTAATTACACCACGCACTGCACCACGTTGCCTCCGATCCTCCAGCACTGCTCGCCTCATCCCACCATCTCTCAGGGATCGAGGGCGGCATTCATCCAGGCTCTTTTCTGTTCTGGCACCTAGATGGTGGAATGAACTTCCTCTAGATGTCCGTACATCAGAGACTTTGACTATCTTTAAACGACGACTCAAGACGCATCTGTTTCTCCAGTACTTGGACTAACCCCCCTCCCCCTGGAAAAAAAAAAAAAAAAAAAAACTCAGTTGTGTTGGACTAATGGTACTTGGTTATTAACCTAGTTAACCCAGTGTAAGTATGTATCCAATGTTGTAAACATTAAAGCACTTTTTGTAAGTCGCTCTGGATAAGAGCGTCTGCCAAATGCCTAAATGTAAATGTAAATGTAAATATAATCGCATTGCTTTTCATACCATAGTTATGCAGATGACATGCAATTTTTTCTCTCCTTTCCTCCCTCAGACACTCAGGCTTTCACCTGGATCTCAGCATGTCTGGCAGACATCTCATTCTGGCTGGGATCTTAGCTGAAGTTCAATCTGAGTAAAACTGAACTGCTAGTCATCCCTAGGTCAAGATCTTGTGACCTCCCAGGACAAGAATCAGATCACTTCTTCAGCCACTGCCCGTAATCTTGGTGTAACTGTGGACAATCATCTGTCATTTTCCCCATACATTGCTAAACTTATTCGCTCTTGAGAATTTTTTTCTTTACAACATCAGAAGAAGCCTCCCATTTCTTTCTTCACAGGCTACTCAGGTGCTTGTTATTTCAAGACTGGACTATTGCAACTCACTCCTGACAGTTCTGCATCTGTCCACCGTTCGTCTTCTGCAGCTGATTCAAAATGTTTTGCTTTTAACCTTCCCAAGTTCTCCCACTTCTCTGCCCCTACAACTGGCTTCCTGTAGCTGCCTGCATCAAATTCAAAACCCTACTGCTTGCCTACAAAGCTAAAAATGGCCCAGCATCCGCTTACCTGTCAGCTCTAATCACACCACGAACCATGCCACATTCCCTCTGATCCTTCAGCACTGCTTGCCTGGTCCCACCATCTTTCAGGGATCACGGAAGACATTTATCCAGATTCTTTTCCCTTTTGGCACTTAGATGGTGGAATCAACTTCCTCTTGATGTTTGTACAGCTAAGTCTTTGACTATCTTTAAACAATGACTCAAGTCGTATTTGTTTCCTAAATATCATTCAAAGGAAAAAAAGGTTTTACAAACAAAATTTGATGTCACAAAAAATGTTATTGAGCCAGTTGAGTATATTTTAGATGATAATAAGAACAGAACATTTCAATATACAATATATTTCTGTCTTTACAGCAGATACTGTGCAAGGAGCACATTTTGGGTTAGGTGCTTGAGAGTAAAATAGTAGTGGAAAAGACCTCTATAGCAAGATGTACATGTGATGGTCATCTGTTCAAGTCTTTTCATGATGGACTGTTCTACAGACAGGCTAGCTTTTCATCGCAAGTGGAGTTGAGAATCCTTTAACTAGTGTGTGTGCATCATTGGACAGCGTGCCCCTTCCCTCCCCCTCTCGCCTTCACACACACACACACACACACACACACACACAATCTCTCTCTTTCTCTAACGGAAACACTGCTCTGCCGCAATTCGTTTTAATGGTAAGTTGCAGGTTAATTTGTTTTATTTTTACTTTACAGCAGTGATTCTGTTAGTGTGTAAACGCACTCAAGTGTCATTGGAGATGTTCCTTTTTTCCTGCAGTGTTTCGTTAATGTGTGTGTGGGTAAGTCGTCTCACACAGTAGTCCTTTCCACTCTCAAATAAGAGAGGAAAAAGGGTTATTGTGTAAGAGGAGAGGAGAAATGACACCCTCCCCTCTCCCTCCTCTTACTTCAACTTTACACACACGCACACACATACACAGCATGTGCATGCACAAACACACACACTCACACACAGCATGTGCACGTACAAACACACACACAAACATACATACATACAGCATGGGCGCGCACAAACACACATACACAACACATGCATTCACAAACACTAACAAACACTCATCTGTCTGGATTTATTTTTAAAGCAAAGTGCAAGTTAGTTTGTTTTATTTTTACTTTATATTTTGTATTTATTATTTTTATGTATTTTTTTTGTGGTTGTGATAATTCTGCATCTGTTCGTTCTCCTGGGTCAATGCAATAAACATCAAGATCTCTTTTATGATCGCTTGTAGTCTCAGTTCCACGCTTCTCCTATTACTCCAAAATAATTCTTGAACAAGTCAATGCTAAATACCAAGGTAATGAATCCTATCTTAGTCTATCTTCAAAGTTAAAATCACACATTTTAAAAAGGAATTGATGCCTACCTCACCCAACAATTAACTTTTTTTTTTAATGAAAAAAAGCACATTTTGTAAGTCGCTCTGGATAGAAGTGTCTGCCAAATGCCTAAATGTAAATGCAAGAGTAAACAGCAAGATCAGTGCCATGCTTATTTAAATATTAAGAAGCCTAGAAGAACGTAAGTCAATTATTGCCCTCAGCTTCTGAACAGAAAAAACTTCTGACAGTCTAGAAAGGAAACAAACTCAGCTTTTGTCAGAGATCAGAAAGAGAAACCATGACAAACTTGTCAAAGAGAAGATGGAGAGAACATTGTCCTACAGAAGACAGGAAGTGGTCCAGAAAAAGCCAATGGTGGCACAAAACCACAATAGCCAGCTCTTTTTAATATTGCAGAAGTCTGTTTTATAATTTTTTTTAAATAACTAAAGAGGGGCAAACAGTAGCTATATAGTCAAGTTTCATATCTAGGCCGCCAGCTCTGGGTGGAATGACGCAGCCTTTATGGCTGCGTACACACAAGGGCTCTCTGAGCAGCTGAAGAATAAACTAGCCATTCACGATCCTCCACAGGACCTGGAGGGGTTTTATAGGCTAGCCATCCGGGTGGATAACCGCCTTCGTGAGCATCAGGCAGAAAACATCTCCTCCACCCAACAAAAGCTGCTCCAAGCGCTGAGTTGGGTGCTTCCCCGGCTATTCCCCTGCCCATGGAGACAGAGCCTAAGGCTTTCTATCCAGTCTCTGATTTAAAGCCTGAGTTAGATTTAGAGCTGGAAAACATGGAAGAGCCCATGCAGATAGGCGTTGCCAAGACTTGTCCCTCAGCGTAACAACCCACGGGGCTCCCAGAGGGCAGGCAACACCTGTGGCACAGTAAGGCACAAACAGGGTCACCCAAGGGGGCGGTCTCAGGTTTGACCCTAAAGTCAAGACTCCGGAGGGTTCCCTCCGCTCAGCATATTCTGGACCCCGAACCAATCAAGGAATTTCACCAATTTTGCAAGGTCCAGATGGACTCTCGGACATTCAGAGTCATCCGTGTGGGGGGTGTGTGTGTGTGTGTGGGGGGGGGGGGGGGGGGGGGGGACTGTAACAATGCAGGTCTCATGAGGGGCAGAGCCACACATGAATACTCTGCACTCTTCAGAATGGGAAAATCCGCAGGCTGCTTCTTCAAAGAGTTCTGAACAGGCAGAGGCGTGGCCAGGTAGAGATGCAGTTGCAAGGCAATGCTGCCACTAGGTAATCAGCGTGAACACGCCACACCTGGTGGCTTATTTATTTAAGGGTCCTGATACCTCAGCACTCATTTAGGTAGCACCAGTAAGGCATTAAGGCCAACAAAAAAAAAGAAAAAGAAAGACAAAGAAAGAATGATGGACAAAGCACAATCAAGAAAGGGAGACAACTCCTATTTCATATCACACCATGCAACACTGCATCATCGAGTGTGTCCTGTAAAGCGGTCATCGATTAGTCCGTCCAGCGCGTGACCTCTTGCTAAACCAGAATTTCCTCTTTAAGCCTTTGTTTGTATTTTGCCATGAGGAAGATGGCTGGTCGGATTTCCCAAATGGGGAGCAAGATTGTAGCCGTCCTTGATTATAGTGTAGCAGTGGTCTAGTGTCCTTTCGCCCCAGATGGAAGAAATTGACCTGAGTCATAAAAATGTGCCAGAAGGACTGTTGATTGTCCATGGTTATCCCAAGGTTGGAAGATTGGTTGTCTTTTATCTGCATAACAGTACCATAATAACCTATGGGAGAATAAAACCCCACCCAGAAATTAGGAATAGAGGGAGAACAGGAGAGGAATGTTTCTTGTGGAACACCAGTAGAAGGTCTGTGTAGAGCAGGCCTCCACATTACCCAGCTCATAGGCTGACAATGTCATGCAGCAATCCACTGACATGCTGTGTCACAGATTATGATCTTAGAGGTTGTACTCAAAAAGATAAAGAGTTAATTGATTTTAGAAGTGCTTGAGGGGGTTTTAAAAAGGAAAAAGACAAATGCAACTGCTTGTTAGTCTGGTCATCTGATGTCTGGGGAATCCAGACAAGTGTTTCTTCTTATTATTATTACTATTATTGGCTAGGTTATTGGGATCAGCCAAGTCTGATTAAAAACTAGATCCAAGGCGTATTAAAATGATTATCTAATCAACCCATTAAGAGGCATTCAGCTGCAGGTGAGGTGTCTAACAAATAAAAAAGTTATTAGTTATCACATCTCTTTTTTGAGATGTGGGTTGATTGTAATTCATGTTTCTTCTTCTTCTTCTTTGTCTTTCGGCTGTTCCCTTTCAGGGATCACCACAGCGAATCATTTGCCTCCATCTAACCCTATCCTCTGCATCCTCTACACCAACTAACTTAATGTCCTCTCTCACTGCATCCATAAATCTCCTCTTTGGTCTTCCTCTAGACCTCCTGCCTGGCAGTTCCAACCTCAGCATCCTTCTACCGATATATTCACAATCTCTCCTCTGCACATGTCCAAACCACCTCAATCAGGCCTTTCTGACTTTATCTCCAAAACATCTAACGTGGGTTGTCCCTCTGATAAACTCATTCTCGATCCTATTCATCCTTGTCACTCCCAAAGAGGATCTCAACATCTTCAGCATTGCTACCTCTAGCTCTGCCTCCTGTCTTTTCTTCAGCGCCACTGTCTCTAACTCGTAGAGCATTGCTGGTCTCACCACTGTCCTGTACACCTTTCCTTTCATTCTCGCTGATACTCTTTTATCGCACAACACATCGACATTTTTCTTCACCCATTCCACCCTGCCTGTACCCGCCTCTTCACCTCCTTTCCACACTCTCCGTTGCTCTGGACCATTGACCCTAAGTACTTAAAATCCTGCACCTTCTATACCTCTGCTCCCTGTAGCCTCACAGATCCTCTTGGGTCCCTCTTATTTACACACATGTATTCCGTCTTGCTGCGGCTTACCGTCATTCCTCTGCTTTTCAGAGCACACCTCCACCTCTCCAAATTTTCCTCCACCTGTTCTCTGCTCTCGCTACAAAGCACAATGTCATCTGCAAACATCAAAGTCCATAGAAACTCCTGTCTTACCTCATCTGTCATCCTGTCTATTACCAGAGCAAACAAAAAGGGGCTTAGAGACCCACCTTCACCTTGAACTCTTCTGTCACACCTACAGCACATCTCACCACTGTCTTACAGCTCTCATACATGTCCTGCACCACAACATACTTATCTGCCACTCCAGACCTTCTCATACAATACCACAGCTCCTCTCTTGGCACCCTGTCATACGCTTTCTCTAAATCTAAAAAGACACAATGCAACTCCCTGTTACCTTCTCTGTACTTCTCCGCGAGCATCCTCAAACTAGGATTTGTTAAACAAACTAGTCATAAACTCTACTGCCACCTCTCCTAAGCACTTCCATACCTCTACAGGTATGTCATCAGGACCAACAGCCTTTCCACTCTTCATCCCCTTCAACGCCCTTCTCACCTCACTTCTACTAATATTTGCCACTTCCTGTTCCATAACAGTCACCTCTTCTACTCTTTGTTCTCTTTCGTTTCCTCATTCATCAACTTCCTAACACTAGAAGCGCAGAGCCAGTGTCACCTACTTATAACGCGGTTCAGCGGTCATTTGACCGCCTATTGTTCTGAATGGGAAGCTGCTGCTGACACACAATGATTGCTAGATGGCGCTTTTACCCAAAGCAAATAGTTTAGCTCCAAGATAAACTTGCACTTGGACAATGCGCCATTCATTCCCGTGTTGATAATCAGCGGTATCTTTTTGTCATATTCAACTGAGAAAACCTACTACAGAGTCTCTAAGGGGACAAAGGAAGAGGGGAAAACGGCAGAAAAAAAAGTCATGTTTTGCATTATAACCCAAAGTTTTTGGCATGACTTTTTTTCTCCTCCTTTGTCCATCTAGGGGCTTCGTACTATAACAAAAAGGAAAGCTCTACTTAATTTAATATCATATGGAGAAAATTTATTAGTTTGTTCATTCTATTTGAAGCTTCTGAATGTCTCGGAGCAGCGATTTAGTTTTGAACTCGCTTCCGTGAAATTATTGCTAAAACAGTATTAAATTTGAATTAATTAGATCTACCACAGCAGATAATAAACTACTGTATGCTATGTCATAACCGAAGCTAACACAATGATTATGCCTCGTTTCGTTCAGTGTTGCTAGGCAACGGACCACGCGCCTAATCGGCAGGAACGTGGTTCACTTTGCCGCAGTGTAATAAAAACCTACGGAAAGTTTCACTGCTTATGCTCACGTAATAAAAGTGAGGAAAATGTGAAAGTGATGTGTGGCCACTGAATGAAAACTAAATCAAAGATTTTGGTAACTACACTGAGTGTAACATCTGCATGTTGCAGCTGAACAACTTCACTTTTCCGTTTACCTCTGAAAAAAAAATGTATTTTGTTTGTTTATATTTAGAATGTTTATAAAAGTCCACGAAGTAGGCGCGCACACACACACACGCACCTCCCCCGAGCCCTTGGTCAACATCTAATCACCGTCGATATGCAAATGAGTCATGACGTAGCCTAACGTGGTGTTGTGTCGGATTTCAGCGGTCACGGAGTGGAAAGACTTTGAAGCAGTTGCAGCGTTTTTTCAGTTACAACACAGCGATGAGTCCACGATGTTTCACTGTTTATGACATAGTGACACTAAACAGCTGAACAACTTTACTTTTCTGTTTACCTCTGAGAAAAAAAAGCTGTATTTTGTTTGTTTATATTTAGAGTAACACCTATATTTGGTCTGTATCCACACTCAGCGGTCACGGAGTGAAAAGACTTTATTAAGCCTGTGCCAATTTTAAATCGCGGTTTTTCTGTTTTTGTTCCTCTCACTGATCTTCAAATTGGTTTCGTCCTGCCTCAAAGGAGGTCAGATACTTGTGTTTTCCATTGTCTGAACTGATTGTGTCTGGAATTCCAAATCTTGGTATCACTTCTCTACACAAGAATTTTGCTACTGCCGTTGCATCTTCCTTAGCGGTTGCCACATCTTCTACCCATCTGCTAAATCTGTCTTCGACCACTAAGATGTATCGTTTTCCTTGTATCCTAGGTTCCCCCATGTCCACATAATCAAACATTATATGCCTGAATGGCCCATCTGGCTCTGGGATGTGTCCTATCGGTGATGTGAAGTGTTTTCCAACGTTAAATCTAGCACAGATGTCGCAAAACTGTGATAATGTTTGATGAACCATAGGACCTAGATAAGGTGACCACCATTCCTTTTGGATTCTCCTTATCACTTCCCCTTTTGCTACGTGATCATTACCATGAACTTGTCTTATCAGGGTTAGAAGAAAATTTTGTGGAGCTACAAAACGCCCATCTGCACTTCGCCACACGTTAGTATCATTATTTTTTGTTGCTCCTCTTGCGAGCCATTTGCGAATCTCTTTTCCTGATGCTGCTGCCTGCATGTTCGCTAGTGAGGTTAAATCTGGTGTAGGGGGCACATGGTCTTCAGGTATAAGTAATAATCTTTCCTCTGGCTCTGGACTTGCACTTTGTTCTTCCTCAGGACCAATGCTCGATTCTGGGGAGCTTGGCTCATTATCTTCCTGCGGATTAGGTTCTGGTTGTGCTGCTGTCTCTGGCATCATATTTATTTGGTTTACTGCTGCTTTCTTTGCTGCTTCATCTGCTGCTTTATTTCCGTCACTAACGAAAGTACCATCTTTTTTGTGTGCTGCACATTTGACTATGGCTAATCTTGATGGTAATTTAATTGCATCTAACAGTTCTAATATTGCTTCTCCATGTACTACTGGTGTTCCGTCTGCTCTTTTGTAACCTCTTTGTGCCCATATGGGGCCGTACAAATGGCATATTTCATATGCGTAAGCTGAATCTGTATATATTGTACATGCTTTGCCTTCTGCTAGCTTACAAGCGCCTGTCAAAGCGAGTAACTCAGCTAACTGAGCGGAACAGGGTTGTGGCACATGTTCTGCTTGTGCAATTCTAAATGTTTTCCCATCTAGATCTGGTGTTACTATAGCATATCCTACTTTTATCTCCATCTCTAAAACATGACCCATCTACAAAATATATACAATGGATGTGACAGTGGTTGGTTCTCTAAATCTTGGCGTGTCTTTAGATATTCTGCTGACACTAGTTGACAATCGACTCTGCTGGGGTCATTATTTGATCCCCATACACCTTCGTATGGTCAATTCTGTATTACTCTACCTCCTGCTTACAGAATTGCAATTTTTCTCTTCTAACTTTATGTCCATTTTCAGCTAGTACTGTCAGGACTCATAATGAATCCGCTATACATTGTTCTTTCGTTGGGTACAAATCAATAGATCATCACAGGACTGAATCAAAGTGCTTTTGATATTTATCAATGCTAGGTCTTGAGTTAATACTTGGTTAAATATTGATGGGCTCTCGCAGTATCCCTGCGGTAAGCGATTGTAAGACAGCGGTTGTCCCTCGTAGTTAAAGGCAAACAAGTGTTGTGATGCTGGATGTAGTGTGATACTGAAAAATGCTGAACATAGATCTATGACCGTGTACCACTGAGTGTCTTCTGGTATATTAGACAGTAGTGTGTGTGAATCAGGCACTACAGGTAATTCTGCTTCTACAATTTGATTTATGGCTCGTAAGTCATGCACAAGTCTCCATTTATCTGAGTTGGGCTTTCTGACAGGAAATATAGGAGTATTACAAGGACTCTTTGTGGGGTTAGTACTCCAGCTTTTAATAACCCATCTATGGTCGGTTTAATCCCTGCTATAGCTTGAGGTGTCAGTGGATATTTTCTTTGATAAGGCAGTTTTGCATTTTATTTTATTTTTATTAAGGCTTGTCCTCCAGACTTAACTAATCCCACATCTGTAGAATGCTTTGTCCATAGTTTTTCTGGGATTGTTTTCAGTAATTCCTCTTCTAATGCTGACTCTGTTTCATGTATCTGTCCTAACATCTTAACTGGCATTTGTGTATGCGATGACAACGGCATGTTACACACACCCCTCTGTGGGTGTGTTGACAAGTCATGTTCCCATCTATTTCTGTGTGTGTTGCCCTCATTTTATCTATTCCTGAAAATGTTAATTTTAAAAATCTCTGATCTTGTGAAATGTGTACAGAAGGATTAGAGGTCTGTTCCCAGTTAGTCACTTCAGCTGCTTGCTTGACCATCAGTCCTAATTCTTTGGATTGTGTCTTTTCCCCCACTAGTAAGGAGATATGAGGTGCTGCATTAGGTACTTGATGCCAGTGTTCCATTTGTTCAGTCAGGTGTACAGTAATGGCTTCTCCTGGAGCGCCTACAATTATGTCTCCTAGGGACACATCAGTGACTGTGTTTTCTATCACATCTGACCACAATTGTGCATATTCTTCATCTTGGCTTTCCTGATCATAGTACATAGTACAGTGTAGTGGTAAGGTTACTCTTTTGCAATCTGGTCGACGTTGCATAATCCATTTTTCCCATAGACTCTGTGCGTGTTGAGCTTCTTTGCCCTCGCACAGTAGCCAGTATACTGCATCTGAGTTGTTTTGTTTCTCCGTAATCTGTAAGAATTGTCCTATTGTTACATACAGTCCTTTAGTATCACATTGAATTTTTGCTTTGAGTTTACACAATAAATCCTTCCCAGCAAATTAACTGGAGTGGTAGGTGAAAATGACAAAGATGCTGTTATAGTGGTGTCTTCTAATGTTATTATTTGGGGCTCTGTAAAATGCAATACTTGTGATAGTCCCGAGAAGCCTGTGGTTTTTATAGTATTGCTTGAGAGCAGGAGCTGTGAGCCTTCGCGGCCCATACATGAGTATGTGGCATCTGTGTCAATCATAAATGGAATTGGTCGTGAATTATTTATAGACACCATTACAGTTGGTTCTTGCTGTGGATGCAGTGTTGAGACGTACTGCATCTGCTCCCCCTCTCCCTCCTCTGGGCCTCGTCAATTCCAGTTCTGTGGCCCCATCCAGGGACCTGCCCACTGATTCTGAGGCTGTCCTTGTGTCCATGGTCCAGTAGGTTGTCTTGGACCAGGAGGTCCCACATTTCCTCGAGGTGCTTGTATTGCTCCATAAGGTCCCTGAGGTTGAGGTCCATTTTGGATTTCCCATGCCAGTTGTGGACAGTTTCTTCTAATGTGTCCTGCTCCTCCACACTGCCAGCACTGCATGTCTTAAGTATTAGGACCCATTTGTCCTGGGGCATTCATTCTAAATTGTTGTCTTCTTGGTTGCTGTTAATATGGTCCCATTTTTCCCTGCCTACATAAGGTCTGGGGCCTTGTCCTTGCCACCTCATGGGTGGATTTTGTCCTTGTTGGTTTCCAGGATGCACATATGTTGGAGGGGCATTAGCTGCTGTTGGTTGTTGTGTTTGTTGCACTGGTCCAACGGGGGGCGGTGTTGTCTGATTTTCAGGCACCATTACCGCTGCTTGGACTTGTCCTTTACTTTTTACTCTTTTTCCTTTTTCTTTGCAGCTGCGAATTCTCCCAGTTGTATTTTGTGTAACTGGGTCGCGATTGACTCAGCAGTTTTTTTAGCCTCCCTCTTTTTCTTTCGATGTTGGTCTACATAATGTACAACATGTGCTTGGACTTCTTGAGGCATGCACTTTTTTCAGCATCATTCGGAAAAGGCTTTCACTTGTATCTGTTTGATCCCAGGAACCTCCAGTTTCTTCTCTCCATTTAAGTTATTGATGAACTTTACAGCATTCTCATCTTCTCCCAGTATCACTGATTCTAGCTTTCCTGGATCCATTATGGTAGGGTAAGCTTTTCGCAAGACATCCCATATCCTGTTTCTGAGAGGCCCAAATGCTAGGGTATCTCCTCTGTTCTGTCCTGTTAATGTGTGCAGATTAGCTTTATCCAGTATTTCTGTGGTTTTTCACTTTCCCAATGGTTTGTGCAAGAATGGCTTTTACATCTCCCAGTGCTAGGAGGTGTCCAGTGGTTTTCTCTTCAAACTGTGTTATCCATCTTTGTGCTCCATCGCATAGATCTGGTAATTGATTAGCCAGGCCTGTCATGTCCATGAATGACCATGGCACATATTGGTACTGATTTCCTTTTTCCACGAGCGGGTAATGTCCAAACGAAGTGTAGCCTTGTAAGTCAGGCATGTGTTGTCCATTAAAGCAAATTTGTCTTTCATTTTCTCCTTCATCAGGCCAAGTCGAGAGTACCTCCCATCTTGATGGCCTCTCTGATGCAGATGGTTTTGTTGCGTTTTTTTTTTTGTTTTCTTTTGTGAGTTCTTTATGCGTCTTTTAATTCGGTTTTCTATTTGGCTGATTGCTTCATCAAGGGCGTCACTGTCGTCATCTTCTTCCATCGCATTGGAACCTTCCTGTTGGCATTCGCTTCTGCATTGGTCACTGCGTCGTGGTGTGCTTGTCTTTTCTTTTCTTCGTGTTCTTTTTCTTGCTTCTTTTTCAGATTCAATGATCAAGTGCCCTTTTACTTTTCTTTTTACTGGTTGTTGTTGATCTATCTCGATTACCTCATCTTCCTCTGTTCCTGCTTCATTTCTGTCAGACTCTTGATGCGACGATACGTGTGATTCTTCGGAACATGAGTTTACGCAGTTCTCTCTTTCCAGGTCCTTTCCTCTCCATCTCTCCAGAGACAGCTTTTCTCTATGGTGTTCCATCATCCTTCTTTCAGATGTGGCTTGTTGTTCATTCCTGTGTCCCTTTATTTCTGACAGGAAATCCGCATTTCGTTCTTTCAGTTTCTTTTCCTCTATTTTGTAGTTCTTTAGTTTCTCTTAATTCACATGGTTCTTTTTCTCTCTCTTTACTCCATTCCCTTTCGTCGTCATCACTCTGTTTGTGAGCCATTGATTCCTGTTCTGTTTCTTTAGCTTGTCTGTTCATCCACTCAGAGTCACATGACGTCACTTTTATTTGTCCCGTCACACGTCCTTCAAATCCCCATGCTCCTTCATTTTGTTCTTGCAACTCTAGTTGTGGGTACATTCCCCTATCCATCTGTTGCATGTGTTCCTCAGTGTATGGTGGTGGTCTCTCTAGTTCTAAGCTTGTTTTTTTCTTTTCTTCCTTTCTGGGCTCTTTCTTTCCTGTCCTCACTTCTTTCTGACTTCTGTTCCTTTTTTCCTTCTTCAGCTTGTTTTTGTCACTCCTTTTCTTTTCCAACCATTCTACAATTTCTAACTTTTGTTTTAGTTAAATTTTTCTCTTGCTACCCTTTTCTTTGCTTGTGTGTCTAAGCATTTTTTTTACTTCCTTACAACATTCTTCATTAAAGGTTCCCTCTTTAGGCCATTTCAACTCTCCTGATGTCCTGTCATGCCATTTCATCATGCATTTTCTAATGTATTTTTCGTCTTCCTTATGTTTAGCTATAATTACGTCTACAGGTGTCGCTGGCTTTGGCCACCCACCTTTACGGCAGAACAGCTTCCCCATTACACACTTCTGTCCTGATTTATAATGTAGATTCTTGTGTCTCCTCTCTCTATTTTTTACAAAAATTCTCTTGCTGTGTGTTTTATGACCGCTGCCGATTTTCAACAACTGTCTTTTCTCTATATATTTTTTAAGAAAATATATAGATGAAAAATTTTTCTTCTGTCTGGTCCAAAGGGTACTATCATAAATTTGCTATTGTTGTCAACCACCCACATACGACTTAGCACTGCCGGACTTGTCTGTGTTCCCGTTAGTCTATACCTTTTCACTTTTCGTCCGTCCGTACCTTCTTCTAAATACAATATATCAAACTCTGGGTATGTTTGCAGCAGCGAAATAAGCGTAGTTAAACTGGGAGGTCCTCCTATTCCTCCAAATTCTGTTGTGGTATTTATTACTTTTAAATGAATCTCTCTAGGAACCAATCCAAGGAAATGACTCTTCATACTAAAATATGATGTAATAATTAAGGTGTGCGTGTCACAGTTAAGCTCTAACATGTCAGGTATTAGCGAAAGCCTAAGCGTCCACTCTCACTTATCACACTCTTTTACTAAAAGTAGATCCTTTCCTGGATTATTCAATAACCATCTATTTGTTCCACTCTGATCTGACTCCGAAATTCTAAACTCCTTCTCGCACTTAGTCAGAACTCCTTCTTCACTTATCTGCGTGTCCCAGTTAATTTCTCTAACTTCACTTATCATCTAGTCTCCTTTATTCGTTATACTTGTTTTATGTGTAACCTAAGTGCATTTATTATTTTATGCACCATATTTATTGTTATTAGTATTGTGTCGTCGACGACACAACACGTAAATGTACCTTTTATATCTTATTTAAGCTTAGCTTCATTAACTAATATGTTGCTGTGCATATGTACACTAGTTCAAAGAAATTATTATTTTATAATACTACTATGCTGACTCATTCAACACCCGTACCACGTTCGTGTCACAGAGAAAGCTTATGTCACAGTGAGTTTACAGTGATGTATGATAGCACGTCACAGTTTGCATCACAGACAGGTTTTATGTCACAGTAAGCTCTATGTCACAGTAAGCTTTATGTCTAGCAACGTGTACTATTACTTTAATATTATATGTATCTCTTTTACACTATCATTTATTCTTATTATTAATTAAGTCAAGTCAGAAAATCTCTAATGCCATATCTCTTATTATTTATACATTATATTTTACACATATACATAAATTCAACAAAAGACATAGATATAACAAACACAGTTAAAAGACTCACCTACAAGACATATGACACATGAAACAAGTGCTTTAAAACAATTCAGAATTTCGAGTACTCCAAACAATTTCTACAATAAAACAATTTATCACACAACACAACCTGGGCTCAGAAAACTTCAATACCACCTGTAGGAATTTTCAAAGTTGCAATCGCTTTATGTTCCATAGCGATACCTCATATACATGGGTTCTAGCCCTAGGAAACTCGATTGCAGTACTGCTCCTAGCGATACCTCACACAAGTGGGTTCTAGCCCTAGGACTCGAGATTACAGCACAACCACCTACAGGACTTTTTCACAATAAAACCTAAAAAACAGCACCTGGCTGCACTCGCGTCTCAGAATGGTGAGTCACCTATATGTTCTGGGTCTGACGGCGGACTCGGAATTTTCCACCTGCCACGTCTGGAGCCGCAGCTGCTACTTAGTGTATTGCAGGACTTTTTCGTGGGTCCAGCCCCACTGGTTGGCGATTCCTCGTCAGGTCTCAACCTAACACAGTGGCGTTACCTCACTAATCACACAGCGTATAAAATTCACACAACAAACATAAAACACATGGAGATCTCCTAATGTGTCGTTACTTCATCCAGTTTTTTTATGTTAAATAAACATATTTTTTTATCAATCAATTTATCAATTTTGGGAAATTTAAAATGATTGTGTTCAATATACCTTAGGAGTTACCCCGCTGGCTGGAACACGCACACTAACAGACCATGAACTTCTAATGCAGAAATTTGCAGAAACAGGTTTTCTGCTTACCTTTTTTATGCCGGCACAAGTTGATGGTCTGTCAGCCCGCGGTGGTCCCATGTCCCCGGAGGTCACCAAGAACTGTGGTGAATTTTTATTCTTCCCACATCGAATTTGCCCTAATTTAAAATATTAAACAAATACCGTAACTTTAGTAAAAGAAATCAAAGAAAGACTCCGGACTTCGTGCAGATCTAGATGAAGTAAGGACCAAGTTTTATTGCAGCAACAAAACAAAGTGAGCCAGCCTTGAAAATGCTCAGGATGTGACTCTGAGCATCGCCAAGAAACAGGATCGCTATTGCAGTTTCTAGCGGAGACAGTACTTACTTTTTTTAAAAAGGATGTCTCCACACCTGGTCCTTCTAAAAGACCTCGTGTGGATAGCCCTTATCTATTTTCTTTTAGGCCCGTACGGCCCGAGTCTACTACTCCGGCTCCGTCGGTCCTAAAACCTGTTTGTCATGTGAATGTTGGTACCCAGACCGATTCTATTCCTATGCTATTTGTCTGTGTCTCTTTGATTTCTTTTTAATATGATTGACATATTGCACGTGTATCCAATGCCTGTTACATCACAGTAAGGTCTGCTGAGCTTGTGTCGTGTCTAGGTTACTATGACATCATGTGCATCTCATATCTAAGATGGCTGCAAGTCTAAGGTTTGTTGGGTACATACTGATCCTTGTTACTGTGACATCACATTGTCCTTGCCTTAACTCTGTTATCCTCACCTCACCTCTATAAGTCTTAGTTAATGCTGCATGCACAAGTATATTTAATTAAAATATGCTTAGAATACAAAATAAACCAAAACCCCTGTAGACTCGAACACTGTCATGGGACATCTAAAACCATATCAGGTGCATTTCTTTGTGCAGGTGAGCAGCATTAGCTCCTTAGTTAGTAGCCTGCTATTTGAAAAGCCCTTTTATGTGGCCGCGCTACAACGTCACAGAGCTGACGCACTGTTAGGTTTTAAATGATGAAGTGTGTGTCCGAGCTAAGTTTTAAGCTAAGAGAAGAAGAGTTTTAGCTTGTTGTGTCCGCCGCACCTTGATACACTTACCGGTCCGGACCCGATCGACCGGGAGTGACAAACACACACACACGCAGGCATGATGTCTGAAGATCTCTGTAAAGTTTTTCTAAAGTTACATAGTATAAGAGGCGAGTTGCTCGGTCTGTCCGCTGTGCTTCGGTAAGCTTCTCTGGCGCCAGGAGAGACTCAGTCAAACACACACACACACGTTGTCTGTCAGAAAGGTCTCTGTTTATTAACAGCAAAAGATGGGGTTTATATATGTTTGACCAAACGCCTGTGCCATAGACATATGTTACTACAAAGAACATGAACCATTGTAAATGTCCTGGTGAGATCCTGAAGAATCAAAGGAGAGGAAGATAGAGAGGTGTCCGTCCAGGGACAGATCACAAGATGTTGGCTCGAGTTATGGGGAGAGGGGGAAGGAGACAGAGGGGGAGAGAGAGAGAGGGGGAGAGAGACATGAAGAGAGAATGGGAAGGTGAGCGTGGGAGCGTTCACACCTTAAGGAGCAGATGCAAGAGGAGACAGGAAGATAGCAACAGGAAAGATTTAACACGTTAATATCAGATCTATGAGGAAAAGAGCAAGAGAGTAGAAATAACTCCTTTATATATAAAATAATTCTAACAATCTCTGTTTATTCTCAGCAAAGAGAGCACATTTAAACGGTGCTACGTCCCGAACATCAAAAGAACCAGTCATTAACATGTCAGTCATAGAGAGACCCAGAGACAGACAGGTGAGAGGAGATGCATTTGCATTCTCCTGATTAAACAAAAGGGTTCTAGCAGACAGGAGCCATTTGGATGTATCCTTGTCTGGATACAGGATATAGAAGGTGTTACCACAGAAGGCATGATGAAGCACAGTGGGGGGTCTGTTCTCAGAGCACAGGTATCTTCTTATTAAATTACATTGTCTTACTACATTATAAAACCTTACACGCATGGAGCACAGCTATGTATAAAGTAGCAATAATAAAAGGAAGATAAAAGTATGAAATATGTGTGTGACAGCAGTTAAAACTTTGGTTATATCAGTTAAGTGATGTTAATTTTGTAACACTTCCGTCTAGAGCTTGGATGAATACATATGCAGTGAAGTTAATGTGGTAAATGACAGCATTCCTTAGTAAGCTAGTTTTCACATGGTAATTATTGTATGAGCACATGTCATGTTATTTTGAGGATGGTCACAGAAAAAAAATATTTTGCACATTTTATTTAGTATTTTTTACAGTTTATTGTAAAAGGTATATGTTATTCTGTACAATTCATTAATATTTTGGGCAGATAAATTGCAGTACTAGTCAATATACTTTTAAAACAAGTTAATAGTGAATTATATTAAAGGTATTGATGATAAATTGGTATAAATTCATGGGATAAAGACAGTAAGACTGCTATTTTGAAAATCACTGGCAGCACCAGCAGCGGTCAGATGTGACTTTAGATAACTTAGTCTGGAGTTAACATAACAGCTTACTGTCAGTGTCACAAACTCACAATCTCTCTCCTCTTTTCCTCAAAAAGATTCCAAAAACATTGAAAATACTATTAATGTCCCTATTACAAAAGTTGCACTACCTGATGAATTCATCGGTCTAATTGCACTGCATTTGTTTATTTTGTCAAAATATCTAAATGCATTGTAAAAAAAATTTAAATATCAGATGCTATGCTTGTTGGAAGCAGATTTTTGCATTGTCCCATAAAGATTAATGTGCAATTGATAAATGGGTTATTTTTTGGGATAAATGTGACTAAATAATCATATTCACTATATGTTTTATATGCACCATAGAACAACATTATTTGATATTATAATGTTTTCAGAAAAAAGTTACTAAAGTTGCAACAGTTCCTTAATAGTTAACTTTATGTTGTTATTTTATTAAAAATGCAGTTAATATGGTACACTATTTCTGTGGATGTGATAGTGAACAAGTTATGAGAACCTAGACTCTAAACCTGTTTGTAAATACAGGTCAGGTCTTTTGACGAGTTGGAGAGAGATTACAAGCTTTTATCCACACAGGCTGATCTGCTCTCCCAGCTTGAGTCCAGAATCCAGAAGTCCATACAGTGGATTGCTGTTATCTGCGGTGTGGTTGTGTCAGTCACTCTGATTGAACCCTTTAAAAGTGCACTTATATTAATCCGTTTGGGTTTGCCTTTATTTTTTTAAGTCTGGATTGAAATCTTGATTGGTTTAAGAGCAACTGCTCTCTTTTCTTTGGGCCCATATGTATTGTCTATGTTGTAATATGTGTTGCATTGTGTTATAATCTCACAACTAAAGTTCGCAATAATTACAATTATTTGTGTGTGTGTTATTGCATTACATCACAGCTCCTAAGGACCTAGTGACGTGTTTATACCTTTATGTGGGTTACAATAGGTTCATTGTTTAAAATACTGCATGTAATGCAACCACAGGAGGGCACATTCCAGTGTCTTTCATTTATTCATCCCAAGTCTGAATGAATGCAGAGGGTTGTGGAAAAACAACTCAAGAGAGGGCATCTGATGTAAAACATTTGCCAAATCAAATGATGCAAATCACTAAGAGGACTTCCATACCGGATCGGTCACGGCCCTGGTTAACAAAGGAATGTTCTAGAGATGAAAAGAGTATCAGGTTGATGAGTCTGAGGTTGGAAATTGATGGTGTGATGTGCAATGTTGTCAGGGGTTATGCCCCACAAATAGGATGGGAGTTAGAAGAGAAGTAGAAATTCTGGAGTGAGTTAGATGAAGTGATGCAGAGCATCCCCAGAGGTGAGAGACTGGTGATTAGTGCAGATTTTAATAGACATGTTGGGGAAGGAAACAGAGTTGATGAGAATGTGATAGGTAGGTTTGGTCTTTAAGAAGGTGGAATGACAGATGGTGGTGGACTTTGCAAAGAGGATGGAGATGGCAGTAGTAAATACTTTCTTCCAGAGAAGACAGGAACATAGGGTGACATAAGAGTGGAGGCAGAAGCACTCAGGTAGACTACATCTTGTGTCGACGTTGTAATCTGAAGGAGATCAGTGACTGCAAAGTATTGATAGAGAAAAGTGTAGCCAGACAACACAGGATGGTGGTGTGTAAAATGACACTGGTGGTGAGGAAGGTAAAGAGGACAAAGGCAGAGCAGGGGACAAAGTGGTGAAAGTTGAAAAAGGATGATGTTATACAGTTTTAAGGGCGGAGTTGAGACAGGCTCTGGATTGTCAGGAGGTGCTTCCAAGGAGACTTAGTGGTGGAACGGGGAAATCCAGGAGTGTATACAGGGAAAGAGGCTAGCTAAGAAGAAGTGGGACACTGAGAGGACTAAAGAGAGCAGACAGGAGTACAGGGAGAAGCAGCGTAAGGTGAAGGTAGAGGTGAAAAGGCCGAACAAAGAGCATATGAGGACTTCTATGCTAGGTTGGACAGTAAGGAGGGAGAGGTAGATCTGTACAGGTTGGCGAGGCAAAGAGATAGAGATGGGAAGGATGTGCAGCATGTTAGAGTGATTAAAGATATGGATTGGAAATGTACTGACAGGTGCCATGAGGGTGATGGAAAGATAGAAGGAGTACTCTAAAAAGATGATGAATGAGGAAAATGAAAGAGAACGAAGAGTAGAAGACTGTTGTGGAGGAGGAAGTAGCGTATGGCTGCCCTATGGACGCCGTGATCCCCCCTCCCTCTCCTGCCAGAAAGATGTGTCAAAATTTCACAGTAAACACGCCCATTTAAGCCCTATTTATTCATTTACCTGGTTCCACAACTAGATGGCGCTTTGTTCTCAAGAACACGTTAACACAAGCCAGCAATTTAGCTGCACTGAGTTGCAATCACGTGATTTTAACACACCATCCCCACCCCTGCCAAACTGATGCTATCAAACTGCACTACAGAGATGAAGATGGCGGCTTAATGGACTATTTGCGGTAAGTGGTGTTTTATTTCATAAAATTTGTTTGGGGTAGTTAACAGTTTATTTAGTTTTTTATTGGCCATTTTGAAAATCACTGGCAGCACCAGCAGCGGTCAGATGTGACTTTAGATAACTTGATGGTCTGTTTACCAAGTCTGGAGGTAATATTACAGCTTACTGTCAGTGTCACAAACTCTTTTCTGACACTGGTGGTGAGGAAGGTAAAGAGTTAAAGGTAAGAGAAGGTAAAATTTTTTTCTTAGTATTAATAAATTTTTGGGTTTTAAGAACTCTTTTAAAAGAGCAAAGACAACTTTAGAAGGAGTGGAGGGCGAGAAACCTCAGTGGAGAATACTGACTATGACATGATGCTAATTGCTCTGTGTCTGTTTTTTTGGTGGGGAGGGGTTCTTTAGACCTGTCTGTGCGCAGATGTGTTTGTGGTAAAGCCAATAGAAAAATGCAGGAGCGAACACAGACACCTTGCTTTTCGGTGTGTGTGTGTGTGTGTGTGTGTGTGTGTTTTAGCTAACTAAAAAGGGGTGCATTCTTAAATTCAGTCTGTCTGAATCTTTATAACCGCCAAGTTGGAAAACCATGTTTGAGAAAATGACAACAATTAAAATCTTGCTCATTTGGGTCCGTGCTATTTTGTGCTTAAGTGACCCAAAATATTTTTTCTGAGTTTTCTTAGAACTTCATTTAAAGACAAACTGAGAAGGAGTGAAATGTGGTAATCTCAATGGATAATGTACTGACTTCTCCTTATTACTGACTGTTAGACGGTTCTAATATGTTTTCTTTCGTCCTGCTGGCGTGCAAATGTGTTTGTGTTAAAGCCAGCCCAGACAAACATGACGAATGCAGGAGCACACACAAACATACACACACACACAACGGGGGCACTTTAGCCATTAGTGCTTCAACGTTGTCTTGTAAATAGCTTATTAAACCTATGAACACAGCCATTCAAAAGAAATACTAAACATACACATGGTTTATTTTGTTCGCAAGTAAAATATATCAATACATTAATAATTTACACCACGATAACATTAGTGCAGAAGGATCTGAAGAGACTTGTCTCTATTACATTATGACTTTGAGACGTTCAAAGTATATTTGAACTGTAGACAGGGTTTATTTTGCTGAACATTACAAAACAGGTATGTCCAATAAAACAGTGTATCTTTAATAAGTCACATTGGTTTCGAGTCAGAAGTAAAATTAACGAAAGACTGAGAAGCTCCGTAAACTTCATCCTGAACAGCCACGGGCTGACTTTAACAATAATAAAGACAAGGTAGCACCACAGTCAAAGACAACTCTCATAGTCTGTAGAAGACAAAAGGTTCATCAAGATTGCAGAACAGTCTATCAAGTTGGAAGATGGACATTACACTCTTGATTTTCCATACAGGAAGGACAACACAGTGTTGCCTAACAATTACCAAGTGGCAGAACAGAGACTTCAAAGTTTGAAAAGAAAGTTCAAGAGGAATGAACAATTCAAAACTGAATATACTGAGTTTCTAACAGAAGTCATAAGTAAAGGTTATGCCGAATTGGTGCCACAACAAGACTTGAAGAGAACAGATGGTAAACTATGGTACATCCCACATCACGGTGTATACCATCCACAAAAACAGACTATAAGAGTTGTCTTTGACAACTCTTATAGTCTTATATTACCTTTCAAGGTAAAACTGTGCCCTCTTACATTGTCAGTGGGTTGGAAGTATCTTCACTGGAAGGGAATAACTTCATTCCAATGCCTGAAGTCTACTCACAAAGGAGCATGCCTGTTGACACCTGTAACATTCCCACAAATGAAGAACTGTCTAAATGGCCTTACCTGAGTCAGATAAAGTTTCCCAAGATTTCAGCCAAGGTGGAGTTGCTGATTGGAAGCAATACCCCTAAAGCTTTGAACCTTGGGAAATCAAAACAGGAATATCTCTCATGGCGGTGTTGTTAACAGAATCTTTGTCTTAAACCTGGAGAATATGTTGAAGCAACAGTACAACCATGATTTCACTAGATATAGAAATAGAGGTCGAAAGAAGACAAAGCTAAGATGAGCTCCAGTGAAGGGGAAACGTGGATCGCAGATGAGGATATTATGATGGTCATCAGACAACGTGGTAATAGGGCGACTATTCAAGATTGCTTCTACCTCACAAAAGAGTGTTTGAAGTTCTTCATCATTAAGGGTGTGGTGTTGTAGAATGGAGTATAATGTTTGTCTCACCATTCGAATAACGCTTTCCCATACTCCCCCATGATGTAAGGCTGTGATTAAATGTCCACTCAATTCCTTTCTGAAGCATCGTCTTCTGGATTGTGCTTAGGTCCCATTCAGAAAGTGAATGATGTAGTTCTCTTTTTGCACCCACCAGGTTAGATCCATTATCAGATCGAATACGCTTGACTTGACCTCTTCTGGCTACAAATCGTCTTAAAGCGTCAGAGAATGTGCAGAGAATGGATCCATGGACCAAACTTTCTGCACTTTACCAATGTGCTGGCACTCACTCCTCTTGATGCCAAGTCAGCTGGGTTTTGCTTTGTCCTAATGAATTTCCATTGTGTTACATCTATGTTTTCTCTAACTGTCATTTTTGTGGCCTGATCGCCTCACTTCCCTGCATTTGTGACAGTAGAATATGTCCGGGACGTTGGACTTCTTTTTAATAGTTGATTGTTTTTATATTTATGTTTTTGTATATATATTTTTAAATGTTCAAATGAACAGAGTATATAATTTGTTGTGTCATCGGTTTACAGTGTTGGCTGATTTTGTGATTGAGACCCACGGGTTACATTGAAATATTTTTTATTAGTAGTAGTAAGCCAGGCTTTAGTAACCTTGGACAAATCACAATATAAGCCCTCTCTCGCGCACGCGCTCTCTCTCTCTCACACACACGCACACATATACAAATAACACATAAAAATTGTGTAAAACCAAATAAAACAATGGCAAAAATATATAAGCAGTGAAAAATACACTAGTAAACTGTAGGTGAATCATGTCCTGCGATAAAAGGCGCTAACCCTCTGGAACTGTTTAGTTATTTTAGTATTGTTTCCAAGTGTAAATGTTTATGGGGATTTAATCTGTCTCTGCTGCCGCATCTATTTACAGTTGTGATAAATGATTAATGTCCCATCAGATCTTTGATGGGGAAACATTATACTAGTCAAATGACTAAAGAAATACTGATCACTGGACAGATATTTGTTCCAGATATTTTGTGCCATTAGATGCGGAGATTTCAACCATGCAAATCTCAAGTCAGTGCTTCCTAGATTCCATTAGTATGTGGACTTTGCAACGAGAGGGGAAAACACGCTGGATCTTGTTTACACAAACATCCCCGGCGCATATCGGGCAGAACCCCGCCCCCACCTTGGCTACTCAGACTGTTATGCTGCATACAGACCACTCATCAGGCGTTCAAAACCGGTTCTGAAGCAGGTAAAAACCTGGCCAGCAGGAGCCATCTCTGCTCTTCAGGACTGTTTTGAGAACACTGACTGGAACATGTTTAGAGAGGCTGCAACTTACGGCGACTTCACTGACTTGGAGGAGTACATGTCATCAGTGACCAGCTACATTAATAAGTGCACCGATGACGTCACTGTCTCCAAGAACATCATCTCACGTCCTAATCAGAAACCGTGGATTACTGCAAATGTGCGTGCACTTCTGAGGACCCCAGACTCTGCCTTCAAAGCGGGAGACAAGGTGGCCCTTAGACGAGCAAGGGCCAAACTTTCTCAGACCATCAGAGAGGCGAAGCACGCACCCGCCCAGAGAATCCACAACCACTTCATAGACAGCGGCGACACACGGCGCATGTGGCAGGGCTTAAAAGCCATCACTCACTACAGGACTACATCACCTGCCTGTGACTGCAACAACTTCTACGCTCGGTTCGACAGGCAGAACGACGTGGCGGCGAGGAAGACCACCCCTTCTCCGAACGACCAGGTGCTGTGTCTCACTACAGCGGATATCAGAAAAACTCTACGCAGAGTCAACCCACGTAAAGCTGCTGGACCAAACAACATCCCAGGCAGAGTGCTCAGAGAATGTGCTAAACAGCTGGCAGATGTTCTCACCGACATCTTCAACATCTCTCTGAGCAGCGCCGTCGTTCCCACATGCTTCAAAGCCACCACCATCGTCCCCGTGCCCAAGAAGTCTACTGTGTCCTGTCTCAATGACTACCGTCCCGTTGCACTTACACCCACCATCATGAAGTGCTTCGAGCAGCTCATCATGAGACACATCAAGATCCTGCTGCCCCCCTCACTGGACCCACTGCAATTAGCGTGCCGTCCTAACCGTTCAACAGACGGTGCTATCTCCACTACACTCCATCTTGCCCTCACACACTTGGACAAGAAGGACACATACGTTCGAATGCTGTACATAGATTTCAGCTCAGCATTCAACACTATCATCCCCCAACAACTGATCGGGAAGCTGAGCCTGTTGGGCCTGAACACCTCCCTCTGCAACTGGATCCTGGACTTTCTGACCTTTCATTCTCCGCTGAGCATCAACAGCTCCTCTGTGGAGATTGTCGAAAACACCAAATTCCTGGGTGTCCACCTGGAGAAGGACCTCAACTGGTCCCTCAACACCAGCTCCCTGCACAAGAAAGCCCAACAGCGTCTCTTCTTTCTGAGAAGACTGAGAAACGCCCAGCTTCCACCACCGATCCTGACCCCTATAGAGGGACTATCGAGAGCATCCTGAGCGGCTGCATCACTGTCTGGTTTGGGTATTGGGCCATATCGGACCGCAAAACCCTACAGCGGATAGTGAGGACAGCAAAGAAGATCATCTGGGTTTTTCTTCCCACTATTGAAGACATCTATACCACACGCTGCATCCGCAAAGCCACCAGCATTGTGGCTGATCGGACATACCCCTCTCACACACACTTCACACTTCTGCCATCTGGAAAAAGGTACCGAAGCATTTGGGCACACACATTCAGACAGTGCAACAGTTTTTTTCTACAAGCCATCTGTCTCCTCAACAAAAAGGGACTGAACTGATAAACACACACACACACACACACACACACACACACACATAAACATTATCACACAGCTTAACTCAACTACATCAAAACATTGAGACTCGACTGACTAATCCACACAAGCGCAGACACACTGAACTACACTACCAAACTATCGTACACACAAATCTGTAAATGCTTCACTGTTTATCTCTTTTGCACAATATTCATTACTTTTTGCACTAATTCCTCAATTCTTGCTACTGTGTTTACTACCTCAACACCATATTTTATGTTTTGATATGTAGTTGTTGTCGCACTGTCACTTTGTTGTTGCTCGTTTGCACATTTGCACGTGCACTTTATGTTGTCTGTTGTCTGTAAAACCTGTAAATAGTCTTCCTTAGTTACTTAGTTTTAGTAAGTTTTTGTTAATTTATGTTGTAAGTTTATGTTGCATGTAGTGCCTTGGGCCTGGAGGAACGTTGTTTCGTTTCACTGTGTACCAACTATATATGGTTGAAGTGACAATAAAGCCTACTTGAACTTGAACATGATTAATCGATTTGTTATGCCAATTTTTGACTATCAGCGAAAAAAAACATTAGAGAAAACATAAAAAATATGATGAAAACAAACCTAAGTAGAAGTTACATTTTAAGCTTTACTTTGCAGCAAAATATTATCTACCAGTGTATTAAATGGAAATATATAATTTACAATGTAATGTAAAATACTGTACATAGCCCGCACTTGTATTCGGCTTGGTCACTGGAGTCAACTGATGCAGTCAATGCTCTATCTGGCGGGATTATACAGCATTGCAACCATCTTTTTAGAAAGCGCATGGGGGCGTTTATGGGGCGAGGCATCGCTAACTGCGTCACCGCGGGGCATCACATTCCATGCATGGATCGGGCATGGTCCTGTCATGCTCCAGGTGGCTGTTTAACGTGGCTCCCACTGTACCTATGGAGGTATGGAAGTGCTTAGGAGAGGTTGCAGTAAAATTTCTTTATGGGAAGCCAAACACATCAAAAGTGGGACGAAACCGTGGCACCCGATTGAGCCGTTCTGGGCGGACCAAATATCTGCGCGGCCCAGTGGACAGCGCAGCGCGACAATCTAGATAGCGCAGAGATGTTCTGGTCAGTTTCAGTCGCGCAGCGCGGACCAACTTGAGCAGCGCTGCGTGATTCTGATAGAAATAGGCCCCGCCCATCATCAATTTATATTTTACCCACAATTCCCCACTGGGATGCGCAAGTACAAAGCAGGTATGGCAAGGCGCATAGTGGAAACGATATTAAGCAGTCCTGACATTTTAAATAAAATTGACGAGGCTTTTGGAAATAGAAACATTTCACAACATACAGAAAATGAGGTTAGAAGCCTGTTTAATCCTCAAGTTTTACCACAAACAAGACCAGCAACACAATCAAGACCAGCATTTTAGTTCTTAAGGAACTTCTGTGGCGAGGCTTCACGTGGGATCATTAACATGAGAAGAAGGTAAAGTATATAAATATACTAAAGCAATATCGCAATATACTGTTGTATAAATGTAAATATATAAGAGTAAAACATTACTTAGAAAATTGTGCAGCTAGCAAATTATTTAGGCCTACATTAACCTGTTTTTCTGGTTATTGCAAGTATTCATTATAATAATACCACATTAATTTTTAGAATAATGTACAGTATTTTAGAGCATGAGAGAAAAATATGACTTCAAACTTTAGTTTCTATATTTTAGGTGCCGTAAAAAGGCAGGTGCTCCTTTTTGTAGAGAAGTGTGTCTTTTGACCTCCTCTGAGACCTCTGTTGTCCCAGGAGGAATGGCAACAGTGCAGCTCTTGAATGATGGCTATATTATAAATGGTGTCCAATTCCAAAAAAGTTGGACTGCGCAAGAAGTCATGGAGCACATTCGTTCCATATATGAATTGAAACTTCAGAACAGCACAAAGTTAGTGTATCAAAAGGGTGGGTGGAGTCTATATAAATTCTGCAATTAATCTTTTATTTTCTGTTTAAGAATAGAGATCCTGAGAGCATCGAACACACATCTTGTAAAACCTACGCTAGAACATGGAACTGAAATGAGTGGATCAGTTCTGTGCATGCTTTTCAAGGACAGAGTCATTTACATACGACCTTCTGTTAACCTGTCTCAGCTCAATCAGGTAAGGTTTGACGTTTTGAAAATATATGGACAGAATAATTATTTATGTTTTATTTACATGTAAAGTTAGGGAAAACAATAGTATTTATAGTTCCAGTAGTAACAGTAGGTGCTAATCCCAATAAAAATGAATGAAATGAAGTAAAACAAATAAAATTAAACCATTCTAAATTACAAACTTTAGATTTTTGTATTCACAGCTGGGCATGACTAGGTACTTTTTATGTACACTGTGTTTCTTGTTATCTCTTGTTTCTTTAAGAACTCAACATATCCATCATCACCAGCCCAGACACCAGCTGTAGCACCATCTCATTTGCAGCCATTATAACTACATCATACTACATCATGTCAAAGAATCATCACCAGCCCAGACACCAACTGTAGCACTACATAATGTCCATCAATCATCACCAGCCCAGACACCAACTGTAGCACTACATAATGTCCATCAATCATCACTAGCCCAGACACCAGCTATAGTACCAACACATTTCCACCCATTATCACCAGCCCAGACACCAGCTATAGCACTACATCATATCCATCAATCATCACCAGCCCAGACACCAGATATAGTACCAACTCATTTCCAGCCATCATCGCCACCCCGCATACCTGCTATGGTACTACTCTGCACCCACCATTACTTAATAGTAATTATATAAAATTATGATTTTTCTTGGAAAATTACTTAAAATGTATATGATATGCAGGACAATGATGGCCCTCTGTTACATGTTGAATGGATCAATGCAGGAACTCCTGATGTAAGTACTATAGATTCTGGCATAATTTAAATGCACTTTCCTTACAATTTTAATAATTTTCTTGTTAAATGTTAAATGAATTATGGGTTTTATCTAGTGTTTCCCGAAATGCATGTAAAGGTAAGGCTGATACAGTAGAATTAAAATTTGTGTCCCATCTGTGAAAGATAAAGACCCAGCTAAAGCCTTTTTTTTTGTGATTTACTGTTTTCTACAGATGTAAAGAACAGTATTGTATCTGAAAATCTATTATATAATCTATCATCTATAGCAATAAACACAACTATTATTGTCATTTTCTAATTATGCCAAATTTTGATGCTCAGAATCTTATAATTCGATCATGTGACTTTTGCCTGGATTTCACTCAAGGTCACATTTTACAAACTGAGTATTTGCTATGTCAAATTACAAAAGGGTGCAATAATTTATCCTGTTATTTAGCTGCAAGTGATGAACACTTGGACACAGATGTTCTGATAGGGGTGGTTGTTGTTTTTGTATTGTTGTTTTATTACTAAATAATAAGCATAGCAAACTTTACAGTTAGATTTCTGCAGTCAGTATAGTTTTAGTTTCTTTGTGTAAGTCAAATATTTTCCACACTCTTCATTTTCAAAGTAATCATTTGCTATATTTTCTGATGCAGAAATATGATGGTTCTTTTAATTTTTGTAAAAGTTTCATATTTACATAGTATTTTCTATTTTTGTTTAAGAGAAAACATCATGGCTCTGTCAGATGCAGAAGAAGAGGAGCCAGTTATGTTGCGCCCTCCCAGTAAAAACACTTCAGACAACGTGAGTGTATTATTTACCAAAAGGTTTACCTAAAATAACACATTTAAAATAGTAATATAAAAGGCTTATAAAATATATTATAAAATACTGTATGTTATGATGTTTCTTATATCTAAACTTATATTTAGGATGCAGGTGATTTGGCCGACATTCTGAAATCATTCCAGAAAGAAAATCTTGATATGGATGAACACACTGTTGTTGTTGCAAGGAGGTCAAGAATTCTCCACAGTGCCTGTCAAGCATTGTCAAAGAGCTTCTTTGCATGGCACTGAACTCCACATATTGAGTTTGTTGGAGAGTCTGCTGAAGATTTTGGTGGTCCACAAAGGGAGTTCTTTAGGTTGGTAAATCTTTTATAAATGATCCCCTGGTTTCACTGACAAAGCTTAAGGCTATTCCTACACTATGCCACATGTTTGAGCTGCCTTAACTGAAAATAACTTGGACTGACAGATCTTAAAATATGTCAGTGTCATCGGTTTGTCTCAAGATACAGTAACGTCTTTTTCTGAGGCATGTTTATAAAGTACAGTATGTATAAACATCTTAGTTTAATCAATTCAATTCAGTTGTATTTATATAGTGCTTTTCACAATTTTTCATTAATTTCATGAATTTGAAATAAAGAAAACACAGAACAAAAAAAGCCTAGGCCTAGTCTTGGCTTTAGCTATGCTTTGTCTGTGAGACCTTGCCTATGTTTTTCATTGATTTTTCTGTCTTTGTAAATCATTTCTGCGTAAAGCTAATGTTTTTCAAATATTTCTTGAAAATGTGAACCCATTGCTTCAGTAAAAGAGAATTTAAAATTTTTACGAAAAGGCCTACATCATATGTATTCTGTTCCTACATGGGTCTGATTAAAACTTTTAATACAATAAAAAACTATTTAAGTTTAAATTAAAATTTCTGTTTTCTTTCTAATGAACAGAAATAATTTTCTTTCCATCAGGCTCTTAATGATCGAAGTACAGTCAGCACTTGGAATTTTTGAAGGAAAACAAGGCCAGGTTTTCTTTGCCTACAATCAGACAGCTTTAGAACAGAACCGATTTTACACGGGTGGGAAACTCATTGCGTGGTCAATACTTCATGGAGGTCCAGGAATTAAAGCCCTTCATTCAGCTTTATATTTGCTGATGTGTGGACAGGAAGGGGAGTTGGATAGGTTTGATTTTCAAGACTTGCCAGATAATGAAGTTCACCTCAAAATGGAGCAGGTATATAATGTACAAATATTTAGCTTGATAAATAACAATACATTTTTATATGAAACAATTTTTCCTGTTTCCTGCCATGTTTAGATCCATCAGTGCACAAGTGCGAGTGACCTAATTTCACTAAGGGCCAATCTTGGTGATTGGATTGCAGATTGTGGGGTACACTGGATCTACACTGCTTGCCTTTCTGACATGCTGAGAATTTATAGCCTTGTCATTAAACACTTCATTTATCATAGGTAAGCTTGTATGAAAACTTCTCATGAAAACACTTTAATGTATAATGTTGGGAGGACCGCAGCAATCACTGATAGAACACAGAATAGTAAATATATTTTTTGTTCTATTGTTACCTTCCTGTAATTAGGTATAGTTAGGTTAGGTAGGTTTTGATGTTTTCTTTATTTTTCAACGGTTTGTTTGTTTTTTTTATTTTTCTTTATCATCTTAGGCCTGCCAGCATGATCTCACAGTTAAAAGCAGGAGTCAATTCGTGTGGATTACTTTGGCAGACAACTGGAAAGTCTTCAGGCCTTTTTTCAACAACACACAGTGGCCTCTGTCAAGAAGTGAGTTTAGAGACCTTCTTGTTGTGAACTGAAGTCAAGATGGTAGTAACAGAAGAGATGCTGAAGAAGAGACCATCTTTTCATGGGAATGTGTACTCAACAGCATCCAGGGCAAGTGCTGACATTTTCTTTACATGTACAGCTATTTTTGATTAGCTTTAAGCTTTATGTTTAATGAGCCTTATATTTAAAGCATTTTTTCCTTGTTGTTCTATGTACATAACAACAGAAAGACCATCTCCTTTGACTTTTGAGAAAATTTCTTTTATACACAAGACAATACTTGTCGAAGACTTCCTTCTGCATCAACATGTTCAATGGTTCCTTTCTTACCAAGAGGTGTACAAGATGAAACTGAATTAAAAAATCTACTAACTTAAGCAGTAAAAGGCTCATTGGGATTAGGAAAAGTTTAAATTTAGTACAATTTTGTTAATATTGCACAATATTGTTATTATCTGATATTATGTTAATATCTCATGTTCTTGTTCTCGGTTGTATTACCAGAATTTCACAAATGTAGCATTTTCTGATTTTATAAACAAGACTATATATTCCATTAGCATAATGACAAATTAACATATAAAAATGTAATGTTCAATAATGTTCAAATGACAATTATTGTTATGGAAAGCAAAAAATGCATGTTTTAAAAAGCTACTTTTGGCTTAAAGTACAAAGTGTATTTAAAATGTAGTTTTTTCAATAATTATTCATTGTGAATTAAGACACTTAAAACATAAAAGATGCACAGTTATGTTTTACAAAGTTATTTGTTTGTAAAACTTACACTTTGTGTATAAAGATAATCTTGAAAATAACAAACGTGTGTCTGGATTCTTTTTATGTGTATTGTGATGACAAATAGTCCAAAACAGTTAAGTAGTGTTGTATCCCATTATTCCCATCATTTGATAAGGGATCCAATAATGTTTGAAGGTAATCAGTATCTGCAGTACTTACACTAAAAGTGTTTTCTGGTACAGTGTTGATCTGTGTCATATTCTCATTAACAAAGTCAATACTGTAGTCATCTACAGTGGTGTGAAAAACTATTTGCCCCCTTCCTGATTTCTTATTCTTTTGCATGTTTGTCACACAAAATGTTTCTGATCATCAAACACATTTAACTATTAGTCAAAGATAACACAAGTAAACACAAAATGCAGTTTTTAAATGATGGTTTTTATTATTTAGGGAGAAAAAAAATCCAAACCTAAATGGCCCTGTGTGAAAAAGTAATTGCTCCCTGAACCTAATAACAGGTTGGGCCACCCTTAGCAGCAATAACTGCAATCAAGCGTTTGCGATAACTTGCAACAAGTCTTTTACAGCGCTCTGGAGGAATTTTGGCCCACTCATCTTTGCAGAATTGTTGTAATTCAGCTTTATTTGAGGGTTTTCTAGCATGAACCGCCTTTTTAAGGTCATGCCACAACATCTCAATAGGATTCAGGTCAGGACTTTGACTAGACCACTCCAAAGTCTTCATTTTGTTTTTCTTCAGCCATTGAGAAGTGGATTTGCTGGTGTGTTTTGGGTCATTGTCCTGCTGCAGCACCCAAGATCGCTTCAGCTTGAGTTGACGAACAGATGGCCGGACATTCTCCTTCAGGATTTTTTGGTAGACAGTAGAATTCATGGTTCCATCTATCACAGCAAGCCTTCCAGGTCCTGAAGCAGCAAAACAACCCTAGACCATTACACTACCACCACCATATTTTACTGTTGGTATGATGTTCTTTTTCTGAAATGCTGTGTTACTTTTGCCCTGTCTCTTTCTTATGGTGGAGTCGTGAACACTGACCTTAATTGAGGCAAGTGAGGCCTGCAGTTCTTTAGATGTTGTCCTGGGGTCTTTTGTGGCCTCTCGGATGAGTTGTCTCTGCGCTCTTGGGGTAATTTTGGTCGGCCGGCCACTCCTGGGAAGGTTCACCACTGTTCCATTTTTTTGCCATTTGTGGATAATGGCTCTCACTGTGGTTCGCTGGAGTCCCAAAGCTTTAGAAATGGCTTTATAACCTTTACCAGACTGATAGATCTCAATTACTTTTGTTCTCATTTGTTCCTGAATTTCTTTGGATCTTGGCATGATGTCTAGCTTTTGAGGTGCTTTTGGTCTACTTCTCTGTGTCAGGTAGCTTCTATTTAAGTGATTTCTTGATTGAAACAGGTGTGGCAGTAATCAGGCCTGGGGGTGACTACAGAAATTGAACTCGGGTGTGATAAACCACAGTTAAGTTATTTTTTAACAAGGGGGGCAATCACTTTTTCACACAGGGCCATGTAGGTTTGGATTTTTTTTTCTCCCTAAATAATAAAAACCATCATTTAAAAACTGTATTTTTTGTTCAATTATGTTATCTTTGACTAATAGTTAAATGTGTTTGATGATCAGAAACATTTTGTGTGACAAACATGCAAAAGAATAAGAAATCAGGAAGGGGGCAAATAGTTTTTCACACCACTGTATGTCAGACACATTAAGGACAATATTTGGCTCAATTATCATACCAGAATTCCACAATGCTAGTGGACTCATGCCACCCTCTGTTCTCATATTGTGGTAATTCCATTGTCTGATAAATTCATCACATGACCGTTGATTTCTCCTAAGGAAGATGTAGTTGAGGGACCATAAGTGCATCTCATTTTCAGGGTGTAGAATGTCCACATATTCCATGTACTGGAAAAGCTGTCTATAAAAGTTTGACACAACCCTGTTCACATCCCCCCAGAAACGTTCAATCCTTTGGTTATGCACACTCCTTCCCACAATAAAGCTTCCCTGGTCTGTTCCTCTTCTTTCGACCATGTACTGTGCAACATGTACATTCTCATGGCCCCTGTCTCCCCTTACTCTTAGGCCTTGTTCACACGGGCGTTAAAATCGAGCGTTTTCTTGCGTTCGTAGCGTCTGGTGAGCGGGAATCAAGCGCAGAGTGTTTTCTACACAAAGGAGTCAACGAGAGTGTTCACACGGGCTTTGGTGACGTGCGTTTGTCCGGCTGCGCGTTTATACGGCATTAAAAAAACGTTGCATGCAGCTTTTTTTTGGTGTTCAAAACCCAACGAACGCAAGGAAACCGCTTCTAGTTTGTTTTCTGCGCGTTCATTTTACGCTTCGGAGGAGCGGATATATCCCATGATCCTACATGCTATACATAGGGAAATGCGGAAAAGGGCAAAATAAAACAAAATAATTGTTAAAAAACTTACGCGGAAATTTCCGCATGTTTTTTAAACCACAAAAAAACCTTCCTTTAATCCGACGTTGTGCAGTCAGAGAGTGACCCCGGTAGCGGCGGGCTTTCATATCCAGTTCCCGACACCCTGCCCCCACAGGTTAGCACACAAACTACAGTTGGGGCTGCAGGCTGACGTTACACAGAGACAAACGAACGCCGGTGTAGAAGTCAATTAAGCGCCACTACAAAACGCAACGTAAACGTCTAAGACGTTTGAACAAGGCCTTAAAGGCAAATAAAATTGGGAGACTCCAATCTGAAAGCAAGACAGTACTGTTGCAGCAAGATTGTTTGAGGCACATCTCAAATAAATAACCGAATCCATCAATGCAGCCATGAAGAACAAATCTCCATGCAATCAGTTTATGGTTGGAGTCTATATGCCTAGAGGGGTGAGAAATAGGAGAAATTTATTAATCAGTGCAAAGGGAAACAATCAAATTAACAGCAACCTCTGAACCTCTGACTACTCGAATTTTTAGCATCAATCTGAATGGAATCATGTAGCCATTTATTTAGCCTATGCAGTAATATGTAACTTACCTTGAACCAGTCTTTCACCAGCATTTGCAGTTTGTGCAGTAATATCTCTGATGATTTCATCCAGGTGACTGTTTGGGATGGCATCATAATTTTCAACTAATCCAAACAAATCTCTTCTCCGGGAAAGAGTAGACAAACTGATACCAAGGATGTCTGCGATGGAAATCCATGACATCTCAGTTGCCCTCAACTGGGAAAGCTGTCCAACAGTTATATTATACCTAGAAATCAGTAATTGTATCGGTTCCGGTAAAGCAAACACAACTGGCCAAATACAAAGGCCTTGAAATAAAATGGCAAAGTCACAGTTAAAATTACAATACCTTGGCCGTCCCCTTGTTTGTACCAAAGACAAAGAAACTGGGTTGCACATAGGAGGATTAATTGTGTTATTAACCAGCAGGCATTGATCCCTTAAAGCCTCATGAAGTTCACTTATTTTGATAAAATGGTCACCATGGTTCTAAAGATATATATATATATATATATATATATATATATATATATATATATATATATATATTCAGACATCAATAAATTCGAAGATGCATATTATGGACAAATCTGTGATTACCTGTAAACTGTCCAATATAATCAACAAAACTTGCATGTGTTCCACAAGATGAAGACGACTGTATTGTAGGTCATTAAAGTTTCTGCTTTGAACAGCCCCTTCTGTTGTAAGTAGAAATTCATGTAATTTCACGAAGTACTGTCTGCACTACTAACACTGCAGTTTACATAAATACATTTAAGAAGTTCAACTTCATAATGTCTGCCAATATTGTTATAACCTAAAGCTTCCACTTTGTGCACTTTAAACTACAGCGGATTGTGGATAAAATGTAATATGATGGTGGGCGGGGCCTATTTCTATCAGAGTCGCGCAGCGCTGCCCAGTGGGTCGTGCAGGTTTGTGATTCAAGCAGCGCTGCTCAAGTTGGTCCGCGCTGCGCGACTGAAACTGGTCCGCGGTGCGCAATCCACCAGGCTGCACAAATAAACCAGATCATCTCTGCGCTATCCAGATTGACGCGCTGCGCTGTCCACTGGGCAAAATCTCTTCAAAATCGTCAACCTGTATATTAGATCCTATACCGATACATTTTCTCAAGCAGATAGTTCCAGCAATAACAGAACCCCTGTTGAAAGTAATTAACTGTTTACTCAGCAGTGGGTATGTTCCTTAATCCCTTAAATTAGCAGTTATTAAACCACTAATCAAGAAACCTGACCTTGACCCCTGTCAGCTTTCCAATTACAGGCCGATATCAAACCTCCCCTTTATCTCTAAAATTCTGGAAAAGGTAGTATCACAGCAGCTATGTTCATATTTACATGGAAATAGCATAAACGAACTGTATCAGTCAGGATTTAGGCCTCATCACAGCACAGAGACAGCATTTGTTAAAGTAGTAAATGACCTCCTAGTCGCCTCTGATCAGGGTTGCGTCACTAAACTTGTGTTACTTGACCTCAGTGCAGCTTTTGACACTATTGATCATTGTATTCTCTTTTACAGATTAGAAAATGTAGTAGGTATTAAGGGAACAGCCCTCTTATGGCTCAGATCCTATTTGACCGATCGTTATCAGTTTGTAGATTTAGATGGTGACAATTCCTCATGTTCTCAAGTTGAGTTTGGTGTTCCACAGGGTTCTGTTTTAGGCCCACTGCTTTTTTTTCTTTACATGCTTCTTCTGGGCAACATAATTCGTAAACATGGTATTAGTTTTCATTGTTATGCTGATGACACACAAGTATACATTTCAGCAAAACCAGATGAGAAAAAAACAGTTTACTAAAGTTGAGCAATGTGTGCAGGACATAAGAGATTGGATGGTAATTAATTTCCTTCTGCTTAATCCTGATAAGACAGAAGTTCTAGTCATAGGACCACAAGCAGCTAGAAGTAAGCTTTCTGATCACACTGTGATTTAAAATGGCCTTTCTGTTCCATCAAGTGCAACAGTAAAAGACCTCGGTGTGATTATAGATTTCAGCCTTTCATTTGAAGCACATGTAGATAATATTACCAGGATAGCATTCTTTCACCTCATAAATATTGCCAAGATAAGAAATAAATTGACACCAAATGATGCAGAAAAACTAGTTCATGCGTTTATAACGTCTAGGTTGGATTATTGTAACGCCTTACTGTCTGGTTGTTCAATAAGGTGTGTAAACAAGCTTCAATTAGTCCAAAATGCAGCAGCGAGAGTCCTCACGCGAACGAGAAGATACGAGCACATAATTCCTATCTTATCCACATTGCATTGGCTTCCTGTGAAATTTCGAATAAATTTTTTAAATACTACTTTTGATGTATAAAGCATTAAATGGTCTCGCGCCGCAGTATCTAAGTAAACTGCTAGTGTCTTACAATCCGCCACGCCTACTTCGATCAAGGGATGCAGGCTGCTTGTCAGTACTGCATATTATGAAAACTACAGCAGGGAGCAGAGCTTTTTCTTACAAAGCCCCAAAGTTATGGAATAGTCTTCCAAATAGTTTTGGACTCAGACTCAGTCTCAGTGTTTAAGTCTAGGCTAAAAACCTATTTATTTAGCCAAGCATTTTTGTAAATAGATTAGCCTTTGGTAAAGGAGCAGATCTGGGGGACTCATGGGCGTAGAGTATTAGGTGAACTGGTATGTTTAGATGCTGTCTTCCCCACTCTCATTGATCACTCAGGTTTGTTGACGGTGAGGTGATTGGTTGCTTTACATCTCAGGAAGCCCTCATGTCTGTGTTTCCTTCTGGCTCTCCCTTTTTAGTTATGCTGTCGTAGTTAGTCTTGCCGGAGTCCCCGCTTGCACTCTGCACTAAATATACATTGACCTTATACATTGTTCGACTGTGACCATACCTAATTGCCATCTCTCCATCTCTTTTGCTCTCTCCTCTTCTGCTCTGTCCTCTCTCTCTCTTTCCTTGTTCCTCTACTTATCTCTCTGTTAAGCTATACATGTCGCTCCTGAGCTGCCAGTGATCCAGACCTCCTCTGCCCTCTGGACCTGTCTAACTCGTCCTGGAGTCCTGCTTCTGGTTAGAGATCTCATCACATGGATGCCCCGTGTGGTCTGCATGGGATGCGTGTGGTGACTGGGGATGGCTCCACTTTTACATGATGGTGGTCCTGTCCTCGACTGATGCAGACAGTTGTTTTCTGAGGACCTGTGACTTCAGTCACTCAATAGTTCAGGACTAGAATTTCTTACAGTCTACCTGAGCCTCCAGGAACAAACTGGACTTTAATCTTACACATCTCCTTTTATACTGAACTTCCAGTCTCGCATAATATTATGCACATCAATCCCTGCTATCTGTTTTCACCCAGATGAGGATGGGTTTCCTGTTGAGTCTGGTTCCTCTCATGGTTTCTTCCAATTACCATTTCAGGGAGTTTTTCCTTGCCACTGTGGCTGTCGTCCTCGGCTTGCTCATCAGGGACAATCATATCATTTTGATTCATACACATTCACATTTCATACAAACTTTTTTTATTGTGTAAAGCTTCTTTTGACAATGTAAATTGTTAAAAGCGCTATACAAATAAAATAAAATAAAATTGAATATTACATCGTATAGCCTGGGTGGCAATGGCGCAGGGTGCGTGGGCATGCTCATTGTTGCTTGCAACTATATTTTAATTTTAATTACTATACTGCACAATACAAGCGAGAAACAGTAATTTGTAAACAGTAAAATGTATCCACAAAAAATGTAACCTGTTAGCGTGAATTACATGTTTGCTTAAACAGTTTATTAATAATTATTTATTGTTTTATTTATTTTTGTTGTGGCATTTGTTCACATTTGTATTTGTGGTTTTTCACCACAATAGTTAAATCCACAGTAAGCAAATGTTGTGTATCCTGCTAAGCTGTCAAACACAAGAAATAAAAAGTGATTCAGGAGTTGTGAATTACCCTGTCATTAGCTGATGGCTTTTTTCGATGTACAGTAGAAGCAAAAGTTGATGTGCAAATTCCCAGATAACTCGACAATGGTTAACCAGGCTAAAGTTCTGGACTATAATCTTTTGAAAAACTGAAAACTTAACAGTATTTCAATTATAAAAATAGATGAAACGTATAAAATAGGTGAAACCAGTAACGAATGGAATACATAACAGTGTAGGGTTTACATAATAATGAACGTCGCATTCTCCACCAATAAATGTTGTATTGAATCTTTAACGATTCAGGTTAATTTGATTAACTGAATAAAAATTTATAACGTCCACTTTATCAACTACCCGACCAGCGTTTTAGCACAATTTAGTGTATCTTACTAGTTCTGCTTATCACGTGGCCAACGAGGATAACACAAAATCTAGTATTAAGCAATTATGAGCAAGGTGACAAACGAGATTTTATTTGACTAATCTACGATACATAAAACTACGGTACTTAAACACACGCACACATACAAACAGTTTGGAAGGTGAAAATTAATTACGTTATTCTAGTACTGTTTACTAGATCATTAAAAGTCACAAGAGCAGAGTCTTGGGTTTAATCTTACAGTTTAGTTATGAAACGAGCACAACTGCAGCAAGGTATGCAGCTTTGTTTGTTTACTTGCGTTATGTTTCGTTCTCATCTGTTGGTTTGCCTCCAGTGAAGGGAATCACAGCATTGCTGATTGGTTGGTGCGCTGTTGTAGAGATTACATCTTTCAGGAAAGCCCTTCGGTGAGGCGTTGGTTGCCTGTTGAGGTTTTCTTCGTTGCGGGACTTTGGAGTTCTGGCACGAAGTCTCATTGAGAGTTCTTAAAGAGCGGATGACGCCAGCAGCGGCGGCGTAGTGCCGCAAGTGCGAAAGCCTGAGCTGCTTAGAAGATGTTGTAGGTTTCAGTAGTAATTTTTACCTCTGAACGCCTACTCCTTAGAGTTTTGGTGCCTTGGGTTCCAAGGGTGATTGGTCGAATCGGATGTGGTTGCAGAGCTTAGCCACGCCTCACGTGGTTCCCCCTTTTGTGCATACATTAGTGTTTCGGCTCTCACGTGTGGCCCATCCGGTTGCAGTTTTTAATACTTTTTATAAAGTAATTGTGCATGAGCTCTGTTCATGCTACCAATTTCCCATGTTTACCAACGTTCTTTGAATAAAGCCAGCTTTAGATTGACATCAAACACTACATATCTTACCCACTCATTTCTTCCTTTATCTAATAAAAGGGGTTTGTAAATGCTAATTACACCTTTAAAGTTATGAAGAATAATCAAACATACACACAGGAATAAAACATACTGAGTAACTATATGTATATGCGTTTTGCCCTACTGGCACACTTTAAAGATGTTTAAAATAGTGTCGATGCCATATGCCCCTATGTCTGCTTTGTTTGCCGGATCGCTGATTTACAACCTTGGTTTTGGGGTCTACTTTAAAGCGTCTGGTCTTCTGAAGTTTCTTGCAGCTTAGTTTCACAGACACTCCTTTATGATTGCGAATCAGATAAGAGTGCAGCTTCATTTTGCAGACGCTCCTTTCTGATCGTGGACCAGATAAGATTATGGGAATGGTGACAATGCATGCTGAGAGAGTGTCTCTGGAATGTGATAAATTGATTGATCTCTCTGTGGGAGCCCTGTTATTCGCTACAACAGTTAGAATCAATTCAATTAAATTTTATTTATATAGTGATTTTAACAATGGTCATTGTGTCAAAGCAGCTTTACAAAATTAATAGATTATTTTCCATTTGGGAAATCCGATCATGCCACTATCTTCCTCATGCCAAAATACAAACAAAGGTTTAAACAGGAAGTTCTGTTTCAGAGGGAGGTTGTGTGCTGGATGGATCAATCAGTGGCTACCAGAGGAAACTAGAGTCACAGCTCCAACAAAGGGACTCTAGGAGCCTGTGGCAGGGACTAAGGACAATAACGGACTATAAAGCACCAACATCCGATATGATAAACACGGACGTGTCTCACTAAACACCTTCTATGCTCGCTTCGAGGCTGCAGCTAAAGACGCTAGCAATGATAACGCTAGCGGCACTAATGGCTGCAGACAGGAAGACAATGCCATTTGAACAGCTGGTCAGGGACTTCATCATCTCTTCATTACCCAACACACTAGATCCATTACAGTTTGCTTACCGATCACACCACTCTATCACGCTATCTCTCATCTCCTCCATATATCTCTCACTCACCTGGACACTAGAAGGGGGAATTATGTTAAAATGGTTTTCATCAACTACAGTTTAGCATTTAATACCAAATGGAAATCTGGAGTACTGGTGCCAGAGGAACAATCTTTTTCTAAACGTCAGCAAGACAAAGAAGTTGATAGTAAACTTTAGTACAAGGCAAGAGAGGAACTACCAAACCTCCGTCATGAACAAGAGCCCAGTAGAGAGAGTGGACAGCTTCAGATACGTGTGTATCCACATCATGCAGGATCTGACATGGTCCTGTCACATCAACACGATGGTGAAAAAGGCCCGGCAGTGTCTCTTGAGAGACTTCAGACTTTCCTCCATGGTTCTCAGGAATTTCTACTCCTGCACCATAGAGAGCAACCAGATGGAAAACATCATGACCTAGTTCGGAAACAGCTTTATGCAGGACAGACGAGCTCTACAGAGGGTGGTGCGATCAACTGAGCACATCATTCGCACAGAGCTTCCTGACCTGTCTCAGTCTACAGCAAGCAGTGCTGGACCAAGGCCAGGAAGATTGTAAAGGATCTCCGCCACCCCAGCAATGGACTGTTCTCTCTCTTGAGGTCAGGAAAGCAATTCCATTCCCTGAAGACCAATACAGAGAGACTGAGGAGGAGCTTCTTCCCACAGGCGATATGGTCTCTTAATCAGTACACCACACAGTACTGATCAATTTTACACATCCACAAACATGGTTCTTGCACTCACTCTGGACATTTCGGATATTCATTGACACTAGTGGCCACTGCACATCTGCACATTCGTGGACATTAGTTACTTACTCTATCATAAGTCACTTTGAATATGTAACTTTCACGCATATTTGCACACCCCGTGGACATTCTGTTTCCCTGATGCACATAATTACTTTAAATATGTGAATTATGACACTTTTAGGCATATTTGCACACACCCTAGACATTTCTATTTCTTTTTAACTTTCCCACACAGGCTATATTGTACAGCTTTTTTTCTTATTTTTCTATATTTTTCATGTTTTTCTTATATTGTATATTTTTTACTGTACAGTTATTTTATTCTTCTTAGTTAAATGTTCCTTTTAATTTCTTTTTCATATTTATTTTCTATTAATAGTCTTTTATTTTAGGTCACGGGCATTTGTCTAAGCAGTTCACAGCATCGTATTGTGTATGACTGTGTGTGAGACAAATAATATTTGAATTTGAGAAGGGGTCTGGATCACTAGGAGCTTGGGGTCAGCGTGTGTGGGTCCAAACCATCACGAAGCAGAATCCAGCTGGAGGTGGTCCTTCTCTGGATGCCTTAAGGTCCTCGCAGGGTTGGCCTTTGTTTACTGGAGCTGGCACAATCTCCAAGTGCCTCAGAATAGGTATAAAAAGAAAAACCAGGTGAAAAGGAATTAGCATAGTTGCTGTTCCTTTTATTAGCAACACTAGATGAGCATGTGCATTTAGATGTACTGGAGTATCAGGTTGAGTCAGTTTTTTAACTGGGAGACTGTGTCTGAGCTCTAAACATTATTAGGAAGGCTATTCCAAAGCTTAGGAGCTCAATATAAAAACGCTCTACCCCCTTTTGTGAACTTTGATATTCTGGGAGAAATCCAGTTTTATGATCTTAAGGAGCGCGGCGAATTGTAAAGTGTCAGAAGACTAGTGGCTAGATACGTGGGAGCTAAACCATTTAGAGCCTTGTGTGTAATAATAATTTGTAAAAAAAAAATAAATAAATTCTAAACTCGACAGGTAGCCAGTGCAGGAATGATAGTATTGGCCAGGGTTATATGATAAAATTTTCTTGATCTGGTTGTAACAAACTCGCTACTATTTATATTAAAACAATAGCTAGCAGTTAACAGAAATCAGGAGTAAGTAGGGACCACCAGATAAACAGTCTCAAAGTGTATAAACATTTAATATAGTGCTGTGCAAAATACCACTCACTCGCCGGCCACTCATACCACATTCATTCAGTCCGTGTTCGCAAGATTTATATAGAGTGCTTTCTCTTTATTAAAAGTCCATGAATGTAAAATAATATAACCAGGGAAAGTCCCGCTCTGAGTCCGATGTCCTCGCCGCGAGCAACGTACCTTTAACGGCGGCACAGAAGCAGCCAAACCCTCGGCACCGTGCGCACACTGCACAGGGACAGCCGACACACTAAACACAAACAAAGAATAGACAAAATGAAACCTCCTGCATAATCACCGTAGGAGAAATGCAATCAGTGTACCGTAAGCACATATGATACTGTATGATAAAAATGCCTTGGCGGGCTTCATACAAATACGCAAAAACAAATACCCAGCGTACTTACATGCATTAGGGATAATGATATCCTGCACTCGGATTTACAAAAACATAGCGCTATTAAGCAGTAGCATCAGTTTTAGCTTTTAGCATTAGCATCTGGCTGTATTATGGTTGCTGTTACCTAGCTTTAGCCTTCTTCTTTTATAGGAGTTGCACAATTAGCTCCCACAGCTTCCCGAACGGCCGGGAGCCCGTAACCAGGCAATCGCCTGTTATACCCCCCCACCCCCCCTCAGAAAAAGCTGTGACTGTGCCATAAAAGGGCATTATGTTAACCACATGGACCGGCCTGATATTTCAACTCTACTTGATAATTTACCTTATTAAGGAGCTTAATGATTTTGGCAGGTTCCTTCCATTTTGGAGCTAGCTTGGCCATGTGAGAGTCCTCTGCAGACCCACACAAGGTCGCCCTCATTGTATGTGACGCCTCGTCATCTGAGGTTGTAGTACTTTCCTTGGCGCTTCTGGGCCTGGGCTACGTTGCTCCGGACGATCTGAAACAGGGCTTTCTGACGCTCCACTGTGGAATAGGCAGAATGAGCAGGTGGGATGGTTCGATGCAGCATTCACTCCAGTGGTCCCTTCAGTTTGCGTCCCAGTGCTATCTCCGCTGGGGTATAACCAGTGCTTTCCTGCCAGGCCGTGTTGATAGCAAACCAGAACTCTGGAAGCCATTGGTCCTATTGCTTTTGGTTTTCTTTGACGAATGCTGCGATCATGAACTTTAATATCCGATTAGTCCATTCCATGCTATTGGTTTCGGGATGATATGCGGTGGTGAGCTTCTGGGTGACACCCCAGTGTCAACAGATGGTGTTGAGTAGCTGGGAAGTAAACTGCGGACCCCTATTAGAGACCAGGTAAGCTGGTGTGCCCCATCGGGTGAAAACCTCCTTAGTTAAAATGTTAGCTATGTTGGGAGCCTTTCCTTAACGGAAACATCTTGACCCACTTGCTGCAGTAATCCACGACCACCAGCAGATGTTCGTTGAACTGGGACAAACGCGGGAAAGGACCTATGAGGTCCTCCCCCAACATGAAACCAGGTTCCACTACAGGCATGCTTTGCAGTAGACCTGCCAGCTCACTTATGCAGGGTTTGTACTACAGGTGATACAGTTCTTCTCTATATTTTTCAATATCCTAAGACCGCTCGGCATATTTCTGGCCAGTAGGCGACCTCCAGCAGCCTCCACATGGTCTTCATCCGTCCAAGATGACCACTGAGAGGGTTGTCGTGGGCGCACTGCAGATATTGGGGCCGCAAAGACGTTGGGACAACCAGCTGAAGGAGACTACACCCAGCCTGCTTGGGCATCAATAATGCATCTAATGGATCTTTTTCACGTCAGGATTTAACCTTGCCTCTTTCCACAGTGTTTGAAGCATCTTGTCCGCCTTTTGGGCCTTCTTCAGCTCCTCCCAGTCACAGGGCAGACCCCACTGGCGATCATTGCCTCTGTGCATGGCCAGATGGGCGTTTATGGCTTCTCCCTCCCACCTTTGTGACAGGGAATCCGGTACAATGTTGCATTGCCCCTTTTGGTATTGAACTATGAACTCGAACGTCTATAGTCTAAGCACCCATCGGGTTAGGCGTGAGGAAGGGTTTGGCTGGTTGAAAACCCATGTCACCGCCCACACCACAGCCAGACACTCTTTCTGTGAAGCTGAATAGCTAGTTTTAGCCCCATGCAGCAGCCGAGAGGTGTATGCAATCACATTTACATTTACATTTAGGCATTTGGCAGACGCTCTTATCCAGAGCGACTTACAAAAAGTGCTTTAATGTTTACATAATTGGATACATACTTACACTGGGTTAACTAGGTTAATAACTTAGTGCCATTAGTCCAACACAACTAAGAAGAGGGTTTTTTTTTTTTTTTTTATGGGGGGGTGGTTAGTCCAAGTACTGGAGAAACAGATGAGTCTTGAGTCGTCGTTTAAAGATAGTCGAAGTCTCTGCTGTACGGACATCTAGAGGAAGTTCATTCCACCACCTAGGTGCTAGAACAGAAAAGAGCCTGGATGAATGCCGCCCTCGATCCCTGAGAGATGGTGGGATGAGGCGAGCAGTGCTGGAGAATCGGAGGGAACGTGGTGCAGTGCGTGGTGTAATTAGCGCAGAGAGGTAAGTGGGTGCTGGGCCATTTTTAGCTTTGTAGGCAAGCATCAGTGTTTTGAATTTGATGCGGGCAGCTACAGAAAGCCAGTGCAGGGAGCGGAGGAGTGGGGTGGTGTGGGAGAACTTGGGGAGGTTAAAAAACGAGACGTGCTCCTGCATTCTGGATCAGTTGCAGAGGACGAATCGTGGACAGAGGCAGGCCTGCCAGGAGTGAGCTGCAGTAGTCCAGTCTTGAAATAACAAGGGACTGAACAAGCACCTGAGTAGCCTGTGAAGAAAGAAATGGGCGAATTCTTCTGATATTGTAAAGAAGAAATCGACAAGAGCGAGTAAGGTTAGCGATGTTTGGGGAAAATGACAAATGATTGTCCACGGTTCCCCCAAGATTGCCGGCGGTGGCTGAAGGAGTGATTTGGTTGTTGTCCAAGGATATCAAAAGGTCTTGACCTGGAGATGATCACATGTTCTCCATGCTTGTGATTCTGGGTAAGTACTGCCCCCAGGCCGATGTTGCTGGCGTCAGTCTGCACCTTGAAGGGGCGCCTAAAGTTGGGAGTGGTTAAAACTGGTGCATGTTGCAAAGCAGCTCTCAGATCTTCAAAGGCTGACTGGCATTTGGGAGTCCACACCTACCTGGCTCCTTTCTGCTTCAGAGCATGTAAAGGAGTAGCACACTCTGAGAAATGGGGTATGAATTGGTGGCACCAACCAGCCAGCCCTGGAAAGCACTGTAGCTTCTTTAGGTTGCATGGAACGGGGTACGACTGAATCGCCGCCACTTTGGCTTCCTCTGTTTTTATGCCTTCTGCCGATATAATGTGCCCCAGAAAGGAAAGAGATGACTGACAGAGGTTGCACTTTTTATTATCTATATAGACAAAGCAATACTTTCCTACAACGTCTGCCAAAACAGAGGTCATAAGTCTCTGAAAAGTTGCTCCTACGTTCTTCAGTCCAAAGGGAAGACGGAGGAAATCATTAATTGTTCTTGGTGACAAACGCTGTTTTAGGAATGCTGTCTGGATCCATCTCCACCTGCCAGGAGCCACTATGCAGATCTAACAAGCTGAACACCGTAGGCCCGTAGAGCGCTTCCAAGATTTTATGGACCTGGGTCATAGGGAAGCCGTTCAACGGTGTCTTGCTGTTGAAAGCTCTAAAGTCTACACAAAAACGCGTTCCCCCGTCCCTTTTACCCACCAGCACGACCGGGGCAGCCCACGGCGAGGTGGATGGCCTGATGATACCTGCTTCCAGCATCTGGGCAACCTCTTCCTCTGCTACCTGCTGTTTATGGATGGGTGAGGGTAAGCCTTTTTTCTGACCAGTCTTTCGTCGGTGGTGTATATTTGGTGGGTTATGGTCTTGGTATGGCCAATTCGGTCGGTACACACAGTCGGCCACTCTAAAAATAGCTGCTGCAATTGACCCTTATGTTCTTCAGCCAGGAAGGCAGTGCTAACCAGACTGGAGATGATGGACTTGAAGGCGTCTGACAATTGAGGTAATGGATTAGCTACATAAAGAGAGACTTGGTCATGAGGGGATGTACATAGCAGGAAGTATTTACCGACTCTACCCGGGATAGTGTAGGAGCAGTGGCTAAAATTAATCTGTATGTCAGCGTCCGTTAAAAAAATCTAGCCATAATACACAGGAGAAGGTAAGATCACGATCTTTCATGATAAAAAGACAAATCTCTGTCTCTACCCCTTGTAAGGAGCACCGGGCATGCAGTTTGTCTACTGCAGCCTGCACCAATCCATTGGCTGATGAGAACGACTGTCCCGGGTGTACCCTGTCTCGTGCCCTAAGCCTCCTGGGATAGGCTGCAGGCTCCCTGCGGCCCTAAACACAGGATAAAGCAGTATAGAAGATGAGTTCAGTCACAGTTCTCAAGAATGACTGAATTAATTTCTATTCACAGTTGCTTATAAATAATTAGTCAAAATATGGCCAAATCATTGCCTCCAAAAAATTTACATTTTTACATAAACTGGACAACATGCTTATTTTTATGGGACAAAAAAAACCAAACAGATAAAAAAAAACATTTATTACTCAAAATCTAAGATTTTATTTTAGAAACATTAAAAACAAGATTTCTTGAATGAAAACAAAGGTCTTTAAAACTTTTTTTATGCAAAAGACTGAAGTTTCAAATATTTTAGTCTAGATAAATAAACATTTTCAGTCATGGTGATGAATGCGCTTAAGCCACATTAAAAAAAAAAAAAAAAAAAAAAAAAACATTGCTGATGACTGCATTGCCTACCAGTGGCGGCTGCTAGCTCTTGAAACAGGGGAGGTTCATATTAGGCCTTCATCATAAAATTCATCATGTTCTTTGCACTTTTTATGCCTTTTGTATGCCCTGTCAAAGTTACCCAGATCCCCAAAACCCACGTTTGACCAAACACATCCCATTCCCTGAGGTTTCGTCAAAAGGCATGGCCAACAGTACATTTTCCGTCAGAGCACTTCCAGTCAGCTAGTTCACCTTGTCATACCAGGAGAGCTGAAAAGACCTGTTATTTTTTCCTGATTTTCGCACCAGATCAATCTTGAGCATTGGTCTGCTCTGCCGTTTAATTCTGAGTCTCTCCTCGTAAGGAAGAGTACTAAATGGTTTTGCCAAAACAGGTCAACAATATTAGCACCGTCTGCATCTGCCATTATGCACAGCTTGCTAGCTGGCTAGTTTTCCCTTCCACAAGCTACTTTAATTATATGAACGAACTAACTTTACAATGCTGAAACAAGGAGCAAAGTCAAGAATGCTATAATACGTTTTTTTATTATTTAAATAATGATTTGTACCTACAAAAATGGTTTATATCACCAGCAAACAATACGGAGTGCAGCAGTTCTTCGTACCACTTCACCTGCAAATCCGCATGGGACTAAACTCAAATGTCTGTAGCACTGATGTATACTTAAGACATGCTGTCAATCAAAAAAGGGGTTCCGCCCTTTAAACAGCCCCTCCAATCATCATGCAGCAGGCCAGCGTCCTGGCCCGCCCACTGCTCCATTCACTCCCAGAGAAGCTGAGCTTCCCTGGAAGTGACGATTTTGGTGCATTTATCCAATTACCGTCCAGCTTTTCTGCAATGAAAAAAGCTCCTCTGTGCTTGTCCATAGAGCTCCAGTGAAGCTGGGCTTCAGGAGGATTTAACACGCTGTTGCTGCACGGAAATGTATGACAAGAAAATCGCGTCAAACAATCTACAATAAATACCTGATTTTGAACAAGCTAGTCATAAAGTTGAACGCATTCTTTTATTAAAACCAATATAAATACGACAGTGCATATATGAGCATTTATTTTCTGACATAGTGGAGGAAGCGGAGCTTCCCTTGTAGTCTTAGAGCAGCCGCCACTGTTGCCTACGTATATGGCCGTTATCTTTTTGACAGAATAATCATATGCAAAGGAGTACATTTACTATAAGAAGTGTTGCAGCCACTGTGTTTATAAAATAATGTGTCAAATTAAAATTACAAGGTGATGAGAAACAAGTGCAGTTAAACAGGTGAGCCAATTATTTAATAGTATACAAGGAGTTTCAAAGAAGAGCTTAGACTTTATAAAGCAAGGATGGGGCAAGGCTCGCTGTTTTGTCAACAGCAAATTATCCACTACTTTCATGATAACATTCCCTAATGTTGCCACACAATATCATCGAGAAATTCAAGGAAACCCATTAACTCTCAGTATGAAAAGGCAGGGCCAAAAACCACTTCTTAAAAATGCAGGACCTCCAATCTCTCAGACATCTTAAAATATGTCATATGTTTGTAGTAGATATCATGATATGAGCTTGAAATCAGGTAAACCGTTATGCATTAATACCATTTAATGCTGCATTTAATGCAACTTAAGGCTTAACAAAACCATACATCAATATTGTCCAGAGTTGTCAAAGACTTCCCTGGACTCCGTCTCATTTGAGATGAACAGTGGCATACTGGAAACATGTTTTGTGGTCTGATGAGTCAACATTTAAAATTGTTTTTTTTTTAAACAACAGCTGTCATGTTTCCTGGGTCAAAGATGAAAATGACCATCCAAGTTGTTAGCGGCCTTAGGTCCAAAAATCAGCATCAATCATGGTATGGGGATTTATGTTAGTTCCTATGGCATGTGTAAATTGCATATTTTTGAATACTAAAATTTTTCAACAGGACCAAGGCCAAAAGGCCAAAGTATTTCGATATGCACACTAATCAGAAGAAAGGCTTGAATTTGCTAGGCCAACAGTGTATATATGTATTTTGCATTTTAGGACCATCTTGCTGAAAAAAGGGAACCCACACATACTGGGTACATGAATGTCTAAAATACATTTTGCATGTATTTAAGTTGCTTAAAGTTTTTGTTAAAAATACCTAGAATTTTTTGAATTTTTTTTAATCCAGTGAAATTACCAGTGATATTGTGTTTAAATGTGTAATTTTTATTTCAGTCTAAACAAGTGTGTGGGAGTCCTGACTTAAGGAATACCCAGCACATGAGCTACAGTTGTGCTCAAAAGTTTTCATACCTTGGTAGAAATTGCGAGATGTGCACCATTTTTAAAGACAACATGAGTGAGCATGCAAAACTAAGTTATTTCATTTTTTATAGGACTTATAGTACATAGTTCATAGGTAAGACAATATCATGCCTCAATCATCAAACAAAACATGACAATAAAGAAAAAGTGAAATCCCTGTTCAAAAGTTTGCATACCTTTAGTTCTTAATATTGTGTATTACCCCCTTTACCACTGGCAAGCAGTATTTTGTAATAATTGTGCATGAGGTACTTAATTCTCTCAGGCAGTATAGCTGCACATTCATCTTGGAATGTTTCCAGTTCCTGTTAGTTGTTTGATTGTCTTGCATGAACTGCACATTTTCCCACAGTTGCTCAATGATATTGTTATTCAGTATTTTTTAATAACATGCACCATTTAACTTGCTGTCAATTTCGACTAACTTCCCTGTGCCTTTTGAGCTCACACAGCCCCCAAAAATAAAGAGATTCACCACCATGCTTTACAGTCTCCATGTACTTTTCACCATAGGCCTTGTTGACTCATCCCCAAAAATAAGAGTTAAATTGGTGTATTGGTCTCATCACTCCAAATTACTCTGCTTCAGGAGCTGTAAAGTTTGTCTAGGGGCTTTCTGGCATACTGCAAGCAGGCCTTTTGTGGCATGGGCGCACAGCTTTCTCCTGGCAATTTTACCATGCAGGTCATTTGAATTTAAGTACCTTCTTATTGTGCACATTAAAACAACACTGCTTTTTTGCCAGAGCAGTCTGTATTTCTCTCGAAGTTGTTTGTGAGTTTTTCTTTGCAATATAGCGTATTTCAATCGGTGACCAATTTTATAATTATTTCCGGTAGTGTTATATTGAGAAATCTAGAAATGTTTAAAAGTAATTATAACTATTTAACAGTAAAATAAAATAACCCTACTAAAGGCATATTGTAGATCACTATGAACTGATGCATGTAAGTTTGAGATGCACAATGTCCCTTTATTTTTAACAGTAAGATAAAGTTAAATATGAATATTTTGGGGTTAGACACTTCCTCTTCCTAACCTTTACTTGTTAAAAACTTGAATTCTAAGGTGTATATTCTTTGCTCAGATTCAGCCAACAGGTAAGACACCACTTTTTTTTTTTTTTATTGCAGATGGATAATGTCATACTTTTCAGAGCATATGTTTCACTTACTGGAGACTGAATCCAGAAAGACCCACAAACAAGAAGCAGCTAAAGAAGGTTGCAGTTAAGAAAGGCCAAAGCATCTTGAGGGACGAGCTTTAGCATTTGTCTATATATATTGGTTTTAGACTAGGATTTCCCTCCAGGTCTTTTGTAAATATGTTGTAGGGCAATTATTTTGTAAATATCTTAGTTTCTTCCACCATTTATGAGCCCCCAAAAGGGCTGGTACCGTATGTATATGAAAATTCCTAAAAGGTTAATGCCACAATGCCTTGAATTAAATCTGAAAGCATTGACTTTGCTGACATCTTGAATTTAAAGTGGTGGTATACACAAATAATAATAATAATAAAAAAAAAAAAAAAAAAAAATATATATATATATATATATATATATATATATATATATATATAAACCTTATGACTTGACTCTGTAACTATATAAAATAAAGACTCTGTAACTATATAAAATAAAGTAATATCTTTATTTTGCTAAGAAATACAGACAAAAGATAAAATTTAGCTTTTATCATACCTGTTTTATTTCTAAATTAGTAATTCTTTCTTTACTTAATAAAGTAAATAATTAAATGGAGTTTTCAATAAAAAGGTGTGTTAAATCAAATCTCTGGGTTGGTCACTATTCTAGAACATGACATTAATAATTATTATTACTCATTGTTACAATCATTTGAATTTCACATGGTAAATATAAGTAAAAAAAAAAACTATTTCCAGATAAACTTATGACCAGATAGGTTTCTTTAATTAATAATATTATTGTTACTAAAAGCAATGTAACTGTACTACATTTCCATAACTGGTGTTTGAAGAATGTGCATATTCATTAATGTGTATTTTTTACAGAAGAATCATGTGCAATACATGTGTAGTTACAAAATCTATGGTAAAAAAAAAATCTAAGGAAAATGTCCTTAATATCTTGTCCTTAACACAGAAACATTCAAATACCCTGGTTGGGCTGGCATTAATGAAAAACATCAGGAAAGATCCTGGCTTCCGGGTAACCATTTCCATTCCTGCAGCACCTGAAACAACAAATAAAATGAAGATTATTCTTAATTGGCAATCAAACTTTAGTATGATTTATGTACACAACCATGGATTGTAATATTACCTGCATATTAATTTCGGTCTCCTTAATTGTATCCTGCACCAAACTCTGCAATTTACTCTCAAATGTCTTGCTTTCTTCAATAACCATCATGGATTCTTCACTATACACACACAATACATATAAATATCATGTTAATATAAACATATTATTTTATACATTCTAGAACAATACCGAAGATTTTAAAACTATCAACAACAACATTCAGTTGTTATTTTATGACACAAAGGACAGCTGTTTTCTAAGCTGTCTGATGAAAAAGCTCTTGCAAGAACAATATTATAAAATCCACTTGCAATACCCATTAAGCACCATGATGAAACTGGTGCAGAGGAAAAGTTCATTTAGAGTTACTAGCTTCTCACCTCAGAGAAGATTATTGCATATTTTGGATCTCTTCAGCACTGGTTTACAATGTGGAAATAAAAAAAAACCAGGAAAGACAATGCAATTAGAAGGTGTGTCTAAACTTTTGTCTGGTAGTGTTTAAACAGAAGCAAACATTAACACGACACAAATTTAAACCTGTGGGCAAGGAAATACAAATTCACATTGTAAATGTCATATTCTTAGCATATGTTGGTGAGGGCCCCATTATAAAAAAGCTACATACAGTAGGTAGTCAAACAGAATACCTCTTATCGCCGTGCTCACCACCGTGGCAAAACGACAGCAGCCAAAATAAATTAGTCACATTTCAAAATAAATTGTAATAATGACTGTCATGTGGCACAAAGTGACATTTTTAGTTTTCGCAGTTTTCAATATGTAATTAACTTAAGTCATGAAAAAGCGATATGTTGTATAGAGGAAATACTACAGCGATGGTATTTTTCACATCCGAGTACTAGTGAGCGTATACAACAAACATGAAAAATCTGAACCAGAGCTATTGACACTGAACAATAATGTTTTTTATTTTTTATTTTGTTTAGACAGACGATCAAGTTCACTAGCTAACAATTTTATTTGTACAAAGAATAAACTGTTATATAGCATATCTCTGTTTAAATCTTACTCACTCATCTTCTATACTGCTTTATCCTGTATTCAGGGTCACGGGGACCTGGAGACTATCACAGGAGGTTTAGGGCACGAGGCAGGGTACACCCTGGACAGGGTGCCAATCCATCGCAGGGCACACACACATACACATACTTATTCACACACTAAGGGCAATTTGGGAACGCCAATTAACCTAACCTGCACATCTTTGGACTATCTGAGGAAACCCACCAAGCACGGGGAGAACATGCAAACTCCATGCACACAGAGTCGGGAATTGAGCCTGGCCAGGAATCGAACCCTGGACCCTCGAGGTGCAAGGTGACAGTGCTAACCTTGTTTGTATCTGTTTATTTAAAAAAAAAAAATACATTTAAAGACATCAAACTTTAAATATAGGAATAACTGGAAAAATAGACTTTCAGAAAAGAACATTAGTATAATTCCAAAAATAAATTGTCCTAAATTTGTGTAAGAGTTTTTTTTTTTCCAGGAATTCTGTTGCACTAAATAATATTTAAGCAGTACACTCTAAAAAATGCTGGGTTGTTTCTGTAAACACATTGTTGGGTTGTTTATGCTGGGTCAAAATTCTTGGTTATTTCAGGTACTTTAAACACATTGGATTGGCTCATGCTGGGTCAAATGAGATGAAGTGGGTCATTTACAAATGAACACCTGTTATTCTCGGGTGCGGCAGACATGTTGCTTTCTATAAGTTTATACTTTTTAATGTCTGTGAGGCAAGTATACAGAGTTTGGTTCATTCTGACGCTCTCAAGTTTACTGAAACCAATACAGAATAGCGCACCCTGTACTATAACACTTAAACACAAGCGTTGCCAAGATGGCATCTCAGGTCGAGTCCTCAGAGCCTGCGCAGACCAACTAGCACCTGTGTTCACAGATATTCAACCTTCTTCTCTCAGATGTATAATAAAAAAAAATGTAAGTCGGTCTGGATAAGATGCCAAATGCCAAAATGTCAATGCATTTTATTGACCACAGTTCAGCATTTAATACCATAATTCCCTCCACACTCACCACCAAGCTGGAGTACCTGGGACTCAGCTCATCTTTGTGTTAGTGGATCTCCAACTTCCTAACTAGCAGACCACCGGCAGTAAGGATGGGCTGACATGTATCAGCCTCCCTCACTCTTAGCACTAGAGCCCTTAGGGTTGTGTTCTGATCCCCCTGCTGTACTCATTGCACACGCATGCCTGTGTAGCCTCTACTACCCCACCACCATCGTCAAGTTTGCTGACGACACCATCGTGGTGGGCCTGATCACGAACAACGACGAGACGGCCTACCTAGAGAAGATTGGAAATGTGGAGTATTGGTGCCAAAAAACAACCTCCTCTTGAACGTCAGCAAGACAAAGAAGTTGATAGCGGACTTTATTACAAAGCAAGAGATGAACTACCAGACCCCCGACATCAACAAGAGCCCAGTGGAGAGAGTGGACAGGTTCAGATACATCGGTGTCCACATCACGCAGGACCGGTCATGTTCCTGTAACATCAACACCGTGGTGAAAAAGGCCCGGCAGCATCTCTTCCACCTCAGATGCTTGAAAGACTTTAGACTGCCCTCCAGGGTGCTCAGGAATTTCTACTCCTGGATCATAGAGAGCATCCTGATGGCAAACATCCTGACCTGGTTCGGAAACAGCACCAGGAGAGACAAGCTCTACAGAGGGTGGTGCGATCAGCTGAGCGCATCATCCAAACCGAGCTCCCTAACCTGCATTCAATTTAGAGCAGGCGGTGCTATACCAAGGCCAGAAAGATTGTGGAGGATCTCAGCCACCCCAGCAATGGACTGTTCTCTGTGTTAAGGTCAGGAAAGCAATTCCGCTCACTGAAGACCAATACAGAAAGACAGAGGAGGAGTTTCTTCCCGCAGGCGATATGGTCTCTTAATCAGTACACCACACAGTACTGATCTATTTTGCACATCCACACACGTTTTTTTGGACATTTATTGACACTAGTGGTCACTGCACATTTATGGACATTACTTACTTATTCTATTTTATTCTGTTTCCCTGATGCACATAAGTCACTTTAAATATGACATTTTCAGGCATATTTGCACACCCCCTGGACATTTCTATTTCTATTCAAATTCATTCCCACACAAAATTTCCATAAATTCTATCTTTTCTATATTGTAAAGCTAGGTTTTTCTTATTTTTCTTATATTTCTCTTATTGGATATTTTGTATTGTACAGATATTTTATTCTTTCTTAGTTAAAATTACTTTCCTTTTTTTAATATTTATTTTCTATTAATATTCTTTGATTTTAAGGTCAGTTGTCTAAGCATTTCACTGCATATCATATTGTGTATCAATGTGCATGTGACAAATAAAATTTGAATTTAAAATTGGCAGTGCTGTATTAACATTAACGTTTCTTAAGGCGACTTTCCTGTAACTACTACAGCCCTTCCAAAAGTAGATTACATTCTTTTACAGAGTTGCATCACAATTTTTATTTGTGTTATAACCTTAGTCATTTAGTGCATCTGTTGTGGCACCACCAAGTCCACCTTGAGTATTTTAGACACTAATACAGTAATATGTTTAGTCTATAATAGGACTGAACTGAATCAAACTGTTTTACAGCTATCTCCTGTTCTTCTGTATTATACACTCAGATAACAAATATCTATCTATCACAAAAATATTTATCAAAACCTAATAGTTATAAATCTCGCTGGGTGTGTGAGATACATGCATTCGGTTTAATTGGCAATTCTCCGACAGGAAACAGACCAACATCACACCCAAAAAAGTGGTTTGATCTATATCAAAACGTAAAGTTGGATAGAGTAATCTGCATACAGGTATAAAGTATGAAGGTGTTTAAAGACAATGCATTCTTATCATTTGCATTAAAACATTTTTACAGATTAAGGAAGGTAAATATTGATTATGATTTATGATGTAATAAGGGTGTGTGTGTATAATTTACTTATTTAAAAACAAATACAAGGCACCAATTATGCTTCTTGATTTTTGTTGCAAAAGCCACGGTTTGGAGTGGCTCATGCTTGACTTTGATGCTTGCCTCTGATGCAAGCAAGGTACATATATTGGATTTTAAAATATGTCTGTTATTATTTTCTGTGCCTGGATAACTAGAAGTGGGATGCACATTGTTTTTACATTTATATAATCCATTAAACTATGCTTTTTTTATGCCCTTAGCTCCTTCCTAGCTCCTCTGCACTGTTCAAAGCTGACACAAGTGCTATCGCAAGAAGGACATTATCTTTTGGTGAAAGTTTATACTTATATGATTTATAAGTTTATCATATTTATTAGTGTGTTCTCGAAAAAAAAATCTCCTTTTCCCCTTCTTTCCATTATCAAGCACTATTGTTCTCCAGCTTTGGCGCAGTTGAGCGAGCATTAGACCAAAGACCTAAAGGGCCCTGGTTTGAGCCTGGGTTTTGAGCCATAGTGTGTGTGCCATGCGATGGATTGGTACCCTGAAAAAAATGGTATAATCTAGTTATCATTAACCTATATTAATAGATGTGTGAATGCATCAATTGCTCACAAAAGAAGGGATAATAATTGGAACTGTCATAATAGTGCTGAAGAGATCAACAATATAATAAAATAAATTGACATTCAAACACATTTATAGACTGCAGCAAAGTTACACACCAGCAAGAGCATTAAAGAGTTTGAGGGCAGTGACATGTTATTATCCAAAGCGGGAAATATATGAGTTTTTTTTTTTAAGTGATATTAAATTATTTGTACTGAGTTTAATTATGTAGTACTTTTAATATTCAGAAGCTATAACGGCAATGACAAATGGGGTCCCTAATTCCCAGACAGTGGCCTTTTCCCTTGCGGCGGCTGTATCGCAATGGCTGGCTCGGAACGAAATAGAAAGTGCTGGGGCAGTTTGTGCGTTCCTTAACTGCTTGTCCCTTGAAAGGTGGTTAAACAGTGTTCTACAATCCACACACCTTGAGCCACCAAGGGCACATGGCATGGCCGCTTTCACACGCCACTCTCCTTGCTAATGGCGAGTGATACTGATCACTGACTGGGGACAGTATCCTTTTCCCTTTTGGCAGTGAAATGGCAGGTTTAGTGCCAGGTTTACTTGCCCTGTCCCTTCACAAACCTGCTAAAGAGGAGGCCATCTACAAACTGAGCTCAGTGGAGAGAGTGAGGAGCACCATTTGGGTGCATACTTGTTACTGGTGTATCAATTTTTTTATCACTATTATAATTATTATTGCGGCCTAAGCACTATGATGTCATACAGTAGCTATTACATCGTCATTGCTATGATAGTGCTGATTTCTGAAAGTCATTGTTGATGTAATTGTGTGTAAACCGCCCTCTTATTCTGCTAAGGATTATTAGGGCCCAGGAACTACGACATCACCGCTTTGATAATGCTGTTTTAATAGTGCAGTTGTCATAAATGTGCGAGGGCCCTCTTTTTCTTCTAAGGATTATAATTTTTTTTTAGGGCGCAAGCACTATGACATCAGCCCTATGTCATAATAGTGGTTAAACTGCCCTATTGTAAGGACTTTTTCCCCCAGGATCCAGGGCTTTTTGGTGGTCTTAACACGCTCAAAAAATTGGCATACATGTTGGAATCTGCTGCCATTAGGATGTCTTAGAATCTTGCATGAGATTTTGCTGCATAGCTCATACCCACTTGTACTCGGAATCCGGTACATATTTAGAGCTCATTGAGCTGAACAACTTTCTCACTGAATGTCATGGGATCAACTCAACAAGAAGTCAGTTATTTTGGGTCGTTTGCAAAATGCAACCATTAGAATTTGATACACTCTTCCTAGGGAATTCATATAATCGCCACCAAACCCGGCCTATGTGATCTAAAGACATTGAGGATGCAAAATTGCAAAAAATAAGCAAGGTTTCTGATCACAATGTAATTTTAAATGGCCTTTTGTTTCATCAAGTGCAACAGTAAAAGATCTTGTTTTGATGTGATTATAGATTCCAGTCTTTCATAAGCACACATAGGTAATATTACCAGGATAGCATTTTTTAGAAATATTGCCAAGATAAGGAATATATTGTCACTAAAAGAGGCAGAAAAACTAGTTCATGATTTTATCACATCTAGGTTGGACTATTGTAATGCCTTACTGTCTGGTTGTTCAACTAGGTGCAAAAACAAGCTTTAGTTAGTTCAGAATGCAGCAGCGAGAGTCCTAACTAGAACCAAAAGATACAAGCACATCACTCCTATCTTAACCTCACCGCATTGGCTCCCTGTGAAATTTCGCATTAATTTAAAAATACTACTTTTGACGTAAAAAGCATTAAATGGTCTCGCGCTGCAGTATCTAAGTGACCTGCTAGTGTCTTACGATCTGCCACGCCTACTTCGATCAAAGGATGCAGACTGCTTGTCAGTACTACAGTCGTGGCCAAAAGTTTTAAGAATCACATAAATTGGAAATTGGAAAAGTTGCTGCTTAAGTTTTTATAATAGCAATTTGCATATACTCCAGAATGTCATTGTTCTTCCATTGTTAATCATGGTGACCTGCAAAGAGACGCTTGCAGCCATCATTGCGTTGCATAAAAATGGCTTCACAGGCAAGGATATTGTGGCTACTGAGATTGCACCTAAATCAACAATTTACAGGATCATCAAGAATTTCAAGGAAAGAGGTTCAGTTCTTGTTAAGAAGGCTTCAGGGCATCCAAGAAAGTCCAGCAAGCGCCAGGATCATCTACTAAAGAGGATTCAGCTGCGGGATCGGAGTGCCATCACTGCAGAGCTTGCTCAGGAAGGGCAGCAGGCAGGTGTGAGCGCATCTGCACGCACAATGAGGTGAAGAGTTTTGGAAGATGGCCTGGTTTTAAAAAGAGCAGCGAAGAAGCCACTTCTCTCCAAAAAAAAAATCAGGGACAGATTGATCTTTTGCAGAAAGTATGGTGAATGGACTGCTGAGGACTGGAGCAAAGTCATTTTCTCCAATGAAGCCTCTTTCCAATTGTTTGGGGCATCTGAAAAAAAGCTTGTCCGGAAAAGAAAAGGTGAGCGCTACCATCAGTCCTGTGTCATGCCAACAGTAAAGCATCCTGAAACCATTCATGTGTGGGGTTGCTTCTCATCCAAGGGAGTGGGCTCACTCACAATTTTGTCCAAAAAACAGCCATGAATAAAGAATGGTACCAAAACACCCTCCAACAGCAACTTCTTCCAACAATCTAACAACAGTTTGGTAAAGAACAATGCATTTTCCAGCATGATGGAGCACCGTGCCATAAGGCAAAGGTGATAACTAAGTGGCTCGGGGACCAAAACGTTGAAATTTTGGGTCCACGGCCTGGAAACTCCTCAGATTAAATCCCATTGAGAACTTGTGGTCAATCATCAAGAGGCGGGTGGACAAACAAAAACCCACTAATTCTGACAAACTCCAAGAAGTGATTATGAAAGAATGTGTTGCTGTCAGTCAGAATTTGACCCAGAAGTTGATTGAGAGCATGCCCAGTCGAATTGCAGAGGTCCTGAAAAAGTAGGGCCAACACTGCAAATACTGACTCTTTGAATAAATGTCATGTAATTGTCGATGAAAGCCTTTGAAACGTATGAAGTGCTTGTTATTATATTTCAGTACATCACAGAAAAAACTGAAACAAAGATCTTAAAGCAGTTTAGCAGCAAACTTTGTGAAAACTAATTTTTTATTTGTGTCATTCTCAAAACTTTTCGCCACGACTGTACATATTACAAAAACTACAACATGGTGCAGAGGTTTTTCTTACAAAGCCCCAAAGTGATGGAATAGCCTTCCAATTAATGTTCGGGACTCAGACACAGTCCCAGTGTTCAAGTCTAGGCTAAAAACCTATTTGGCCAAACATTTTTGTAAATAGATTTGACTTTCGTAAAGGAGATTATGTAGATTATTATGGTGAACTGGTTGGAGATTTCGTCGCATGTATCTCTTGTGTGGTCTACCTGGGATGCGTGTGGTTACTGGGGATGGCTGGGGCTGACAGCTGTTCTCAGAAGACTCGCGACTGCACTATTGCTTGATAGTTCAGGACTGGAATTTCCTACACTCTACCTAGGGTTAGCCTCCAATATTAAACTGGACCTCATATTAACTTAAACACATCTCCTGTTATATTGAACTTCCAGCCTCCAGCCACAGTATGACTGCGGATCAATTCATGCTATCCGTTATCAACAAATTGAGGATGGGTTCGTGGTTTAGGCTGGTTCCTCTCAAGGTTTCTTCCTACTGCCATCTCAGGGTTTTTTTTCTTGCCACCGTCACCGTCGCCCTTGGCTTGCTCATCAGGGACAATCTTATTATTTTGATTCATACACATTTACATTTCATACAAACTTCCATAATTCTTTGGATTGTGAAAAGCTGCTTTGTGATAATGACAATCGTTTAAAGCGGTATACAAATAAAATTGAATTGAAAAATTGCAGAGGTATTTTTAATATATGAAATGGGTCAGTCGTGATGATGCCTTAAGCTTGTGCAGAATAGTAGTTAATTATAATAATAATAATAATGTATATAATAATAATAATAATAATAATAATAATATTGTTATGTTAGATCTTTGCTTTCCTTTTTTCAGTAGGTTTCATCACAATTTTGCATCTCAATAAAGTAGAATATCATAAATTTTATTTCAGTAATTAAATTCAAAAAGTGAAACTCATTATATAGATTCATTATACACAGACTGATATATTTCAAGTGTTTATTTCTTTTAATTTTGATAACTATGGCTCACAGCTAATGAAACCCCAAAAATAAGTATCTCAGAAAATTTTAATATTACTTAAGACCAATAAAAAAAGATTTTTAACACAGAAATGTTGGACTATCAAAAATATGAATATGGAGGTGATCATTCTGTTATGGAACTCCAAAGTGTTCAAAATTAAATAAATAGGGCATGATGAAATAAATAACTATGAATAAATAAGACACATACATGTAATATGAGAAAGATATTGTGAAATATCTTTCTCATATTAGAGCCTCTGACGTTGTCTCTGATTCAAGAGTGGCTTGACACAAGAAATGCGACAATTGTAGCCAATGTCCTGGATACAGATGTGGTGGTTAAGAATGCGCATCTCGGGGAAAGGGATCTCAGGACCTGCCGCGGCAGTGCGCATGCAGTCGTGTTTTTCTTTGTAAGTGTTTTTGTAAATAAATTGATATTGTAGCAACCCAGAAAAAAATATGTACATAAAATGTTCTCCTTTCCAGACCTGTTGGGAGTTTTATTTTCTCTCAGTTTGTTCCTTAAACCTGTTTGATAGTATTTTTACATATAACAAATAGTGTGTTTGTTTGGTGGATTATAAGGGCCATTTTTTATATGTTTAAGTCGCTCTTCTCACCTTGCATTTATGATAGATGTGAAGTTATCAAACCGGTTTTGCTGGTGGCGCATTGGGGCTTTTAAGACAAATTAACAAGACTGAGCTGACATCTCTGCCTACAATTCATTTCTTCATCATAACATTAAATAGATAAAAAATAAAAATGTTTAAATGTTAGCAATTAAATCAGACTTCATAGGAGGATTTAACAAATTTTTATACATTTCTTTTTATTTATAGACAGTTGTATTATACTATCTCTAGAGAATAAATGAGACAAATTGCGTTTTTTCACAGGAAAAAAATAATATTCCTAATGGCCACATCTGTACATCTATGCATGGTGGCTCTTGAAGCACTGACTTCAGCAAAATCCCCTCAAGGCTGCTGTTATCGTTATTGCTTGTGCACCTTTTTCTACCATTTTTTTTTAATTCCATGCAACTTTTCATTAATATGCTTGGACACAGCACTCCAAACAGCCAGCCTACTGAACCAGACTGAAAGACCATTTAAAGCCTCAGAAAAGTTTTGCAAATGTTTTGAGTTAGTTTGCTGATTAGAGTGTGACACCATGAGTTTCCAATATTAAACTTTTTACAATATTAAAATTTTCTGAGATACAGTGAAACCTCGGATTGTAACACGATTTTGTGAGTGTTCTGCAAGACAAGCAAAGCTTTTTAATAAATTTTAACTTGGAGAACGAAAGAGTCTTGGTTTACGAGTACTGAGTATCATGCATCATGCATGCGCTTCTTGTTTTGACACCAAGCGTCATGTGATTACAACTGAGCCAACGGTTTTTCTCTCTCTTGTGCTGCGGAATTATGGTTAAATCATCTCCCCTGCTGGGTCTTAGTGCACGTCTCTTACTGGTATAATCAACATCCGTGCACGCGTGTACTGTTTACTATAACACTGTGACCATGTGTGTGCGTGTAAAACATCATTTATTTTGTGTTTGTAAGTGCGTGTGTTCAGCGCGCATGTACTGTTACTTATAACATACGTGTGCGCATGTGTAAAGCAAAAGAAAGGCTCATTACAGAGCTTAAAAATCTATTTTATTCCTTAGCCTCTCTGTTTCAGGCTGTGTGAGCCTATGTGTGTGCAAGCGCGTAATTTGACACCATGTCGGTGCAAACACACACAAAACTCTTCTCTGTCGCGATTGTTTTCGAAGGTGAGGAGCTGTTTAATTTGTTTTTTGTTATTGTTGTTGTTTTACTTCACAGCAGTCATCCTGTTAATATGCGCTCACGCGAGTGTAACTAGGGATGTTCTTTGCTAATTTTCAAACGGTTTTAAAAACGGTCTATCTGTTAATATCTGTATATAAATCCCGACAGATAAGTGTTTCCGTTTGTGCACGCAGGGTGTGTGCGTGTAAAATGTGCGTGTGCACACACACACACACACACACACACACACACCCTGCGTGCACAAACGGAAACACTTTATAATAAATCTGTCGGGATTTATTTTTACATTTTTTTAAGGGAAAGTACAGGTTAATTTGTTTTATTTTTACTTTATATTTTGTATTTTTTATATAATACACATTATTTTTAGGTATTTATTTTTTTTGGGCTGTAGAACGATTAATTTGAGTTTCCATTATTTCCTATGGGAAAATTAAATTTGGTTTACGAGTGTTTTGGAATACGAGCCCGCTTCCGGAACGAATTATGCTCGTAATCCGAGGTTCCACTGTATATGAGAGTAAGAAGACAAAAGCCACTGCTGACCAAAAAGAACACAGAGGCTTGTTTCACAAAAAAACATCTTTATCTCTGTGGACTGTTGAGACAAAACTTTTGGGAAGATGTGCTCCCCAATACATCTAGCGTAACACCAAACAGGATTTGTGATGGTCTAGGGCTGAATGTAGATGACTTGATGGAACCAAGGTTCTAGCTTTTCCTTTAATAAATTAATCATAATTTAAAAACTCTATTTACTCTCTGTGCATGTGTCTGGGTATCCCAAAAATGTGTCTGGGTATCCTAAGAAAGTTATATACTCAAAGAAATATGTCAGCTGACTATATATATATATATATATATATAGTAGGTGGACAACCAGAATGCCTATTACCGTCGCGCTCACCGCCGTCGGAAAACGGCAGCAGCCAAAATAAATCAGTTGCATTTTAGTCATTCGTGAAATGACCGCCAGGTGGCGCAAAGTGACATTTTTTACTCTACGCAGTTTAAAATATAATTAAGTCAATAAAAAAGTCTTAACAATATGTTGTATAGAAAAATAAAAAATCTGAACCAGATATATTGATATTTATTGTATAATAATGAGTCAAAAAAACAAACATTGGTTAAATGACGATCAAGTTCACTAGCTGATAATTTTATTTGTACAAACTGTTATATCTCTGTTTGTAACTGTTTATTGTTATGTTAAAAAATAAATTCAAAAATACATCAAACTTTAAATATAGAAATAACTGGTAAAATAGACTTTCAGAATAAAACATTACAATAACTAAAAAAAGATGCACTAAAAATGCTGTTGTTTCTGTAAACACATCGTTGGGTGGTTTATGCTGGGTCAAAATTCTGGGTTATTTCGGGTACTTTTTGCTCATGTTGGGTCAGATGTAGTGAGTCATTTACAAATGAACACCTGGTTGGGTTATTTTGACCCAACAACTGGTTTATTCTTTATTCTCTGGTTTCTCCAAACGTCAGCCTGCAAAATGTTTGAAATATTACTGTTATTGTGTCACAGGTGTAGTTTTCGGAAATTTGAGCTTCAGTAGGCTACATCCTACATACATAACACCGGTCCAACGCAGCCTTGTAAATAATTTCTAAACGTGGGCTATTGTTGTTTACTTACAATATTTGTTAATTTAATTTGGTGGCAGTGGGCAGAGTGGAGCACGCGGAGGCAGCCCGTCTGCACGGAGTGAAGGCACCGCGAGAGCGCGAGGATCAAAGGGCGGACTTCCAGTGTCCTGTTTGAAGTCCCTGGACCGCGTCCCGCTCGCATGCCACTCTGTCCTGCTTAACCGCATCACATACTTCCCGGACTCAACTCCGCGCCTTGCTTTTATAATGCGCAGCCTGAGATCTTAACGTTAATTATTGTCAGCCGGCCCGAAAAGGCGGCTCCATCCCTTTACGCCGCCTATCTAGGGAGCCTACGGAGTGAGCGAGAAGCGATAGTATATTTGGGCGCACGCCCATCATGGGCGCACGCCGTGACATATCGTGATCCACGTCTTTAACTTCGTAATCTAATCAGCGCTTAGCTGAAGGCATAAAGTTAAAAAAATGTGTTGGGGAAAAAACAGCAAGGAGACTCACCCTGACCATTTTAATAATTCACGTATACACAGAGTTTCGGTTCATTTTCTGACACGCTAAACATGGGCCATTGTTGTTTATCTCCTCCTCTCGCACGCATAAAGTTTTCCTGAGCGCGGAGGAATTTTGTTGTAATATTTAATAATATCTATGCCGTTTAATCAGGGGCTCTTATTCCTATTTGTCCTGGGATGTTAGTGTTACTGTGTGTGCTTAACGATGGCAGGCAACGTTCAAATGCAAATTATTCACCCTCCCCAGGTGTGAATCAGCTGTTCTCACCTCTACATTCAGATAAATGAAATGCACCCCTCCCCACTTTACAACCTGGATTTTGAAGACCTGCAGTGATTCAGGCCTCTTTTTAAATTTCTGCAAATTTTATCTTCTGGATTTTAGATTCTAAAATTGACATTCTGGAATGTCAATCTGGAATAGAAGAAATGGAAATTTTCTTTATCATAACATAAATTGTATTGGTTGTAATCACTCTATACACAATCATTTTCATCATTGTGAGCGCACCTAAATAAAATTAGAGTCTTATAAAGGCTATGTAGCTTATATAGTTTTACTATATAGTTTTTACACATTAATCTGACAATGTTTTAATTTTATGGTCGTTTATTTACATTTATTTCAGTTAATAAATCTACTACAAATTTAAAGAACCCAAAATATAAGATAACACAAGACCCTACACGTGTAGCTTTTCTAATTACACATAAAAATCTCTTTTTAAATTTGTGCAAATTTTATCTTCTGGATTCTAGATTCTAAAATTAAATAAATAAATAATAAGATTATTACTGTTTTACTGGAATAGAAAAATGAAGATTTTCTTATCAGAACATAAATTGTATTGGTTGTAATCACTCTATACACAATAATTTTCTTTGGTATTTTTTATAAAATATTGAAAACTAATATTTTATAGAAAATGAAAATAACAAAAAATATTTCATTTGTATTTCCCATCTCTTAAATAGCATAAAAATCACAGGTTGTGTATAGAGTGATTAAAAACAATACAAGGCATGTTATGATGAGGAAACTTTCGATCTCTTCCATTCCAGCGATTAAAAAACGGTAACAATGTAAATTTTAGAATCTGCAGGAGCTGAGTGGTCTGAGCACAACCTCTTGCGGGGGCGCTTTTCTCTAAATACGCTGTGTTCACGGTGGTGGGGCTAAGAAACACGCATCTCGGTTTATTCATTTTACCCCTTTTACATTTAGGCATTTAGTAGACACTCTTATCCAGAGCCACTTAGATTTTTATTTGGGGTAAAGTGACTGATGTGCCTAACATCTTTCAGCAGAGCCTACAGTATGTTTCAGTGAATAATCCACGGCTTTTCATGAGTATGTAAGACCTATGACACCTCTCTCTCTCTGACACACACACACACACACACAAACACACACAGCTGACACAGCTGCTTTATTATATATTAACATATGTTTGCTTTGTAGTGGACCGCGCGCGCACAACCTCTCGCTGGCGAGCGTCTGAATACAACGTTTTAGCGGGGTGGGGATAAGAAAACACCGCACTGGCAGAAGTAGACTCATGATTATGAATGTGTCAGGGAAAACAGCAAGGAAACTGACTGGCCATTTTAATAATTCATTGATGAGTTGACACACACACACGCTCTCTCTCTCTCACACACACACACACACACACACAGCAGACCAAATCGTCATTAGCACGTCCCTCCCCAAACAGCACAGCAATGAGATATATACATTTAAACAATTTATTCATACAGACGTACCTGTATGTGTGTGTATGTATATGTATGTGATCCTGCATCAGCGCGCGTAAAGTTTTCCAGAGCGCACCGGCAGAAGTAGAGTAATGATTATGAATGCTTCGGGAAAAACAGCAATAAAACTCACTCTGACCATTTTAATAATGAATTAATAAATTAGTGATTAATTTCTTTGGTTTCGGCTGTGCTGATGGTGATAATGTCATCTCGTCGTCTGCGCACAAGTGAACGTGCCTACAATTCACTTTACATACGAATTACATAATCTAATAATTTGTTTTTCATTAGTTTATATAAAAGCAGACATTTCGGTTTCTATAAGTATATATTTTTCACATCTGTGAGGCGAGTATACACAGAGTTTCGGCTCATTTTCTGACGCGCTCAAGTTCACTGAAAACAATACAGAATAGCGCACCCTGTTTACTTTCTTTATTTAACAAAATCATAAAGTTTTTTCGTCATTGTGAGCGCACCTAAATAAAATAGAGTCTTATAAAGGCTGTGTAGCTTATATAGTTTTACTATATAGTTTGTGCACATTAATCTGACAGTGTTTTAATTTTATGGGCGTTTTATGGGCGTTTAGTTTATTTTACACAAAATAAAAGATGACGCAAGACCCTACACATGTAGCTTTTCTAATTACACATAAAATCTAAAGGCTCAGTGTGTTAACGTTTACGTTGCTTAAATTCAATCCTAAAAATATTTTTAAAATAATTGTAATTATAAATTTGTACTGTAATGTTAATACTGTGATTATGAATTCATTTAATTACAATGGTTCACTTGATTTTATCTGCAACACATGCGACTATAACCGAGCTGCGACTCATTAATCCTGGAGAGAACGAACTAAGGCCTGAGGAAAAAAAAGCGGTAAAAGCCAGCAAACGCACAAACCCAAATGCAGTTGCCGTGCGCGGCGACGGTAAAAGTCGCATACTGCCTGTCCACCCACTGTATATACATACACACACATACTGTACATATACACAGTTGTGGCCAAAAGTTTTGAGAATGACACAAATATTAGTTTTCACAAAGTTTGTTGCTAACCTGCTTTTAGATCTTTGTTTCAGTTGTTTCTGTGATGTACTGAAATATAATTACAAGCACTTCATACGTTTCAAAGGTTTCTATCGACAATTACATGACATTTATGCAAAGAGTCAGTATTTGCAGTGTTGGCCCTTCTTTTTCAGGACCTCTGCAATTCGACTGGGCATGCTCTCAATCAACTTCTGGGCCAAATCCTGACTGATAGCAACACATTCTTTTATAATCACTTCTTGGAGTTTGTCAGAATTAGTGGGTTTTTGCTTGTCCACCCGCCTCTTGAGGATTGACCACAAGTTCTCAATGGTATTAAGATCTGAGGAGTTTCCAGGCCACGGACCCAAAATTTCAACGTTTTGGTCCCAGAGCCACTTGGTGATCACTTTTGCCTTAAGACACGGTGTTCCATCATGCTTAAAAATGCATTGTTCTTCATCAAACTGTTGTTGGATTGTTGAAAGAAGTTGCTGTTGGATGGTGTTTTGTTACCATTCTTTATTCATGGCTGTGTTTTTGGGCAAAATTGTGAGTGAGCCCACTCCCTTGGATGAGAAGCAATCCAGGGGATTGAATGGTCTTCACCTTTACTGTTGGCATGACACAGGACTGATGGTCCATTCACCATACTTTCTGCAGAAGTTCAATCTGTCCCTGATGTTTTTTTTTTGGAGAGAAGTGGCTTCTTTGCTGCCCTTCTTGACACCAGGCCATCTTCCAAAAGTCTTCGCCTCATTGTGCGTGCAGATGCGCTCACACCTGCCTGCTGCCATTCCTGAGCAAGCTCTGCACTGGTAGACTTTCTTGGACACCCTGAAGCCTTCTTGACAAGAATTGAACCTTTTTCCTTGAAGTTCTTGATGATCCTATAAATTGTTGATTTAGGTGCAATCTTAGTAGCCACAATATCCTTGCCTGTGAAGCCATTTTTATGCAATGAATGATGGCTGCACACATTTCTTTGCAGGTCACCATGGTTAACAATGAAAGAACAATGATTTCAAGTATTACCCTCCTTTCAACATGCCATGTCTGCCATTCTAAACCAATCAGCCTGACATAATGATCTCCAACCTTGTGCTCGTCAACAAGACGATTACTGAAATGATCTTAGCAGGTCCTTTAATGACAGCAATGAAATGCAGTGGAAAAGACTATGCAAATCATCTTATCACTCTTCAAAACATTCTGGAGTATATGCAAATTGCTATTATAAAAACTTAAGCAGCAACTTTTCCAATTTCCAATATTTATGTAATTTTCAAAACTTTTGGCCACAACTTTATATATATACACTCACCAAAAGGATTATTAGGAACACCATACTAATACGGTGTTTGACCCCCTTTCGCCTTCAGAACTGCCTTAATTCTACGTGGCATTGATTCAACAAGGTGCTGAAAGCATTCTTTAGAAATGTTGGCCCATTATTAAAGGATAGCATCTTGGAGTTGATGGAGATTTGTGGAATGCACATCCGGGGCACGAAGCTCCCGTTCCACCACATCCCAGAGATGCTTTATTAGGTTAAGATTTGGTGACTGTGGAGGCCATTTTAGTACAGTGAACTCATTGACATGTTCAAGAAACCAATTTGAAATGATTCGAGCTTTGTGACATGGTGCATTATCCTGCTGGAAGTAGCCATCAGAGGATGGATACATGGTGGTCAAAAAAGGGATGGACATGGTCAGAAACAATGCTCAGGTAGCTTGTGGCATTTAAAGGATGCCCAATTGGCACTAAGGGGCCTAAAGTGTGGCAAGAAAACATCCCCCACACCATTAGACCACCACCACCAGCCTGCACAGTGGTACAGTAGTAACAAGGCATGATGGATCCATGTTCTCATTCTGTTTATGCCAAAATCTGACTCTACCATTTGAATGTCTCAACAGAAATCAAGACTCATCAGACCAGGCAACATTTTTCCAGTCTTCAACTGTCCTATTTGTAGTGGAGATGAGTGGTACCCGGTGGGGTCTTCTACTGTTGTAGCCCATACGCCTCAAGGTTGTGCGTGTTGTGGCTTTACAAATGCTTTGCTGCATACCTCGGTTGTAACGAGTGGTTATTTCAGTCAAAGTTGCTCTTCTATCAGCTTAAATCAGTCGGCCCATTCTCCTCTGACCTCTAGCATCAACAAGGCATTTTTCGCCCACAGGACCACCGCATACTGGATGTTTTTCCCTTTTCACACCATTCTTTGTAAACTCTAGAAATGGTTGTGCGTGAAAATCCCAGTAACTGAGCAGATTGTGAAATACTCAGACCGGCCCGTCTGGCACCAACAACCATGCCACGCTCAAAATTGCTTAAATCACCTTTCTTTCCCATTCTGACATTCAGTTTGGAGTTCAAGAGATTGTCTTGACCAGGACCACACCCCTAAATGCATTGTGAATATGAACAAAGTAAAAAACCCTGAGGTTAATGGAATTTTTGGAAAAGCTACCAATAACTGTCAAAATGCCTTTTTTTGTCATTTTAGCCTGTGTACAGTGGGTACAGTATATTATAAAAATATTGTAAAACAATATAAAATGTTCTGTAATGTTCCACATTACAGAACTACATGAGCTACAAATGAATACATGTGCCTCACAGTAACAATGGGCACAAATAAAGAACAGCAGCGCAAGTTCTAATAGGAGTAAAAGTCAGAAACAAGTTATTGCAATATATTAAAAATTAAATGTGTAAAACTTGCTCCTTTGAAGCCATAATGCAGGTTAATACAATACAGTAATTTTTATTATTTTGGCAGCCAGTTTAGAAATGTGAAGGAGATGGTGTCTAGTTTATTGTTTGTGTATATTAGTCCAGTCCTTGGATTTTAAGAAATCTGATGACTAGCGAAAAGGATCTTGTTTATTTCCTGTCATTGTGTGAACTTCCTATTTTTCTATCTATCCTTTTTCCATCATATGTCCATGAAAAAACCCTAGTTGTGCTTCCTTATTCCTTATATGGTAATACTTCCTATACCCTGTGTACGAAAAGATATTTATATAAATACTCCCTTTGTCTTGTGTACAAATATACCAGATATATGTGACACAAGACATTTGGCCAAAAACATAAATTCTCTATGTCTTTGTCAACTGCAAATTTAAAATAGAAATAAATAAGAATGAAAAGTGATCATCATAATATTAAGTATAAAAGTTAAACTTTTAATATACATGTGTACTAATTGACTCTGAAATATACATTGCATACTCACGGTTGATGAAGAATAAGTAGGCTGTTAGGATGGGGGGTTCTGTGCTGCAACAGTGGAGGACCAGAGGAAGGTGGGGTTCGTCCTCCATCAGGACTCCCACTGACAGGACTCCGAACCTTGCTCTAAAAATCCCAGACACTTTAGTTGATCGTAGATATGCTTTGTAATATGTGATAAAATATAGTAGAGTACAGTGTGTAGTGCACATAGTGTAGGCGGGTTGGGTTGGTGATTAAATTATTTTTAATTTTAAATGGAATGTGTTGAGACCCACTGGAGCATAAATGAGCAATAACCTCATATAGCAACATTTTACCTAAAGTTTTTAACTGTATTTAACTGTATACTGTAAATGTATATAAAAGCTCCAAACTGCTCACAAAAATGTTTAAATGTAAAAAACATTTTACTTGTGGAGTCCTTTTCTACATTAAATTTTACTTGAATCAACCCACTATTGTGTATGGGTGAGTGTAACTTACACAGGCCACTTTAAGCAAGTTCCATAACTCCTTCTGTCTTTTTTCTTGCATACGACGCAGTTCTTGCTCACACTGGGCCATGCTACTCACCATGCCCTCCACCCGAGGCAGCAATTCCATAACTCTCTGGCGGCACACTACTGTTTTACTGCAAACAAGCAAAAAGGGTGTTACAAACATGGAATCAAACTTGAAACCATAGAATCAAAATTGAAAACAACACTCTCTCACATGATTATGCAAACAAACCTTAGGTGTGTGTAAAACTCTCTAAGTTTTTTCTCATAGAATTGAATTGCCTGGACCACCAACTTTACCACCTCTTGACAATCACCCGCACCCCTCTGATCTAAAGATAGATACAAAAAATTGAGGCAACAATAATTCACATTCTGCACATTAACAATATTTCCAAATGTATCTATCATAATAATATGTGGGTCCTCTCGAAACTTGTGGAAGCACAAAGTTGTTGAGATGGCATAGGAATTATAAAACCTCTTTATATAGCTAGAAACAACTAGCACCCTGGTATAGGGATCACACATCTTAAAACAGAGCACTCCAAAACTAGAATTAAATGGCATAAAACTAAATCAGTAGTACTTTAGTGGTGCTACATAAATGTATTTCTCCATTCTTATAGAAAATTACAAAATAATTCTAGATTTTCTAGTTATTACGGAAGTAAAATTATCTGGGAATAATACCACAACAGAAACATGCACATCTAGCATAGCATAGCATCTAGTAGTGAGGACTTCATGAACGTTTTAATGACAAAACTGAACATATCAGGCACAAATATAGAATTTAAATTTAAAACCAGACAATTAAATATTTAATGATGCAGGTGATACTTTAACTATATCAGATCATCATGTAATACTTTACTCTCCTTCAAGATACTGAAATTCACATATCAGAAATATCATTAACCTGTGTTACTAGATCCCGTACCTTTTTGCTATTTTTGAAAGTGTAGGAGTTAAATTAACAGCCCTCTCGTAGCTCAGATCTTATTTTAACTGATCCTTATTAGTATGCACATGAATTCTCTATGCATATTAAAATAAGGTTTGGTGTTCTACAGGGTCCTTTTATCGTGACCACTCTATATGCTTCCTTTAAGTGTTCCCTCTTGGCTCTTGACGAAGGCGGTCGCATCTGCTCTCCCTCCCTTATCTCTCCCCGCTTGCTTCTCTTGTCTGTCTTGTGAATATATTCAGAGACTCTCCTCGTCTTGCTCTTGAAAATTAAAAAGGAATATGGATTTGATCAACTGGTCTCTGAATGCAATTGACACGATCTTCTCGACGAGAAGTGTGGGTTCTGGGGAACCTACTTGTCCTGCTGGGACGTTTGCTGCTGGATACACGATGGACAGTTGGGAGAAGTGGCGCATTGTGTGCCTGGCCGCACTGTCTCTGGAGGATGTTGAAGATATCTACCTATTCGGAACTCTGATAACTGGGATTCTGCTGATTGGATTAGGTGGGATACTTGGATATCGAAAAATCTTAAAAGCAGTCAGTCTCAACCCCAAGAGACTGGCTGGCTGGGAAATAGTGGTGACGAGAGCTGTCGGTAATCAGACTGTGGTTCTGGACCGCAAATTGGATAACATCTTGGAGAGACTAGCAGCTATGCAACGTGATTTGGACAGACCTGCAGACCAGTGATGGACATTAAATATCTGTGAAATTGGCAGATATTGTTCAAAACCTGGAAAATATGATTTTCTTTTTCGGCTGCCCCTTTTTTCTTCCAGCTACTGCATTCAAGGCCGTGGCTGGAGTCATAACAAACTCCCCGAAGACCAAGATAACGAGACGCTCTGGAATCCTACTCCCTCCCCCTTCAAGGACACCTGGCGCAGACTATTACGGGATGCTACAGGCTTACAAACTGATACGCACGCACTCACGCACACACATAACAGCTACAGATAGACACTCTACCTTCCCCATATCCAACGCCTTCGTGTGCTTTTATTCCCTTCAATGTGGGCAGGCGGAATCGGGACCAGCGCTCTCTAGCTGCAGGGACTGGAGCTGTTTGCCTACATTGGACATTTCCTATCCCCGTACCCTAATCGTTGCAATGTTTATGTCTTGTGTTTACATGTTTTTATGTGCTTGTTGCTGAGGTATTTTTGTACCCCTGATCGCACACTGCCCTTTTCGAAGGACAGTCTGGGAGGGGATTTTTTACCCTCGTATCCTAATGTATCTATTTCTTATCTTCTATGATGGCGCTGTTTAGGCGGCTGCCGTCGCGACTCTGTGGTCGCACAAAAACATTTCACTGCATATTGTACTCTGTATGATTGTGTACGTGAGAAATAAAATTTGAATTTGAATTTTTAGTTAACATAATTCATAAACATGTTATTAATTTTCACTCTTAAGCTGGTGGCACATAGTTGCAGATTTCAGCAAAGCCCAGACACCTGCTTATTTGGGTAATGTATAACCAACATTAGACCCTGGATGCTCATTAACTTACTTCTAGTTCTGGTACTAGGATCACAGTAATAAGTAAGCTTTGGATAACCTTTCTATTTAACATGTGCAGCAGTAAAATACCCATTAGTGATTTCAGTTTTTCATTAGAAGCTTGTGTAGACAGTTACATGATAGCATTCTTTTATCTTAGAAATATTGGCAAGATAAAAAATGAAATGTCACCACACAACATAGAAAAACTAGATGATTTTGTTACTTCTAGGCTGGATTGTAATGCCTTAGTGCATGGATGTTCCACTAGATGCATAAACAAGTCCAGTTAGTACAGAATGCAGCAGCCAAACATATGAGTACTTACTAGAACTACAGGTTTTACCGCCACGCCTCATGGTGGCGACATTTGGGTTTGTGCGTTTGCTGGCTTCTACCGCTCTGTGGCGCTATATAACTATAGACTGACGCCTTGGGCATCAGTTCATTCTCTCAAGGATTAATGAGCCGCGCTCCGTTAGAGCTGCACATAGGAGCGTATAAAATCAAGTGAAACGTTGTAGTTAAACGAATTCATAATTACAGTATTAAAATTACAGTACAAATGTAGAATTGAAATTAAATTAAATCTTATTTGATTTTATCATGTGTAATTAGAAAAGCTACGCATGTATGTTTTTCGTCATCTTATATTTTGTGTTCTTTAAATTTGTAGTTGATTTATTAACTGAAATAAACAAAAATAAATTACCATAAAAATTTAAACATTGTCAGGCCGTGCTACTGCGTCAGCAGATGTCGATGTGTTTTTCGTGTTATTATTATTATTGTTATTGTTATTATTAGCAAATATGTTGCCGCTCACTTCGCGTGTGTTTTGCACAGCATATAACACGTATAAATTTGTGTTTGTTGTATTTCTGGGAAAGAGAAATCTCTTATAAATCTCTCGTATCGATGCGCGCGTTCATCTGACTTTAAATCAAAACTCGGCAAAGTGAAAGAGCGCACACGCGCACCGCGGGTTTATGCGAACATTTTACATTTACTAAAAGGTTTATTCACAACCATATTTCAGCCATTCACACACATGCATTGTGCTATGTGTACCAACACAAGCAGCTTTGTTTCAATATTCATCTCTCATAAAGAGGAGCTACATATACTTGCTGATTAAACACTGCATTTTTTTAAAATGAAGGCGTGCGTGATGTGATACCTTTAGTTATTAATAATTAAATAATTATTCAATGGTGGACAAACAGAAAAAAGCACGATGGTTATTATTCTTTTTATTATTATTATTATTATTATTATTATTATTATTATCATCATGTTCTTTTGCCGTTTGTGTTTAGCGTTGAATGATTATTTGAAACGAAAGCATTTGTGATTCATGCCACGAGTCATTTTATCATATAAAGATTATTACGTTGTTCTCGGACCACTGAGCTTCTGATTTCAAAATTGAAATTTTTACCGTTTTTTAATCACTGTAATGAAAGAGATAGAAAGTTTCCTTAACTTAACATGCCCTGTATGTCATGCACACTCAATACATGACCGGCACTAGGACCCGGAAGTAAGGCGGTCGCAAACCAGGAAGTATAAGAGGAGTAAACAAACCACGGTTTAGCGCTCAGTCATTGAGTTTGGCCCATGTCGGTACGGGCTGTTCGTCTACCAATTCGTGAGTACTCACCTCTTTGGGTTTTGCTTTCTGATTTGAGTGTGTGTTATAGGATGCAGGTTAAATTTGTGTTTTTCCCTTGCTCCCCTTTTGTGAGAGTCCTTAGACCAAATTGCGTGGTTATCCTGCCTACTCGCTTGCTTCCGCGTTTGGGTTTACCAATCACGCAACAAAGGGCTAATCGCTAAAGCTAAGTCTTCTGGTCACCTCAGGTTAGTTCGCTGACACTGTATTGTTTTTAATCGCTCAATACACAACCCATGATTTTTTAATGCTATTTTACAAATGTAAAATACGAATCGAATAATTTTATTTGGTTTATTGATTTATTTTAAAATAAAATCTAAAAATAAAACATTGTAGAGTTATTAAAAACAGTGCAGATTGATTAATAACAATACAACACGTTATGATAAGAAAAATCTCATTCCAGGGATTAAAAATGGTAACAATGTCAATTTTAGAATGTAGAATCCAGAAGATTTTTAATTTACACAAATTTAAGAAGAGGCCTTAAGCAAGATCCAAGATCCTCCACTTTGCTGAAACAATGTAAAGTGGGGAGGGGTGCATTTTCGTTTCTCCGAGTGTATAGGTGAGAATAGCTGATTCCCACCTGGGGAGGGTGATTTATTTGCATTTGAATGTGTCTGACATGGCAAAGTAACACTGCAAGAACAACAACCTAAAGTAAATAGGAATAAGATTATATTATTTATATTAAAATTTTGATGTCTTTCAATGTACCTTTTTTATAACAACAATAAACCGATACAAACAGAAGCTATATAACAATTCATTCTTTCTACAAATAAAATCTAGAAGCTTAGCTAGTGAACTTAATTAGCTAGTCTAAATAATAAAAATGTTTTTACAAGCGCTTGAGCTGTTGTGTTTGTTTGGCCAGTCAGTTTCCTTCCTGTTTTTTCCCGACGCATTCATAATCTTTACACCCCACCCCCATTAAAACAGCATTTTTAGAGAAAGGCTCGCCCGCGAGAAGTTGTGTGTGCGCGGTCCACTACACAGCAAAAATATGTTAGTATATTATAACTGAAATGAAGCGGCTCAAATCGGTGTGTGTTTTACACAGCTCCGCAAAGACAGCGCTTATTTATCACAAATAAATTTGTGTTTGTTGTATTTCTGGGAAAGAGAAATCTCTTATATCGACGCGCGCGTTCATTTGTCTTTAGATCAAAACTCGGCGAAGTGAAAGAGCACACGCGCGTGTCGCAGGTTTACGCGAACATTTTACATTCACTAAAAGGATTATTCATAACCACATTTATGCGAGAGAACATATGGAGAAGGACTTTCAGGCGGCACTAAGGTGCTTCTGGAAAACCATCCGACACCTCAGAAGCAGGGAAACAGGGAACCATCCAAGCTGTGTAGAGCAAGGATGGGACACTGTTGACCTCGACTGAGGAGGTAACTCCTGAAGCCGACTAATCCACCCTCTGTTGCAGAGACAGAGCTGGAGGATGATGAGGGGTCGACAACAATCTCCCTGGGTGAGGTCACAAAGGTAGTCAAACAACTCCATGGTGGCAAAGCCCCATCCAGAAATGCTTAAAGCTCTGGGTGTTGAGGGGCTGTCTTGGTTGACAATGTGGATTCAAGGTGGAACAGCGGACCAGCTTTTTATGGTTAAGGAATCCTGGAGGGGGCTTGGGAATATGCTCATCCAGTCTACATGTGTTTTGTGGATTTGGAGAAGACATATGATCAGGTCCCCCGAAATTTTCTGTGGGAGGTACTGCAGGTGTAATGGGGTAAGGGGGTCATTTCTCAGGGTCATCCAATCCCTTGTGCGTATTCTAGGCAGTAAGTCGGACTTGTTTCCAATGGGTGTTGGACGCCAGGGTTGTGCTCTGTCACCAATCCTGTTTGTGATTTTCATGGACAGGATATCAAGGCGCAGCCACGGAGGAAAGGGTTTCTAGTTTGGTGGGCTAAGGATTACATCACTGCTTTTAGCAGATAATGTGGTCCTGATGTCATCATCAGTCTGGATTAGTTTGCAGCTGAGTATAAAACAGCAGGGATGAGGATTAGCACCTCAAATGGTGCCCATTAACAATCTGTGGCCATGGTTCTTAGCAGGAAACCAATGGATTGCCTACTCCAGGTAGGAAGCGAGTTGTTACCCTTAAGTAAGGGGGTTTAAGTATCTCGGGTTCTTGTTTACAAGTGATGGAACATTGGAACGTGAGGTTGACTGGTGAATCGGAGCAGCGGGGCCGGTATTGCAGTCACTTTACCGCACTTTTGTGACAAAAAGAGAGTTAAGCCAATAGGCAAACCTTCATTTTCGATTTTAATACCTTTAAATAAATAATATGTAAACAGACGAGAGCTTTAGTTGCTCCATGGACCAGCTCCGGCCGTTATGTGCCCTCTAAAGGTCAATTCCCAGAACTTTTAAGTTTTAGGAGGAATGCAAATGGAAGGTCAAGTAGACTTAAATGAAGACTACAGAGAGCTATGTGTAAGATCCAGAAAGAGGCAGGATAGGCATGTGGATAGAGAGGAAACCACACTGTTAGATTGTTATAAGGATGTAAGGCAAATTTACAGAGGATAAAAAAGCGATGTAGAAAAAAGGAAAGGGTAGAAGTGGAGGTAGGAATGCAGGTAAGTGGAGAGAGGACAGACAAGAGAACTAAAACAACAAAGTGAAATTCTGGTGAAATTCAAAGAAAATTCTTAGAATTATGGCATTTTCTTAGAATTTAGGACATTTATGCATAAATTTAGGTTTAAATCTTTGGAAAAATTAAAAATGCTTTACACAAAAAAAAGGCCTAAAACAGCCCCTAAGATAAAAATTGTTACGAGTAGAGAGGATGTGGGTGAAGAGAAGTCATCATTTAATGTAGCTGGGAACAGGGAAGAAACTCAAGAAGACTTAGGTCCCTAGCTCCACAATTCCCAATTTTAATTAAAAGTTCAGAGGGACAATACGTGCCTTGGACTGCACGGGACTTGTCACTTGCCTTCCTAACATCTACGGGGGTGCTGGAAAATGGGTCTGTCGGGATGTAAAAGCTTTTTTATCTAAAAACTCTGGGAAGGAGGTAAAATGGAAGAAATCCTCCAAACTGCTGACTCTGTCAGAGCAGGTAATAATTGATGCCATGCTGCAGCTGTAAGATGCAAGCTGAAAGTCTTGGTCGGCTCAAATTCCAAAGCACACAAGGAGTTCTGTGACTATGTTTCACATGCTGTTGACCAATGCGAAAAGAATGAGCAGCAACGAGGAACTCAAGAAAAAGAGCTGTGAAGAATATATCTCAGTTACAGCTTAAGTAACTGACAAAGGAAACTAAGAAAAAGGATCAAGTTACTCTACAGGAAGAGGGAGCCCCAGGCAATACTCCCCCATAATCCAGTCAACTTCAGCAATGACATCACCCACGGCACTAACTCATAAACATACACCCGATTCCTGTACCTTGTCAACATTTATATTCAAAGACCAGTGCAGAAGGAGGCGAAAGCAAAGTGGCTCCAAAGAGGCACAAGAAAAACTCGTACTAACTTTCCATTAGTAGTGTGCTAGGGATGCGGCAGACTGGACATAATCAAGCAATGTGCCCCACGCATCCATGAACACAGCCACCTGGGGATGGGATGGGAGGAGGGTGACAGCATTGATATACAAGCGTTTTGGATTACAAGCATGCTTCCTGGACAAATTATGCTTGAAAACCAAGGTTTGACTGGACAAGCACGCTTCCAGAACGAAGTTTAACTGTACTCGTATATCAAGACGTATCTTGTTTATTAAGTTAAAATTTATTTTAAAAATTTGCTCAACTTGCAAAAAAACTTAAAAACCAAGTTACTCGCAATCCAAGGTTCCACTGTATATTTTCTTTTTTTAAAATTTCTGCTCTGGGTAGGTCTAAAAGGAGCAGTGAAAAGGAGAACATTTAATAGCCTTTGTGAAAGCCACCATCGTTAGTCTGTTCATCTGAAGATGAGGCAAGTACACAAATTTCATTTGTCGGACTAATTTACGACCAAAACATCTGCAACTAACATAATACAAACAGTAGGTTGTGCTGCAATACTTTCATAATATGGTTTCATTTAATATGCAGCACTTTATCTTAAATTTAATTGCATAAAGAGCTTTTACTAAAAAAAGTATGTTACACAGATTTCTTAAAGAGCATCACCATTTAATATTATAAGATGCTATTTATGAATGTATGCCATCTTACCCCTAGGTTTTTCTCTGAGTTTGCGGAATAAGTCCATTGCTTTCCCCTCACTGAAAAACAAAACAAAACAAAATTAGAGTTAAAATTTTTTTGTCATGATGCGCTCGTCATTTAAAAAAATCCCCCAAAAAACGCATTCCCTAGGTTAAGTCTTGCGCCACATTACGCGAGCCACTGCAAAGATTTTTCTCAGAAGTCACCACTGGCGGGCCCATTTCAGTGATGAGTAATGGGTCCCAAAACTGGCTTACCAGTGTTCTGGAGAGGAGTAGAGCTTGTGAGTATTAGCTGGCACACCATCATGCGGATGCCTTATCCTTATTAGAACTAAGTCCCTTCTCCCCCGATCGCTCAGTTTAGCTGGTCGGCCAGCTCTAGAAAGAGTCCTGGTGGTTTTGAACTTTTTCCACTTACAGATTATGGAGGCCAGTGTACTCATTGGGACCTTCAAAGCAGCAGAAATTTTTTTGCAACCTTTCCCAGATGTGTGCCTCGGGACAATCCCTCTGCAGACAATTCCTTTGACTTCATGCTTGGTTTGTGCTCTGACATGAACAGTCAACTGTGGGACCTTATATATATATATATATATATATATATATATATATATATATTTCTCGCAGGACAATGACCCAAAACACACCAGCAAATCCACCTCTGAATGGCTAAAGAAAAACAAAATGAAGACTTTGGAGTGGCCTAGTCAAAGTCCTGCCCTGAATCCTGTTGAGATGTTGTGGCATGACCTTAAGAAGGCGGTTCATGCTAGAAAACCCTCAAATAAAGCTAAATTACAACAATTCTGCAAAGATGAGTGGGCCAAAATTCTTTCAGAGCGCTGTAAAAGACTTGTTGCAAGTTATCGCAAACGCTTGATAGCAACTATTGCTGCTAAGGGTGGCCCAACCAGTTATTAGGTTCAGGGGGCAATTACTTTTTCACACAGGGCCATGCCGGTTTGGATGTTTTTTCTCCCTAAATAATAAAAACCATCATTTAAAAACTGCATTTTGTGTTCAATTATGTTATCTTTGACTAATAGTTAACGGTTTTTGATGAGCAGAAACATTTAAGTGTGACAAACATGCAAAAGAATAAGAAATCAGGAAGGAGGCAAATAGTTTTTCACACCGCTGTGTGTGTATATATATATATATATATATATATATATATATATAGACAGGTGTGATAGACATGATAGGTGTGTGCATGTCTAATCAATTGAATTTACCACAGGTGGACTCCAATTAAGCTGCAGAAAGATGTCAAGGATGATCAGGGGAAACAGGATGTGTCTGAGCTCAATTTTGAGCTTCATGGCAAAGGCCGTGAATACTTATGTACATGTGCTTTCTCAATTTTTTTTATTTTTAATAAATTTGCAAAAATCTCAAGTAAACTTTTTTTATGTTGTCATTATGAGGTGTTGTGTGTAGAATTTTGAGGAAAAAAAAAATCACAAAATGTGGAAAAAGTGATGCGTAGTGAATACTTTCCGGATGCACTGTAGAGTAGGACTTAAAAGTTGTTTAGGAAGCTTCCTACAGTTTTTTTTTTTTTTTTTTTGTCAGGAGTAGAACTGCGCGAAGAAAAGGATGTGACGTCACTTTTTATGACAACGAGAGCCACAAAGTAGGCTGCACATTATAGTGAGGTTTCTGTAATTTTAAATGGTTGAAAAGCAAAATGGGAAAATCAGCAGCACTTTGTGTAAAAGCATTACGCATCCAAATTATTAAAAAATAAAAGTGAAACTGTAAAGTAGCTAAGACCGTTTTGCTTGCAGAGAATAATAAAATGTGAAGAAATAACTAAAGGAAAATTCTGCCCTACTCATAAGTGGACGGCAATTTGTAAAAGCATTTGTGCCACCTGTCAGTTTGCCGCACGAACCCGAGGAACGGAAAAATAGGGGGTACACTGTGTTAATAAAATGATGAAATGCCACTTATAACATAGAATCTAAAAAAAAAAAAAAACAGTTGTGTACATTTATATAAATACATAAAACATATATATAAATAAAATTATTTTAATATGAATGCAGCTTGTTTTTTGTTGTTTGTCACACTGCGTGGTGGGGAAATGTATGAATCTGTGCATAATCTGTGGTGCTGTAAGACCTGAGTTTATTTATTATTTCCGACAGTTTCGACTGTGTCACTGCTTCAAAGTTGTTTTCACTATTACAAGAAAATTTTAATTTTTTGCTAAAATCATTTAAGTTCTTTTTTTTCTCATTAAATGTACACACAGCACCCCATATTGACACAAAACACAGAATTGTTGACATTTTTGCAGAGTTATTAAAAAGAAAAACTGAAATATCACATGGGCCTAAGTATTCAGACCCTTTGCTCAGTATTTAGTAGAAGCATCCTTTTGATGTAATACAGCCATGACTCTTTTTGCAAAAGATGCAACAAGATTTTCACACCTGGATTTGGGGATCCTCTGCCATTCCCCCTTGCAGATCCTCTCCACTGGGCCCTGGCTGGGCCATTTAAGAATAGTCAGAGTTGTTGTGAAGCCATTTGTTATTTTTTAGCTGTGTGCTTAGAGTGTTTGTCTTGCTAGAAGGTAAACCTTCGACCCAGTCTGAGGTCCTGAGCACTCTGGAGAAAATTTTCGTCCAGGATATTGCTGTACTTGGCCGCATTCATCTTTTCCTCGATTGCAACCAGTGGTCCTGTGATTGCAGCTGAAAAACACCGCCACAGTGTGATGCTGCCACCACCATGCTTCACTGTTGGGACTGTTTTGGACAGGTGATGAGCAGTGCCTGGTTTTCTCCACACATACCGCTAAGAATTAAGGTCAAAAAGTTCTACCTTGGTCTCATCAGACCAGAGAATCTTATTTCTCACCGTCTTAGAGTCAGTCAGGTGTTTTTAAATGTGTCTTGCACTGAGGAGAGGCTTCCATCGGGCCACTCTGCCACAAGGCCCCGACTGGTGGAGGGCTGCAGTAATGGTTGACTTTCTACAACTATCTCCCATCTCTAGACTGCATCTCTGGAGCTCAGCCACAGTGATCTTTGGGTTCTTCTTTATCTCTTTCGCCAAGGTTCTTCTCCCTGATAGCTCTGTTTGGCTCTAGGAAGGGTTCTGGTTGTCCCAAACGTCTTCCATTTAAGGATTATGGAGGCCACTGTGCTCTTAGGAACTTAAGTGCTGCAGAAATTTTTTGTAACCTTGGCCAGATCTGTGCCTTGCCACAATTCTGTCTCTGAGCTTTTTAGGCAGTTCCTTTGACCCTTATGATTCTCATTTGCTCTGACATGCATTGTAAGCTATAAGGTCTTATAAAGAAAGGTGTGTGCCTTTCCTAATCGAGTCCAATCAGTATAATCAAACACTCAAATGAATGATGGTGTAGAACCATCTCAATGATGATCAGAAGAAATGGACAGCACCTAAGTTAAATATATAAGTATCACAGCAAAGGGTCTGAATACTTAGGCCCATGTAATATTTCAGTTTTTCTTTTTTAATAAATCTGCAAAAATGTCAACAATTCTGTGTTTTTCTGTCAATATGGGGTGCTTTGTGTACATCAATGAGGAAAAAAATGAATGAAAAATGATTTTAGCAAATTTCGTTCCCAAATTGCCCTTAGTGTGTGAATGAGTGTGTGAGTATGTGTGTGTGCCCTGTGATGGATTGGCACCCTGTCCAGGGTGTACCCCGCCTTGTGCCCTAGGCCTCCTGGGATATGTCCAGGTCCCGCGACCCTGAATACAGGGTAAAGCGGTATAGGAGATGAGTGGATAAGAGTGAATACTTTCTGTACCCACTGTATATACACATTTTTGTTCATATCTTTTATGAGCTCCGTGTCACTCAGTGTTACTATAAAGTCTCTTCTCTGCGCACATCTCTGGCTGAACACAATTTATTTGCCACTCCTAACCAGTTTGGACATCCCCGACGCTCTCCTACATTTTGATAGAGATACAGATCTGGCCATTGAGAACGCACGTTTCGAGAAAAGGGATCCCGCGACTTGCCGCGGCAAGCTGTGAAAATGCCCTTCATTACCTGTAGGGGGCAGTCGTGTTTCAGTCTGAAGTACTCTGTGTCTGCTGAAGCCGAAACTGTGTTATCTCTCTTACGCGCCCATTGACAGCAAGCGACAGAGCTCATAAACGTGTCAGCTCAAACTGTAAATACTGATCTGTATTTATTCTTCATTTTTCTTCTCTTCTTCAATGATAAATCTTCTTTGACTGTGCTTTCTCCATTCAGTATAATTATCATTATTATTATTAGTAGTAGTGCTCCAAATTTATTATTACTGTTTTTATATTTATTATTTTTGTGAACACAATGGTTTGGGAATTTAATTAAACACATATATAGAAGTGGCATTTTAATTCAAATCCAACATTTTAATGGTTAGTGATTGGTGCATGGGCGTCAACTCGCACATTCTGTAATATTCCATTGTCATTCATATTGCCGTTGTTTTAGAGCCCTTAACTAAAGCATTCACTAGTTAGTAAATAAGTAAGTAAGTAAAAGTAGTTAGTAGTAGTAGTTAGTAAGTAAGCAAATAAAGATAAATGAATAAATAGATTTAAATGGTACTTCAGAGTATATATACACTCACCCAAAGGATTATTAGAAACACCATACCAATACGGTGTTCGACCCCCTTTCGCCTTCAGAACTGCTTTAATTCTACGTGGCATTGATTCAACAAGGTGCTGAAAGCATTCTTTAGAGATGTTGGCCCAAATTGATTGGATAGCATCTTGCAGTTGATGGATATTTGTGGGATGCACATCCAGGGCACGAAGCTCCCGTTCCACCACATCCCAAAGATGCTCTATTGGGTTTAGATCTGGTGGGGGAGTGGGGGGGCATTTTAGTACAGTGAACTCATTGTCATGTTCAAGAAACCAATTTAAAATGATTCGAGCTCTGTGACATAGTGCATTATCCTGCTGGAAGTAGCCATCAGAGGATGGGTACATGGTGGTCATAAAGGGATGGACATGGTCAAAACTAAGGGGCCTAAAATGTGCCAAGAAAAGATCCCCCACACCATTACACCACCACCACCAGCCTGCACAGTGGTAACAAGGCATGATGGATCCATGTTCTCATTCTGTTTACGCCAAATTCTCACTCTACCATTTGAATGTCTTAACAGAAATCGAGACTCATCAAAGCAGGCAACATTTTTCCAGTCTTCAACTGTCCAATTTTGTGAGCTTGTGCAAATTGTAGCCTCTTTTTCCTATTTGTAGTGGAGATGAGTGGTACCCGGTGGGGTCTTCCACTGTTGTAGCCCATACCCCTCAAGGTTGTGTGTGTTGTGGCTTCACAAATGCTTTGCTGCATACCTCGGTTGTAACGAGTGGTTATTTCGGTCAAAGTTGCTCTTCTATCAGCTTGAATCAGTCGGCCCGTTTTTCCCTTTTCACACCATTCTTTGTAAAACCTAGAAATGGTTGTGCGTGAAAATCCCAGTAACTGAGCAGATTGTGAAATACTCAGACCGGCCCGTCTGGCACCAACAACCATGCCACCTTTAAAATTGCTTAAATCACCTTTCTTTCCCATTCTGACATTCAGTTTGGAGTTCAGGAGATTGTCTTGACCAGGACCACACCCCTAAATGCACTGAAGCAACTGCCATGTGATTGGTTGATTAGATAATTGCATTAATGAGAAATTGAACAGGTGTTCCTAATAATCCTTCAGGTGAGTGTATAGACTGATGTATGAATTTAATTTGTTAAGAATTTAATTAAAATTTAATTAAATTCTTAACATTTTAATGGTTAGTGATTTGGTGCAGACATTTACACTATTTTTGGGGAAGGGAGGGACCTAAGCTATAAAAGAAATTAAATGAAACAACTGTAGGTATTTGCAGTTCCTACAGATATTAGTAGCAACAGACATGGAGGCAAAGACGTTTTATTTATTGCGGGCAAAAAACAAAGGGTAAGAAAGTCTTTCAATAATATATAGGAGTTATTCAGTTACCGATTTTTCACTTTTCTCATAGAAAAGAAAACGTTATGTATTTTTCTTGCAACAACATTAAACAATCTGTACATGTCAGTGGTGTGCTAAAGGTATTAAATGATTTTTATGTTGGCTTTTACAGGCTACTTTACGCTGATCAGCAGTCGATGCCCCGCTAAAAGCAGCAGATCAAAGCAGCAGTTATCGGCTATGACACGTAGCCTTCTGAGTTTGGTTGGGTTGGAAGCATGTTTGAAGGAGAAGATAACGTGACAAACACACATACAAACTCTCCGTGCACACACACACACACACACACACACACACAATCTCTCCGCGCAGATACACCGTATCAGGGAACAATTGAACAACAGGTCTTGGTAATCCACCTGGCCATAAATTAAAATGAACATTTAGGCCTAAAAAAGATGCTTTAAAATTTATCTATAATTCATTCATCGGAGTGCATAAACCCGCAGCCTTAACAAAAGGCAGCGTTTTGATCAAAAGGATGATAGACGCATGCGATTTATCGATAAAAATGCAGACATACACACACACCCCTCCCTCCCACTGCTCAATTTACCAGGTTTGTTTATTCTCCAGAGAAAGCATAATACGACTGTCCATACAGTAAATAAAAAAGGAAGTAACAAATCCAACTATTACGTTTGATTTAATTGTTATCTTAAAAAAAAATTTTTTTTTTACTTTTTTATGTTTTCTAGGGAAATTAAATTTAGGCAGATACGTCCACTCTGTCTTGTTAATTCATCTAAAACCCCCTGTATTTGCCAACAGCACACAGTTTGATAAATTCACACCTATCGAAAATGAAAGGTAAAAAGAGATTTCACAGAATCTTCTGACACAATGCTTGCTCTGAAGGACTATACTCGACCAGAATATAGAGAATAAGAATCACATTTATAATAAGATAATGAATTAAATAACTAAATAATATTAAGTAAGGACTTTATCTAAAAGCCAGACCAACCAGATTTCTCATTCACTGCTGAAGCAGTTAAATATGGTTATACTGTAGATACGTAGGTTACATTTTAAAGGTACAATTGCAAGTAAATTACAAACTGCATGTAATGTAAAATATGAATAAAACAGTATTAGACACAAATATATGATATGGTAAGATATTAAATGAAAAAGCTATTTACACATGAGTGCTCAAATGTAAAACAAACACAATTATTAATGTATTGTGTATATTTAACTTCATTCAGCTGTTTAAGTTATATGAAAAATAACGTGCCTACCATCCTACTATTATTTTCTGTTCAAAAGATGCCCGCGCGTATGTACAAAAAGACGAAGTACAACAAAGAATGCAAAAGTGAATAATCTTTAATAAAGTTAGCCTAATACAATATTGTTTCCAATGCTGAAGCAAACATGATTTTGTTTAGTCTATTTGCTGAATACAACGCGACAGCGCGCTCCGAGGTGAACACCCACAGAACCCCAGTTACTGTAATCACCTTTTATTCACGATAGGAGTAAAGTTATCAAACCGGTTCCGCTGATGAGGAAATTTGCACAATTGGGGTGGTTTAAAATGATTTACCAAGACCAAGCAGACGTCTCTGCCTAAAATGTATTTTGCCACCAAAACATAAACATAAATAGAAATAAAATGTTTAATGGTACCAATTAAACCAGACTTCATAGTTGCATTTGATACTTTGAGTGTAATTCATAAATTTAATGAATATATTCAGATTTTGTAAAATAACGAAACCTGTTTAATCTGTAATGTTTAAGTGGAATACATTTTGCGTATATGCTTAAATATTCCTTTTTATTTTTAGACAGGTGTATTAAGTTTAATCTGCAAAGGCGATGACTTTCTGGTGGAATATGTCTGCATTTTATCGATTTTCACACGTTTATTAGCCTTTTGATAAAAACGCTGACTTTTGTAAAGCGAAAGTACGAGCCGCGGGTTCACGCACGCCGATGAACAGCTTCATTTCAGTCATAAATGCACAATCACATTCCAGCTATTCCAGTGACCATTTGCCATATACTGTCTACTTTATTCTACAGTATATTTAATAAAACTGTATTGAAATAAAATTGTGTATTTTCCTTATTTAAAATCGCTTCCTGAACATTGTTGTCCATACGATCTATTGTAAAACAAAATAAAATTCATGTTTGCTTAAGCATTGGAAACAATATTGTTTTAGGCTAACTAATTATACACAATTCTTCGTTGTACTTGGTCTGGCTTTTAAATAAAGTCCTTCCATGCACCATCTGGTGGATATTCAGTGAGACACAACACATTTATTTTAATTCCCATATGTTGCTTGCGGCATAAAGGCTACAGTTTTATAAACAAAACAAAAACAGAAAATTTAGAGTCTGTTGACTTATATTACAGTTACATCAGCAAACATGGACTTCTATTATAAAGCACTGGTTTCAACTACCGAAGTTATAATTATGCTGATGAAGACAATTGGAAGCTGCATTGTAAACTGGACTTTTTTTTTAAATGATTCTCCTGAACTTTATTAAACATTGAATTAAAAAAAAGAGGTTTTTATGTAAAAAAACATTTCTCCTTTTTTTAAATGACTGCCAGTGTAACCCACTTTTCCCCCATTCTGATGATTGATGTGAACGATAACTAAAGAGCTTGACTCTACATGACTTTAAGCTTCATGCTGCATGCATGCAATAATGTACAGGTATTCTTATTAAAGTGGATGTTGAGTGTATGTTGGCTATGTGTTTGAACTCACAGAGATTCCAGAGCTTCACCACTCCTCCAAGGGTGTCTCTGAAGGTCTACTATATCAGTCTGTAATTTCATCATCTCTTCCTCCAACATAGTCACCTCATCTGTCTGCAAAATGCACAAAGAAACACATAATGAAAAGTAAAATATCTTTCATTGTAATGTCAACTCCTGTGTAATACTGTAGAATGACAAAAACACTTACCTGGCCATGGTTAAGTGCAGTTTGCTCCATCTCTCGCCAGACACTTAGTAACTTCTCTGAAGCTGTAACAACAAGATTATTTCTAAAGAACATTTAAAGATAGCTATTATGAAAAAAAATACATGGATAAGATTAAGCTGTATAGCATGCGATCATAGGTCTGGTGTCCCCACATTTACTTCAAAGTTTTTATTTACATGAAAAGGAAAAAAAAAACATACTGTGAAAACATGCCAAACAAACAGACAGACATTAAAACGTAAAACCATGTTGGCCAGTCAGAAGCCTGAATAAAGTTATCACAAAGTATGTCACAATCTGACATGAAACACAGAAGATACAACAAGTGCATTGATTCTTTGAAGACAAAAACACGTTTTTTTTTTCTGTCCACACATCAACACTGAAAATGGAGTTTCTAAATATCTATACCCTTTACCCAAAAAGGCTATCTCCTATATCCTTCTTTTCCAATGTCACTCTGAAAATTATTAACATTCTTTTACGGCGAGGGATGGTGGGGGTTGGGCTGAAAATATCAGATGAAAAGATGAAAAGAAATTTGGCTGTTGTACAAAAACACGGACACAAATTTAATTCATTTAAAATTCTTTATAGTAACATAAGTGTATTTAACTATATTAAGTCAGCTCAGTCGATTCCGCTAATTGTCATTTACAGACCTCCAGGGCCGTACTCTGAATTTCTTAGTGAATTTGTAGATTTCCTCTCAAACCTAGTCGTTTCTGTGGACAAAGTGTTAATTGCTGGAAATTTTAATATTCATTTTGAAAATTCAGAAGACCCTCTGAGAACAGCATTTATGTCCATACTGGACTCGGTAGGAGTAAATCAGTGTGTAGTAGGACCCACTTATAAAGCAGGTCACACTTTAGATTTTATAATATTATTCGGATTAAGTATAGGAAATTTATTTACAATTCCACTATCTGAAGTTATCTCAGATCACTATCTTGTCTCAATTCAAGTGTGTCACAGTAATAATGTACGCACAGCGCAGCGCTACCGTATGAAACGTACATTCACATCAAATACCAAACAGAGTTTTATCAGTAATCTCCCAGGGTTCCCAACTTCGATTAGATTAACGTCTGACCCCACAGAACTCGATCAGGCGACTGAATATTTAGAGTCGACATTTCGCTATACCTTAGATAATGTAGCTCCAGTTAAAAGAAAAATTATTAGAGATAAGAAACTTGCTCCCTGGTATAACGATCACACGCGCACTTTAAAACAGACCGCTCGGAAATTAGAACGTAAATGGCGTCAAACTAAATTGTTAGTATTTCAAATAGCATGGAAGGAGAGCATCCTGAACTATAGAAAAGCTCTTAGTGTAGCTAGATCAACATTTCTCTCCACTCTTATAGAAAATAACAAAAATAATCCTAGATTTTTATTTAATGCTGTAGCCAAATTAACCAGAAATAAGACCACTGCAGAAATCTCCACAACAACATCATGCAATAGTGAGGACTTCATGAACTTTTTTAATAATAAAATTGTAAATATTAGGCATAAAATTGAGGTTTTGAAACCGAACAATGTAATTGATGCAGATGTTAATCTAGCCATGTCAGATCAGAACCTAGAATACTTTACTCCCCTTAAAGAGAATGAACTAATTTCACTCATCTCTTCTGCAAATTCATCAACCTGTATATTAGATCCTGTACCGACACATTTTCTTAAACAGATAGTACCAGCAATAACAGAACCCCTGTTGAGAATAATTAGTTCTTTACTCAGCATTGGTTATGTTCCAAAATCTTTTAAATTAGCAGTTATCAAACCAATAATTAAGAAACCTGACCTCGACCCCTGTCAGCTGTCCAGTTACAGGCCAATATCAAACCTCCCCTTTATCTCTAAGATTCTGGAAAAGATAGTAGCGGAGCAGCTATGCTCATATCTACATAGAAATGGCATACATAAACTGTATTAGTCAGGATTTAGGCCTCATCATAGCACAGAGACAGCACTCGTTAAAGTAGTAAATGACATCCTATTGGCCTCTGATCAGGGCTGTGTAACTATGCTTGTATTACTCGACCTCAGTGCAGCTTTTGACACCGTTGATCACGCTATTCTTCTTCACAGATTAGAAAATGTAGTAGAAATTAAGGGTACAGCCCTCTCCTGGTTTAGATCCTATCTGACCCATTGTTATCAGTATGTAGACTTAAATGGTGATTATTCGGCATGTTCTCTAGTGGAGTTTGGCATTCCGCAGGGTTCAGTTTTAGGTCCACTGCTTTTTTCCCTTTACATGCTCCCTCTGGGCAACATAATCCGTAAGCATGGTATTAGTTTTCATTGTTATGCTGACGATACACAGTTATATGTCTCAGCAAAACCTGATGAGAAAAAACAGCTTACTAAAGTTGAGCAATGTGTGCAGGACATAAGAAATTGGATGCTAATTAACTTCCTTCTGCTTAATCCGGATAAGACAGAAGTTCTAGTCATAGGACCGCATACAGCTAGAAGTAAAATTTTAGATCACACCGTAACTTTAGATGGCCTTTCTGTTCCATCAAATGCAACAGTGAAAGACCTTGGCATGATTATTGATTCCAGCCTTTCATTTGAAGCTCATGTAGATAATATTACCAGGATAGCATTCTTTCAACTCAGAAATATTGCCAGGATAAGAAATTTATTGTCGCTAAACAATGCAGAAAAACTAGTTCATGCTTTTATCACCTCTAGGTTGGACTATTGTAATGCCTTACTGTCTGGTTGTTCAGCTAGATGCATAAATAACCTTCAGCTAGTCCAGAATGCAGCAGCGGGAGTCCTCACTAGAACCAGAAGATATGAGCACATCACCCCTATCTTATCTTCACTGCATTGGCTCCCTGTGAAATTTAGCATTGATTTTAAAATACTACTTTTGACATATAAAGCATTAAATGGTCTCGCGCCGCAGTACCTGAGCGAACTGCTAGTGTCTTACGATCCGCCACGCCTACTTCGATCAAAGGATGCAGGCTGCTTGTCAGTACCACGTATTATGAAAAATACAGCTGGGGGCAGAGCTTTTTCTTATAAAGCCCCGAAATTATGGAATAGTCTTCCAAATAGTGTTCGGGACTCAGACACAGTCTCAGAGTTTAAGTCCAGGCTAAAAAACCTATTTATTTAGCCAAGCATTTTTATAAATAGATTTGCCATAGGTAAAGGAGCAGATCTGGGGGACTCATGGACGTAGAGTATTATGGTGAACTGGTATGTTTGGATGCTGTCTTCCTCGCTCTTATTGATCACTCAGGTTTGCTGACAGTGAGGTAATTGTTTGCTTTACATCTCAGGAAGCCCTCATGTTTGTGTTTTCTTCTGGCTCTCCCTTTTAGTTATGCTGTCATAGTTAGTCCTGCCGGAGTCTCTGCTTGCACTCTACAGTTAATATACATTCACATTATACCTTGTGTGACTGTGACCATACCTAACTGCCATCTCTCCTTTTCTTCTCTCCCCCCCCCCCCCTTTCTCTTTCCTCTCTCCTCCTGTCTCCCCCTTTCACTCTTTCTCTCTCTCTGTCGAGCTACACATGTCGTTCCCGAGCTGCCAGTGATCCAGACTCCCTCTGCCCTCCGGACCTGTCTGACCCATCCTGGTGCCCCGCTTCTGGCTAAAGATCTCGTCACATGGATGCCCCATGTGTCTCTCTGGGATGCGTCTGGTTTCTGGGGATGATTCTCTCTACCTAGAAAATGGTTTTGGCCTTGACTGGTGTTGGCAACTGTTTCTCTGGGGACTTGACAGTTCGATATTTCAGGACTGGAACTTCTTACAAGTCTACCTGGGTCTTCAATAACTACCTGGACTCCATATTAACATCAATTAACATCAGCTATTATAGCTGAACTGCCTGCCACCTAACACACTGTATAAATGCAGATCATTTACTGATTTCTGTTTCACCCAAATGAGGATGGGTTCCCTGTTGAGTCTGGTTCCTCTTAAGGTTTCTTCCTATTACCATCTCAGGGAGTTTTTCCTTGCCACTGTCGCCCTCAGCTTGCTCACTAGGGACAAACTGACCATTTTGATTCATACAAATTCACATTTCATACAAACTTAAATTATTCTTTTGATTGTGTAAAGCTGCTTTGATGAAAATTGCTAAAAGCGCTATACAAATAAAATTGAATTGAAAAGATACATTTTAAATTTCAAGATAATTATTTTGTGAAAAACCTTAAAAAATGGTTTTGGCCAAACTAGATTAATAATAATCCTATTGCTTAAATGTTATGTTTTCATTTACTAAAACTAGACTAAAATACTTAAAGGTTCCTTTGACTAAAACAAGACTAAAGTACTTTAGAGACGGTGGCAGTTGGGTTTGACCATGGCTGTCAATAAGGCTATATGATGTCAGCCCCAGCCCCTAGAGGTGCTGATATAGCCTTACTTTTTTGCCTCAACTGTGCCTGCATACATACAATTGTGCGTGCATACGTGTGTGTTTTACCAATGCCAGTTGCCCTCTGCTCTTGATATTTGTCCATGTCGATGTGCAGACTGGTAATGAAGAATTCAAGTGTAGCTTTGAGTCTTTGGTGCACAGAGACCATCTCATTCTTCTGCTTTGACAACAAGCCATTATGTCTCAGCAGGCTCATACTGAAAGTCAGATAGAATTATGTGCATATTACACAGGGACTTAAGTAAAAATGCACTGAGACATCCATACCAGCATTTTACCAAGACAAAGGCAAAGAAGAAGCATATACTGTACAATAGGTAAAAATTGAAAAAAATATAAAAATTCTTAGTACATAAATCACAATGCAAAAACATCACAATATATATCACTTGTGTTCTCCTTTACACCACCAGCACCTTTTTCTTTTTTTTTTTGCAATTACATTACAGTGAAAGATACCGGACGAAGTTAATTCTGATTGGCTGTTTCAGATAATATGTGTCAAGCAGGCACACGTATGCAGTCACATGTATGCACACACTTATGCACACACTTATGCAGTAGTATGGACAATGAACTCTATGCTATGTTTAGGCAGCCTTTCCTCACTGATTAAATCCAGGCTAAAGAAATCACAATGGAAACTGAGAAGTTCCTATTCGAAAGTGAGGAATGCAGGCTTTAAAAACACACATAGGGCTACAGTACAGTGCAAAAGTATTATACATTAAAAGTCTATTAATTACTAAAATCTGATTTCCAAGAATTAGCATTTTAGCAAAAAGCATAAAATTAAATTACAATAATAATACTGTTATCCTGAGTTCTGTTCTGTGGGGATGGGAGAGTAAAGGTAGGACATCCATCAGTACAGCACTCCACCAATCAGGCCTCTACTGTACAGTTGCCAGACAGAAGCTATTCCAAACTAAAAGGCACATGACAGCCGGCTGAGGGTTTTCCAAAAGCATCTGAAGGACTCTCAGACCATGAAACAAAATCCTCTGGTCTAATGACACAAAGTTGAACTATTCGGAATGAGGAAATTCAGCAGTGCAAATCAACTTAATAAAACAATCAGGGATTGGGAAATTATGCAGTACAGAGGAAAAATTGATGTGAATAAAAATAAAGAGCTATCCTGAGTGAAAACCTTGAATGCTCAGAATTTCAGACTGGTATAAACCATTTCAGTTCAAAAAGGACCATATCCAAAGCATAATGCCAAGAAAACACAGGAGTGGCTTCAGTCCGGACCTAAAAAAAAGAGCATCTCTGGAGCATCCCTTTTAACCTGGTTGAGCTTGAACAATTCTGCCAAGAATCCTCCAAATGTCAGATATATTTCTGTCTTTATTTTTTTATAAATAAAAAAAAAACTATAAACACCTGTTTTTACTTTGTCATAGTGGGGTTTTGTGTGTAAAATGATAAAGTATGTGTGTGCGTGTTGCATCTTACATGGCTGCTTTCTGACCCTGCTGCAACTTCAGCCAGTCCTCCTTCAGTGCTCTTATGGTGTGCCAGGCTTGCCCATATGTCCGTCTTTGAGCGCTGTAGGGCAACATGCGCTTAGGCTCTGTCTCTATTTGCCAAACATACAAATAAACTCTCATCAGTTCAGGCATTTACTGATATATTTAGAAACCAAAAACAAACATTTACAGATTAAAGAAGGATAGCGTATTTCAAGGAGACTTACGAATTAATCGAATATTTTCAGGGAGAAATCGAGGACTGAACTGAGGTTCGTAGTTGCAGCACGAGCGGTTGAACAGAAAGACTAGAGGCATATCAGCCCGACGGCCATCAACCAACTAATAAGAACATAATCAGACATACCACAACTTACATAAAATCCCAGAAACATATAGAGAGTGTAAGTGTTTTCTTGATTTTTTTTTTTTTTTAACACGTTATCTTGTGCCCCTTACTTACAGTGTAATCTACAGCACACTGCATGATGTCATTTTGAGGCTCCAGAGCAAGGCCAGCCTCCAACAGCAGCTCCTGACTGGCTGGAGGAATGTGTGTGTCTTGAGCAAGTCGTTTCTGCAGGGATTCAACAGTTTCCCCATGCTGCACTGCGTATGTACAAATTCCAGCTGATGTCATGTTGAGCACATGGACTAGCTAGAGATATGTGATGAAAAACAGTACAGATTGTTTTAGTTGTCATATTTAATTATGTTAATATGTCTACAGATATGTTGTCTTCATCATGAAAACAAGAAGGTAACACAACCTTGAGGTCTAGGATTCGGTTTAAATCCTCAAAGCAGGTAGTGGATCCAGTCTGAGAGTCAGTACCTCCTTCCTCAGATTTCTTGCTCTTCTCCTCAAACTTCGTGTCATCTGTCAGACTTTCTTTTGGAAGCTGCTTAGTGTCTTTTCCTCTGGCTTGAGGAGACCACCTCAGCATTAACTGCAGCCAATGCTCAAGCCTGCCAGCTAAGAAACTACCCCCCCCCCCCCCACACACACACAGTAAGCATAATGCATAACTTGTTACACAATGTTGAATCTGTACATCATGCAATATAAACAGGCAGCTGTTAGTTCAGTATATATTATGGTCCTCATAGGGATACAGTTTGTTAATATCAGTGACAGTATTGCATGCTTTTTTTTTTTAGGTCAATATTTACATTTGTCAAAAAGTAAAACATACACTCAATTTGTTTAGTAAGCATATCAGTGCAACTGCCTTCCTACTTACCTGTTGACGTTGTGGGGCCGTGGCAGGTGTTTGGAAAAGTGCACCTCGCCAGCCAAATCCTCATAGACCACGATATCATCCTCATTCTTCTGCTTCAACTTATTGTGCCTAGATGGCAAATGTATGGAATTGTGTTTTAGATAGAGTCCTTGATATACTGTACAAATTCACCATCTACTTTCATAGAAACACAATGTTTGCTTATGTGATTATTCAATCAGTTTCTTCTCATGAAGAAACTTTAATTTAAGTTTAAATATAAAACTAGGGAAAAAATATGATCTATGTGACTTTGGACCATGGTTCTTGTGCAAGATGGGCTGGTTTGACCTCCTGGGATTTTCACAGCCCGCAAACACACACACACACACACAAACACAAAATAAAAAAAATGCTTTATGCTTTATACGTGGTCACAGTGTTATAGTAAACCGTATATGTGTAGATGCACGCACAGATGCTGACTACACAAGTGACGCACATGCACTGAGATGAGCATGGGAGACAATTACCCACAATACTGCTTGCATTTCATTTCAATTCAATTCAATTTTATTTGTATAGCGCTTTTAACATTTGTCATTGTCGCAAAGCAGCTTTACACAATCAAAATAATTACTTAAGTTTCTATGGAATGTGAATTGTATGAATCAACATGGTCAGATTGTCCCAGATGAGCAAACCGAGGGCGACAGTGGCAGGGAAAAACTCCCTGAGATGGCAATAGGAAGAAACCTTAAGAGGTTTTTCAACAGGACCCATCCTCATTTGGGTGAACAGAGAGCAGGAATTGATCTGCATTTACTGTATACTGTTTGTTAGGTGGCAGGCAGTTCAAACTATAACAGTTGATGTTAATTAATGTTAACATGGAGGCTCAGGTAGACTTGTAGGAAATTACAGTCCTGAACTATCAAACAACTGCAGCTAAGTCAAATCCTCGGAAAAACAGCTGTCAACATCAGTTGAGGCCAAAATCGTCTTCATGGTAGAGTAAAACCGCCCCCAGACACCAAACGCATCCCAAAGAGACACGCATCCCATGAAGATCGTGCCATGTGACAAGATCTCCATCCAGAAGCAAGCACCATGACCTTATTTCAAGACCTCGCTCATTTAAAATGTATTAATTTATTAAGTTCAATTTTATTTCTATTTTTTGCTTGTCTTGCGAAACACTCAAAGTAGGTCGCAATTCAAGGTTCCACTATATACTGTCAGCAAGATGGTGCGTGTGTCCTTGTGTGTGTGTGTGTGCATGCTTGTGTGAGTGAGAGTCTTTATTGGTAAACTGTTGTTGTGTGTGTGTGTGTGTGTATGTGTGTGTGTGTGTGTGTGTGTGTGTGTGTGTGTATCTGATGGTGTCATGACTGTGCAAAATAAAGTGCCATATACTTTTTTTTTTTTTAGCACAACCTAGTCAATATGATAAACTGATTTTTATTTCATTTTAACACACTATGCGAACATGACTTAACTTTTCTGTGACTAAATAATACTAATACTGTTAATATTAAGAAGAAGAAGAAGAAGAAGAAGAAGAAGAGAAGAATAATTTTTAAAAATTTTAAATGAATAGAAAAATAGAAAAAAAGTACTAATTTGGAAAAGTATCAATCCCCCTCTCCTAAAAATGACTGGTGAATCCGTGACCTGATTTCTGCCTGTGCACAACTTTATCCCAGAGATATTTTGAGAGGGCCTCTTAACCCATAGTTGATTGCTTCAGTTGCACTACCAGGGACTAAAATGCACCAGCTTCTTATGCTGAGCTAATCAAAATGCCCACAGATGATAACAGTTTAACGTCAAATGACTTTGTGTGCTATTGAGAAGGTGAGTAGCTTCATCTGATTGAGTTTACAGGCCCTTTTTAGGAGTGGGTGAGCCACTTCAAAATCACACATTTTTTTTTATGTTTTTTTTTTCCTCCCTTGGATGTTTAAGGTTGCACTAAGTAAATACAGATGGATTAAAAAAAAATCATTTCGGGCTGTAAAACAACCCCAAGTGAAATTAAATAAAAGTAAAATTCAATTAAATCTTATTAGGATCGTATTTAGGTTAAGTAAACGTTAACACAGTGAGCCTTTAGATTTTATCATGTGTAATTAGAAAATCTACGCATGTAGGTTTTTTTGTCATTTTATATTTTGTGTTATTTAATTTTGTAGTAGCACTGTATTAACTGAAATAACGAAACTAAATGACCATAACAATGTAAACATTCTCAGGACGTGTTACTGCGTCAGCAGATGTCGACGTGTTTTTGCGCTATTATAAGAATTAAAAAGCTGTTATGATCATCGAAATGTTCTTTAATAAATGATGAAAACATTTTAACGAATTACATTTTTACATCCCAGCACCCTCATTGCGCTGTACCACCGCTGCCAAAACCTTAAAAAATACAAATGAAACATTAAACGAGTTTACAATTACAGTACTAAAATTACAGTACACATTTACAATTTAAATTAAATATAGGCATTTCTTAGTTCCATAAAATTTAGGAAAAGTAAATGTTAACACAGTGAGCTTTATATTTTATCATGTTTAACACTCGCGTAGCCAGTGTTAAACGGCATAATTTTATTAGGTTTATTTATTTATTTTTTAAATAAAATCTAAAATTAAAACATTGTAAAGTTATTATAAACAGTGTTGATTTATTAATAACAATACAACGCATGTTATGATGAGAAAAATCTCATTCCAGATATTAAAACGGTAACAATGTCAATTTTAGAATGTAGAATCCAGAAGATTTTAAATTTACACAAATTTAAGAAGAGGCCTGAAGCAAGATCCAAGATCCTCCCCACTTTGCTAACCATGCAAAGGGAGGAGGGGTGCATTTTAGTTTCTCCGAGTGTATAGGTGAGAACAGCTGATTCACACCTGGGTGTGTGTGTGTGTGGGGGGGGGGGTGAATTATTTGCATTTGTATGTTGTCTGACATTGCAAAGCACACAGTGACACTGAAAATACAACAACCTAAAGTAAACAGGAAGAAGAGGCCTCTGATTATACTGCATAAATATTATTTAGTTCAACAAAATTCCTACGCGCTCTCGAAAAACTTCATGTGTGCGGTTGAGCGCTTATTAGACTACGTAGGAAATTAAAGAGGAGAATTATTAAGCTGGATCAAACTTTTAAAAAATATTATTGATTAAGTGTGTGCTGAAAAAACTGTTGTCACCAAAAATGTAACAGATGAGGATTAATGTCCTTCAATCGGTTATACAGTATGCTGGAGAAACTCCTAAGTGGGAAGTTTTTGTAGTTAACATCAAGGACAAAAATAAATAAATAAAATAAACATCAAAAACTACCATAAAAGAGTCTGGAACGCATTATAATTTTTTTGATTATTATCATGTTCTTTTGCTGTTTGGGTTCAGCGTTGAATGATTATTTAAAACTGAAGCACTTTGTGTAGATTCATGCCACGGGTCATTTTATCATACATAGATTATTACGTTGTGCTCGGACCACTGAGCTTCTGCGGTTTCCAAAGTTGACGTTTTTACTGTTAAAAATAAAAAAATGTTTTTACAAGCCCTTTAGCTGTTGTTTGTGCTTTTTCTAATAATAACAATAGACAGATAAAAACAGAGAGTCTTTCCAAACAAAAGTAATTGAAATTACGACTGAATTTGAATTACGACTGACTTATTTTGGCTGTTGCCATTTGGCTGCGGCAGAGTGCGCAGCAGTAATAGACATTTCCCTTGATTACCCACTGTACCGTTATTAGAAGAAGAAAAAAATTGGGGCTTTCTGATATGAACATAACCTTATCTAGGGCACCACTCTCCTGACAACCCTCCACAGTATAAGTAGCATCGATAATGAATGAAGGTATGGATGAATGGATAGATATACAGTACTACTCAGTGTATATAACCTTTCTGTATATAACACTTTCTGTGTACAGTTTACATATGCTGATTATGTATCACAGTACACAATATCTTCCTCACTGCATACATCTAACTCATTGCACTTATTGTACATAACTCCTTCCCTGTATATTGTTTCAGTGCAACAATTCTTTATCATAGTATACAATACCTTCCTTACTGTCCCACCTATAATCATTTGCTCATTTGCACTCATTGTATTTATCTCCCTCACTGTACACTGTTTATACATTGGAACCTTGGATTACAAGTATAATTTCGTTCCAGCAGCATGCCGGTATATTAAAACACTCGTAAATCAAAGTGAATTTACCCCATAAGAAATAATGAAAACTCAAATTATTTATTTCACCACTCCAAAAAATATATTTATGTAAAGCACAAATAAAACAAATAAACTTCAACATTACTTAAAAAAAAAATCCTGACAGATAAGTGTTTTCGTTAGTGTTTGTGCACGCACGCACTGTGTATGTGTGTGTATGTGTGTGCAGCTAAAGTAAGAAGCTTCTTTCTTATTTGAGAGGGGCAGGGCAGTACTGTGTGGGACGACCACACACACACACACACACTAACAGAAACACTGCTTTATTAGTAAAATAAACAAGAAACATCTTTAATGACACTCAAGCGCACGCACTAACAAAATCATTGCCGTAAAGTAACGGATTACGAGCATAATTCGTTCCGGAAGCGGGCTTGTATTCCAAAACACTCGTAAATCAAAGCACATTTTCCTATAAGAAATAATGGAAATTTAAATAATTTGTTCCACAGCCCCAAAAAATAAATACATAAAAATAATGAACACAAAATATAAAGTAAAAATAAAACAAATTAACCTGCACGTTACCTTAAAAAAAGTAAAAATAAATCCTGACAGATAAGTGTATCCATTTATGCGCACAGGCGCTGTGTGTGTTTTTCTTTCTCCTGCGCTGCTGTTACGCTCGCGCACACACATAACACACACACTCAAACACTGACACACACTAACAACGAGAAAGAGTGTGTGTGTGTGCGCGCGAACACTAGTAAGAGACGAGCACTAAGACCCAGCAGGGGAGATGATTACCCGCAGCGCAAGAAAGAGAAAAAACGTTGGCACAGTTGTGATCACGTGACACTCGGCATCAAATCAAAAAGCGCATGCATAATACATAATACTCGGTGCTCGTAGACCAAGACAATGCTCGTTTTTCAAGTCAAAAATGATTAAAAATCTTTGCTCGTCTTGCGGAACACTCGTAAACCGAGTTACTCGTAATCCGAGGTTTCACTGTGTATACTCACACACACACACACACACACACACACACACACACGATTATAATTTAACATATAAACTTGTACAAGCAGTGTTGTTAAGGCAGTGGTGGCTCAATTGGTTAAGGCTATGGGTTACAGGGCTATTGATCGGTAGGGTGGGGGTTCAAGCCACAGCAAGGCAACCCTATCTGCTCCAGGGGTGCTAAATCCTAGCTGACCCTGAGCACTGGCCCCAGCTTCCTAACTACTAAGAAATGGAAAAAGAGAGGGCATTAGTCATTGAAGCTTTCTGTCACCAGGGAATGAGAACCTGTTGAAAGCTGAGGACATGGCTAAAGTCTAATACAAGGCGCTCTAGACAGAAACCTGTTTCAGTCTACTTTGGGCCTCGACTGATTGGTATAAAATGGTCCAGTCAAAGCCTGACCACATCAGTTCTAGATTTTATGGCAAGACTTTACCAGTGCTAAACACTGATCTCCATGCATTGCAAACAACAAATGTCTCAATTTTGTTTAAATAACCTTGGTCTCTCTCTCACACACACACACACACACACACACACACACACACACACACACACAATGTACAGTGTAAATGTACTGTATCAAAAATATCCATGCAATGTACGTAGCAATGATATTATTATTTGTTGTTTCACCCAAATGATCCCTGTTGAGTCTGGTTCTTCTCAATGTTTCTTCCTACTACCATCTCAGGGAGTTTTTCCTTGCCACTATCACCCTCAGCTTGCTCACCAGGGACTATCTGACCATTTTGATTCATACACATTCAAATTGCATACAAACTTAAATAATTCTTTTGATTATGTAAAGCTGCTTTGGGACAATGCCAATTGTTAAAAGTGCTATACAAATACAATTTATTTGAATTGAATTAAATTATTTATGCTCAACCAAAAATAAATGCAAATTGGCGTGTTTGTTGCCAATTTTCTTTTTTTTTTTTTGGTTGAGCATAAATAATATAATTTAAATGGATTTTCAAATATTGTTGATACAATTTTAATTTGCCAGGTGCAGCTCTGCATCTTGGCGCAATAGATTAAATTTGCTTCCTTGGGTGCATTCTGTCAAATTATTTAAAATGTAATACTTTGAATAAGATTAAGGTTAAAGCTCAAAGACAAAATGGCAAAAGCATCAGAAAACTAGGTAAAGTCTTGTGGAATAAAACATACCATGGTACAGGCTGCCAGGTTGGCAAAAAGGGTCTGAAACCAGTGATGCACTCAAACACCAGAGTCCCAAAACTCCAGTAATCCACTGTCACTGTGTACTTTTGCTGCTCCAACAACTCAGGTGCCTGAATAGAAAGTAAAAGAAGAGAGTTCCATGTGTTCATATGTCACTGAGACTTAAGAGCTCCCTTTCTAGATGTCTGCAAGGGTCTTAAAGTTTGCGTTATATAGTATATACAACTCAAATTCTGAAAAAGTTAAGACATTTAATTTCAATTAAATAAAAACTAAAAGACTTTCAAATCACATAAGCCAATATTTTATTCATAATAGAACATAGAGAACATAATAGATGTTCATCCACTAAATTTAATGCCTGCTTCATCCACTAAATTTAATGCCTGCTACAGGTCACAAAAAAGTTAAGACGGAAGCAACAAGGGCTGAAAAGCCCAGAAATTTTGAAAAGATTCAGCTGGGAGAACATCTAGCATCAGGTCTGTAACACGATTAGCTATAAAAGGTATGTCTTAAAGAGGCAGAATCTCTCAGTAGTGAAGACGGCAAACGCTCTCTGTGAAAGAGTGCATTAAAAGATTGTGGAATATTTTAAAAACAACGTTCCTCAATGCGAATTGCAAAAGCTTCGCAAATCTCATCATCTACAGTGCATAACGTCATCAAAAGATTCAGAGAAACTGGAGAAATTTTTGTGAGTAAGGTACAAGTCCAAAGACCTTTGCTGGATCCCCATGGTCTTCAAGCCCTCACGACACTGCATCATTCATAGGCATAACTGTGTCATTGACATTATTATCTGAGCCCAGGAATACAGTACTTACAGAAACCACTCTCGGTAAACACAATTGGTCATGCAGTCCGTCGTGCCATCTGCAGATGCCAACTTAAGCTCATTCAGGCAAAGGAGCCATATGTGAATATGGTCCAGAAGCGCCATTATGTTTTATGGACCAAGGCCCTTTTAAAATAGACTGTTTCAAAGTGAAAAAGTGTTCTATGGTCAAACAAGTCAAAATTTAAAATTTTTGTTCACAGTCGCCATTTCCTCCAAGCTAAAAAGGAAGAAGACTTTCCAGCTTGTTATCAGCGTTCAGTTCAAAAGCCAGCATTGCTATAGAATGGGGGTTCATAAATGCTGCTCACAATCGGCATTTATAAAAGTGACGTTTATAAAAACTTTATAAAAGTGACGTTTTATTTAGCGAGTATATACTTGTGCTTTTTTTTCTGGGATACTGATTTAATATTTCGTCTGCTTTGCAAAAGATGCCCTGAAAACTGGTTCTCACAAAGATCACACGAGGAAAGACACGTAATATTACCTGTTCAAAGAAAAGCATGAAAAATCAGAAAAGACAATTGAATTAGAAGGTGTGTCCTGTGTGTCTAGCAAACCCACACTTACTATACGCAAAAGCCTTTATACTTATGTTTTTGACACAATCTCTACTGTGAAAACTGCTAGATTCAATTTCATTTTGTTTTATCCCTGGAGGTCATAAAATAAAACTGAACAATAAGGAAAGTTACATACCAGATACTGCAGCGTTCCTACAAATGATGTGCACAAACTGCTCTGGTCTAGCTCCTTAGCATAGCCCAAGTCAATGATCTTATGTATTAACTGCAAGAGACAAGTTGGGAGTAAACTCAGAGAAACTTTTAGATGACAAAAGTAAATTAAGATGCCATTTACATAGCAAAGAAATTAGTCTAAAAACTCTTCTAAAAATTCACTTTTAATTTAAACACACACAGACCCTTTTTTCCCCCTGTTGTAGAACAATGTTCTCTGGTTTGAGATCCCTGTGAATTATCCTTTTCTTATGAAGGTATGTGAGGGCGGAGGCTGAAAGGAATAGCAGACAGATTATTGATTAACCAGTCATGTCCTGTAATTACCCATAAACTGTTCCAAAATGATTTACTGAACAGGTAAAAAAAAATTTCTGTAAAGAAGATTTCATCAAGCTAGATGATGTTGACCTTTAAATGGCCTGATGTTGACCTTTAAATGGTCATTATAATGGAACATTAATGCTGTCATGTATAAAATAAAAAAATATCAAAAATTATTTTCAATGCTATTAAATGCCAATTCATAAAGCACACCTGTGTCAGAGTAGTTGCCCTTATAACATGTTGAAATCATTTCTTGTTACTGGAATATAAAGTTGAAATTTATTTATTAGGTTTATTAGCTGAAATTTTTGCTGTAAAATCTTTACCAAAGCCTCCTGAGAGTTTGTAAAAACAGTAACGCTTCTTTTTAGTTTAGATTTTTAGATTTGAGGAAAACATAAAGAAGGAAAAGGATAGCACTTAGTTTTATGATGATGATTTGTGTTTATTCTCTCGACTGTAATACAAACCCACTTTGTGAGGTCACTGCTTCGTGTTTTTTGATAGGGTTGGGTTCAGGTGAATGTGCAATTAGGGTGATTTAAACTATGTGTCATTTATTTTAGCTTTAACCTCAACAACAAACTTAAAGACAAAGACAAATTAAAGAAAACAAAACATAACGGACAAAACAGTATATACATAATGTTCTGCTGGTTAATTAGATAAATAGAGTTGTAATTAGTTGGTAAAAAAAAAAAAACAACTGGCTACATATGAAGAGCACTCAAACGAGGCATTTATTTTATATAAAGCACAGTTATAAGAATTATAAGAGTTAAAACTACCTCATAGATATAAAGATAGTTTTACTCTCATATCTGTGTTCCATCTGCACTTGATCCAACTAGTTCTTTGATATCATCAAGGCTTTCAGTCATGTTTTATGAGGACACCAGATCCATGCTTAGACTACCTATTTTATATCTAAAATGCTTCCCTCCCAGGAACTCCTTTAATGGCTCAACCATGTAAAAAAATCAATTGGACTATACAGGGGATGTGGCAATAAGGCTAAATTGAGTTGTAGTAACATGCAACTGGTATTCGTGAATGACTGTGTACAGTGGAACCTCGGATTTCGAGTAACGCAGTTTACGAGTGTTCCGCAAGACGAGCAAAGATTTTTAATAATGTTTTACTTAAAAAGCGAGCGTTGTCGTGGTTTACGAGCACCGAGTATCATATGTAACACATGCGCTTCTTGTTTTGACACAGAGCGTCGCGTCATCACAACTGAGCCAACGGTTTTTCTCTCTCCTGCTCTGCGGGTATTCATCTTTCCTACTGGGTCTTAGGCTACGTTTACACTGTCAGGTAAATGTGACCCAATTCCGTTTTTTTGCTCATATGTGACACATATCGGATATGTTCTATGTCCGTGTAAACAGGAAAAAAACGCATGCATTCCGATATTTCGAGATCGGTTTCAGGCCTCCTTCATATGTGGAAATAAATCAGATATGTGCTAATGTGCCCCCCCCCCTTTTTTTAATGCTTATTAGGGCTAAATAAAATTAAGAAATCAGTATTTGGTGAATGAAGCATATGCGCAGGCTGCAATGATGCCGTTTTCTCCTTCTCCGTTTTAAAACCATGGTGACGTTTCGCGAACTTTGCATATATTTGCATACTTCACTTTCGTCTGTCTTGGCTGGTGTGTAGCGCGAGACCCTCCCTTTAAGTATGCGCGATTTTTCAAATGGCATGGCAAGTGTAAACACGTGAATCGGATATGAGTCATAGTTAAAAGAACGTGTAAACAGACGGTCAAAAAAAATCAGATATAGGCAACAAATCAGAATTGGGCATCAAGACCTGCAGTGTAAACGTAGCCCAAGTGCTCGTCTCTTACTGGTATAATCAACATCCGTGTGTGTGTGTTTTTCTTTCTCTTGCGCTGCAGTGTGTGTGTGTTGTGTGTGCATGCATAATTTGACACCGCGCCGGTTACACACAAACACACACACACACGCTCGCTCTCTTTCTCTCTCGCCTTTACTGTGTGTCAGTGTTTGAGTGTGTGTATTATGTGTGTGTGTGTGTTTTTCTAACTCTTGCGCTGCAGAGTGTGTGTGTTATGTGTGTGCGCCCATAATTTGTGTGTGGCCGGCGCAAGGTCAAACACACACACACACACACACACACACACACACACACGCTCTCTTTCTCTCTCGCCTTTACTGTGTGGCAGTGTTTGAGTGTGTGTTGTGTGTGTGTGTTTTTCTTTCTCTTGCGCTGCAGTGTGTGTGTGTTATGTGTGTGTTTTTCTTTCTCTTGCGCTGCAGTATGTGTGTGTTGTGTGTGTGCGTGTAATTTGACACCGTGCCAGTTCACTCTCTCTCTCTCTCTCTCTCTCTCTCTCGCCTTTAATGTGTTTGTGTGTGTGTGTGAGAAACAGAAAGGGGGGGCTTCACTCACACACAACCGGCACGGTGTCAAATTACACTCGCGCACACACATAACACACACTCAGCAGCGCAGGAGAGAGATAAATTGAAACACTTATCTGTCGGGATTTTAATTTTTACTTTTTAAAAGGTAACGTGCAGGTCAATTTGTTTTATTTTTACCATATACTTTGTGTTAATTATTTTTATGTATTTATTTTTTTGGGTTGTGGAACTAATTATTTTATTTTCCATTATTTTATCAAGGCTTAAAAACTTCTTTTAAAGAGCAGTAAATGACCTCTTTATTTAAACTATGTAAAGAAACTTTTAGACATGAAAATAATACACAGATAGCAATATTATTTAAATTCATAACAACTACCTTTAAGCCCTGCTGTTTCAACATGCATGACCATGCATTAATTAAATTAGCATTCAAGGTAAATTTCGATTAAAGCATTTTAACATTTTATCTTTTTAAAGAAAAAATAATGATGTTGGTGCATTTATTATATAATATAATTGTTTGATACACTGGCAAACCTACCAACATTGAACCAGCTGAATTAACTGGTTCATTTAATTTATCTAGACAGAGGTTTTAAAAATTTTACAGTCTGTGTCAGAGATTTTAATTTTAATTACTATCCAATTCTCTATCAAACTGTGAAACAATATAAATTGCATTTAATTTTACTATCTGCTCTCCCTATGACTAGACAGAAAACCCTATGTTAAATGTGTGTTAAGAATCAGATATAACCAACCATCTGACTCCAAATAATAACCTTAAGTTTTTATACTTAATTTGTTTTAAATAACCACCCATTTTTCACATTGTGATAAAGCACTACAAATACATAAAAAAGAGGTCCCATATTGGCATCAGCACATTACTCAATAAGAGTTATAGTACAGTATAATATAAAGTGGAGAATGAACTTCTGCAACCTCAAAAAAGTATGATAATTCTACAAAATGATTATTTAAAAAAATTCCTATACAAAAAAATAAACACATCAATTCACAACATTAATGAACAGAAAGCCTAAACATGTTTTATAATAATATAATATAGAAAATATGAAAAACTATCTAGTTTAAAGTGTTTGTATGTGCCCATGCCATGCAATGGTTTGATCATGTCAATGCTAAACTGGTCATTGCCAATGCAATCAAGATTTCAACAAAATATTATGGTGATTGTTTATCACTGTAAAATAAGCATTCTGTAGAATAAAATAAATATATACTTTAAACTAATATAACTGGGTTTGATTATTGATCAGGCAATTGAAGTATCATGTGAATCATAATAATAATAATACTATAATTTATAAGATGTTTTATCTACTTAATATTTTATAGCATCATTTAATACTAAATTGATTAAAAGGATTATTAAAAAAGAATAATTTGTGTGTGTCTAAATTTGTGTGTTCTTTTGTTATTTGTTGATTTAAAATCATTATTATGTAGAAAGTTTAGATGTTATTTAGTAGACCTAGCAGAAAGTCATTTCCTGCTTTTGGCACTGATTAAGCTAAATGTTTAAAAAGCCTCGACCATGAATGCGCTGGGTGGCTGATAAAGCCTCTTTTCAGGTTGGTTTAAGTGTAGTTTCTCGAATGGTTAAGTGTTCACCATCCTTAGAGTAGAACCCTACATGCGAAATAAATATAGACATATTTATTTATTTAGGGGCACTGGTGCCTCAGCGGTAGGTTTCTCGCCTGCCACGCAAAAAGCTCGGGTTCAAACCCCAGCCACTTTAAGCAGTCCTAAATAGAAAGCCCGGATAGAAAATGGAAGGGTTGCATCAGGAAGGGTATCCGCCACAAAACCTGTGCCAAGCTTGTATGTCCGCTGTGGTGACCCCTTGCTGGGAGCAGCCAAAAGAACAACAACATATTTACTTATAAATAACCAAATACATAAATAATCAGTTTTATAGTGGAAAATGAATGCACAAATGATTTTGCAGCATTGTGAAAAGCGCAATTTTTTTCATACATTCCGTGAGTTTTTCTCACCCACATTGAGTTTTCTCACCCACCGTGAGTTTTTCTCACCCAAGCACTGATGCTAATTGTAGTCAATAATGGCACCTTTCATGGATTTACACATGGGTGTGTAGTACAGTTTATTTATACAGTTCTTACTTTTTTACAGTCTTACATTTTTATATACTATACATATTTCTATTTTATTTTATTCTACTTTTTAACTGTAACAAAAGATAGTATTTTCTATTTTATTTTATTTCTTTATTCTTTACTATTAGCATTTGTGTCTCCTTTCATCCTTTTTTTCTTTTCGAGGTCACAAACAGTTGTGTAAGCATTTCACTGCATATTACCCATGTGACAAATTTAATGTGAAAATGAAAATTTTATTTGATATGGATACTATCTATTCTGTTTGTATACCCACATATATCTCGCAGCAGGATCAGAACGGAGCCTTCTCTCATCCCACAGCAGTTCTCCAGTAGGTTGAGATACTATAAATGCATAAAACAGAGATTACACTGAAAGTCTTTAAGGCATCTTTCATCTTCTATCACACACTTTACAATAAAGCACCTTCCGAAGATCTCCTCCTTGGCAGTATTCCATGGCCAGCAAAGGCAGGTCATTAGTGGCTAATTTCTGCAACTCCTCAGGGACCTCTCTTGCTGCCACCACATTTACATGATTCAATCTGAAAAATTAATCAATTAATTGACAACAGGAAATCAGAACATAACAAATATCAAAAACTATGGTATCCTCAATAGTTAAGATCATTAGTTGCTCATCTATGTAATATTAAACTTTAATATACCCAATGTTGACGGACCTATACTTTTAAAATAAACACAAATGAAATTGAAAGTTAACAAACATCAGACTAAACTTACATGTAAAAATATTTAGCAAGAATTAACCCCATATCAGTAATTCAACAAACACACAAAGTATTCTTTGTCTCCATGCTTTGGGAAGAAGGACCACTTTTGATGTTGTCTTAACAATACATAACAAACCTGCTTAAAATATTCTTTAAGTACTACTGAATTAATTTCTGAAATGAAAAAAAGGAACAAGCTCTGGGAAAACATCTGGGACTGATGTCTAATACATATGTTATTATTAAGATCGTAACACCCTGCTGTATAAGTGCATAATAGCTACAGGGAAAGCTCCAAAATCTCTCCTTCACAATGTCACTAGCAGTTTTAGATTTCAACTATTTAGCCTTGATATTGATATGGCAGGGTGTTTTATGGCAAAACATCTTTTAAGTCATTTTCAGACATGAACTCCGTTTTAGAAATTGGACTGAAATTTAAGTGGTTGGCTTTATGTATAAATATGGTCAATAAATACCGACCCTTAATTCATACAATGTTGGTAACTTCTATAGAGCACACACATAATTACGGCTTCCTGATTACATAGAACTGAGTACAAAAAAAAAGCCAACCAATCACAGCGAACTATAAAATAAAGCTGTAAAGCAGTGAGACATGTTGCGCAGGTTTACCCGCTAGACTACTTTATTTTCATCTTGGGATGGAAAATGTAAGATTTCCTTAACAATAAAGCCCAAAGCTCACTGTGTTCCCAGTGTTAAAGACTTTCCCATAACCACTATAAGCAAAACTGAAATTAGCACAGCTGCATATGTCACACATAAATGCTGTTAATAAATGCTTGACAGACATTTTACAAGATCAAGATTTTACAACATGTGCCTGTATTTAATGATTGTTAACATGGAATTTTAAAAATCTTGGGCTGTAGACAGAGTTTAAGCTGAATTTCTTGCCTCATCTTAAGCTTATTCACTCTGCATTTCCAACCCACTTTTAAATCAACAAATCCAAAGCACCTCAGCAAAGTATTGCTCACACACACACACACATATATTCTTCCTCCCTTCTTGTTATGGGAGAAATTGAAGGAAAAAAGAACTTAATATTTTTGGTTATTTCTAGATATTGCCAATACTGTTTATCTGAGATTTTGTTCGATCTAGTAACCTTGGGTTATATTTTACGCCCCGTCATACAATCTGGCAAGAATCTTAAAAGAATGGAAAATATAGCATGGCATATAGGTTTGTTTGAGCAAACATATCCAGAGCAGTCTGAGGTGAGGGTATGTAAAATAACTGAACTGAGAGCACAGTATGGCAGACCAACCACAGTCCGTTTATATTCATTCATAGCTCAGCAGCATGCAAATAAAGATTCACTAAAGACAGATGAAAAAATTTGTATTTCATACAAATATAAGGAAATATACAGGGCCATTAAAGTTTAAACTGTCCACAAGTTTAACGTAGTAACAGAAAATTGACAATAAACATTATACAAATGCTATTGAAATTTTAAACCGTAATGTTTTTTTGTACAGCTGCTCACATACAGATCTAACTTCTAACACTAACATAAAATCAATTAATTAATCTAACAATCTGTCCATCAATCTGTCTGTTTATCTATCTATTAGTATATCTATCTTAAACTTACCTTTGCGGCAGATGAGAAATTCATTTAAAGTTACCAGTCTCTAAAATCACTAATTAATAGCTCCTCAGATATGAGCCTTTATGAATAATTTACAGAACATAAGCAGCAGATACATCTCAACATAAACTGTTCAGAGCAGATTATTGCATGTATTGGACGACTTTAACATTGTTTTTTTTAGAAAGATAATGCGGCTGCCATTTGGATGGCATGCGACTGCCATTTGGATGATGTGATTCCCCCTCCCCCTCCTGCCAGAAAGGCTTGTCAAGATTTCACAGTAAACATGCCCATTCAAAACCTATTTATTCATTCACCGGGTGCCACCACAGGATGGCGCTTTGTTCTCAAAAACACGTTAACACAAGCCAGCAATTTCCATGTAATAAACTCAGAATGTCGCTGTTCTTCTCCTCAAAAGATGCTAAAGCTTCAGAAATACTATTAATGTTGCTATTACACTGATTATTATTATTAATACTGCTGCAAGAAACTTCTAAGAAGAGTGGTAATGCCTTCTGAAAAATGCCTTCAGAATCTGACTGAATGTTGTCTGGATTTAGATAATTTCAACATTTATTTATTTTCTGGGTAAGAGTTAATCTGTAGGTTATTTCTGTGACTGGAATATAATGTGAGGCAGTTCACGAGAGACACAAGCTGAGGTTAGACTTCAGGAGCTATTGAGCTAAACACTCACTGACCTTTGCACAGTAGTGCGAGTGCTTAGTTATCAAAATTTGGGTAAAAACCCTAAAGTGTTTCACATTTAAGAAGTAGGGCCGCTTCAACACTTGGTAAGTTATAGGTTGACTTTGGACATATATATTGCTTATATATGTCTTGTAAATAGTTGATTAAACTTATGGACACAGCTGTTTAGAAGCAGTCCTAAACAAAAGCAGATTTATCATGGTTTACCATATAATGAGAAATGTTAGGGGGGAAGTGCCTCAATTTACCACTGGCTTTTACTGACTTTTTGCTTTAATTAGGCAAATGGTGGCTATTACTAAAAAAATCTGGGAAACTGTAACAGTTTAAACGAGAATACTGCAGCCTCTTGCTCCTTCCTTACCTGTGTGTGTCTGTGCGTGTCTGTGCTGTCACTTAGTTATCACTTTTGCCTTATGGCACAGTGCTCCATCGTGCTGGAAAATGCATTGTTCTTCACCATACTGTTGTTGGATTGTTGGAAGAAGTTGCTGTTGGAGGTTGCTTTGGTACCATTCTTTATTCATGGCTGTGTTTTTGGGCGAAATTGTGAGTGATCCCTTGTAGTGCTCATCTTTTCTTCTCTGGACAAGCCTTATTCCAGATGCCCAAAAAAATCATAAAGAGTCTTCATCGGAGGATATGACTTTGCCCCAGTCCTCAGCAGTCCATTCACAATACTTTCTGCAGAAGATCAATCTGTCTCTAATTTTTTTTTAGAGAGAAGAGGCTTCTTTGCTGCCCTTCTTGACACCAGGCTATCTTCCAAAAGTCTTTGCCTCACTGTGCGTGCAGATGCACTCACACCTGCCTGCTGCCATTCCTGAGCAAGCTCTGCACTTGTGGCACTCCGATCTCGCATCTGAATCCTCTTTAGGAGATGATCCTGGCGCTTGCTGAAATTTCTTGGACGCTCTGAAGCCTTCTTAACAAGAATTGTTAACTTAAATTTTTTCCTTGAAGTTCTTGATGATCCTATAAATTGTTGATTTAGGTGCAATCTTAGTAGCCACAATATCCTTGCCTATGAAGCCATTTTTATGCAACGCATTGATGGCTGCACGCGTTTCTTTGCAGGTCACCATGGTTAACAATGGAAGAACAATGATTTCAAGCGTCACCCTCCTTTTAATATGTCAAGTCAGCCATTTTAACCCAATCAGCCTGACATAATAATCTCCAGCCTTGTGCTCGTCAACATTCTCACCTGAGTTAACAAGACGATTACTGAAATGATCTCAGCACATCCTTTAATGACAGCAATGAAATGCAGTGGAAAGGTTTTTTGGGATTAAAATCATTTTCATGGCAAAGAAGGACTATGCAATTCATCTGATCACTCTTCATAACATTCTGAAGCAGCAACTTTTCCAATTTCCAATATTTATGTAATTCTCAAAACTTTTGGCCCTGACTATACTGTATGATGGGTGCACTTTTTCACGTGTTTTCCTTAAATACCTTGACATGCCCATTGTAAGATCCTGAGGGCCTAAGTTATTTTCTGCTAAGAAGCCCTCATACCTATTCCATAAGACAATAAGTACAAACACACAGTAACACTTGACACACAAATGTTCAAACTACAATCCTCTAGGCCTGTCGCTACCGAATATTTTAGTCATATTCTACCAAAGTATTCTACCAAAAATGTAATCGATTAATTGAGTAATCAGATAAAATGTCATTTTGCTTAATTAAACAGCAATGTAAAATATATAAGATAAACAAAGATTAATTGATTTTCTTTTTATAAAAATCTAATTTTATTTTTTTAAATGCATATAGCATTTTATCAAAAATAAACATTGTCATTATTCACAATACAGAGAGAGAAAAGGAAAGGCAAGAGTTTATTAGTGATAGTACGGACTTTAATGTTGGGCCTATGACAGGAAAGGCAAGAGAGATGGTTGATATGATGCAGAGAAGAAGGGTGGAAATACTGTGCGTCCAGGAGACCAGGTGAAAGAGCAGCAAGGCTAGAAGCTTAGGATCAGGGTTTAAATTGTTTTACCATGGTGTGGATAGAAAAAGAAATGGAGTAGGAGTTCCTAAAAGAGGAGTTTATTAGGAATGTTCTAGAGGTGAACAGGGTATCAGACAGGTTAATGAGTATGAATCTGGATATTGAAGGGGTGATATTAAATGTTGTTAGTGGCTATGCCCCACAGGTAGGATGTGAGTTAGAAGAGAAGGAGATGAAGGAGTTAGATGAAGTAATGCAGAGCATCCCCAGAGGTGAGTGAGTAGTGATTGGTGCAGACTTCAATGGACAAGTTGGGGAAGGGAACAGAGTTGATGAAAATGTGATGGGCAGGAATGTAGAAGGACAGATGGTGGTGGACTTTGCAAAGAAGATGGAAATGGCAGTAGTAAATACTTTCTTCCAGAAGAGGCAGGAACATAGGGTGACATATAAGAGTGGAGGCAGAAGCACTCAGGTAGACTACATCTTCAGTCGACGTTGTAGACAGATGCCAGGAGGATAATGGGAAGATAGAAAGAGTACTTTAAAGAGTTGATGAATGAGGAAAATGAAAGAGAACAAAGAGTAGAAGAGGTGACTGTTGTGGAGCAGGAAGTAGCAAATATTAGTAAAAGTGAGGTGAGAAGGGCGTTGAAGAGGATGAAAAGTGGAAAGGCTGTTGGTCCTGATGACATACCTGTGGAGGTATGGAAGTGCTTAGGAGAGGTGGCAGTAGAGTTTCTAACTAGTTTGTTTAAAAAGATCCTGGAGAGTGAGAGAATTCCAGAATAATGGAGGAGAAGTGTATTGGTGCCAATTTTTAAGAACAAGGGAGATGTGTAGAGCTGTGGCAATTACAGAGGCATAAAGCTAATGAGCCATACAATGAAGATGTGTGAAAGAGTAGTGGAAGGGCAGAGGTGAGCATTTGTGAGCAGCAATATGGTTTTATGCCTAGAAAGAGTACATCAGATGCAGTATTTGCTTTGAGGATAAGTACAGAGAAGGTACAGATCTGGCCTTTAAAAACGCACGTTTTCGGAAAAGGGATCCCACGACTTGGGAGCACAAGCTGGGAAAATGCCCTTTAATACCTTTAGGGAGCAGTCGTGTTTCAGTCTAAAGTATTGTGTGTCTACTGAAGCCGAAAAATGTTATGTCTCTTAGGCGCCCATTGACGGCAAGCGACAGAGCTTATAAACGTGTTAAGCTCAAACTGATATGTATTAATTCTTTATTTTCATTCAGAATTATTATTATTAGTAGTAGTAGTAGTTCTCCGAATTTATTATTATTATTATTGTAACGCACCCGCGCGTGTGCAAAAGGACTACAAAGATGTATGACGTTAGCCTATAACAGTATTGTTTTATTGTTTTTATGCGCTTTAAATGCAGACGGGTACTGGTGGCTCAGTGGTAGGTGATTCGCCCGCCATGCGGGAGACCCGGGTTCGATTTCCAGCCAATGCTCAAAATGCCGGTGCTATTCGCTAAAATGCCACGATATAGCCATTACATTATCAAGTTATGCTTCAGTACTAAATGCATGTTTGCAATTGAGAATTTTTTTTGCCTAAGCTATGAAACACATTAGCACTCACCTCACAGTTGCTATAATTTAATGATTATCATAAGCAAAAAGTGTAAAACAAAGGATTCACATTTATTACATTTTCACCCAGAGCGGGATTCGAACCAGGGTCTGGACGATTTTATGGGATATACGGATATTATACGGATATTATTTAAGCAACGCCACACCACATGGAAAGCGGCAAAAATGCTTCAATTTCATTGGCTGTCACTGAGTGTCAGCTATTCATGACTGGCCCCCGCGAAACCGGAATCCCCGGGCTTTGACTGCGCTTTCTCCATTCGTTATTACAGGGGCGGACTGGGACCAAAAAGTGGCCCTGGACCTCCTGGCCCACAGCAGCCCACACCATAATACATTGGCTCATTAATGTAGAGATACATTTTTAACACCAGTTACTAGTATAAAAATATAACACAATACAGAAATCAATGCTATTTAAACATGTTATTTGAAGTATCACTGAACATATATTGGATCAAAGAAACGGAAAAAAAAGAACATCAAGACAAACAACATATAAATCTATAAAGACAATATTTTAAAAGGAATGGCAATAAAACTAAACAGGTGAGCTAAAATAAAATCAGTAGCTGCAGTAGCTCACGCTAGTAAACTAGTTACTTAGTTTAATTATTATGGTAGTCAATATTAACACGAAATAATGCTGAGAAACATTATTTCAATTAATATTGACCACCATAATAATTGCTAGCACAAGTTAATGCTGCTACTAATTTTATTCTGTTTGTTTGCTATTCTTTTTATTTGGCTCTGGTAGATCAGGGGAGACGTGTTGGTCATCATCAGCATGTATTATGATGTGGGATGTGGTGCGCTGCTGGATCCAGCCTCACTGTCCCTGACCTGTTATAGGCAGAATCTGTTCATTTGAAGCATTTCACAGCATTTACCTCTAAAGCTTTTTCTTATTTTCGCGTAACCTTTTCTTCTTCCTCCTTTTCATTCATGGAAATTATTATTAATTTGCTCAGAAAATTCGCTGCATCGAGAAAGGATCAATATCTAAAAATTTAAAGATGCCCACGTGTGTGGACAAAGAATACAAAAGTGTATAATCTTTAATAAAGTTAGCCTAATAAAATATTGTTTCCAATGCTGAAGCAAACATGATTTTGTTTTAGTCTATTTATTGAATACAACGCGACAGCACGCTCCGAGGTGAAGCGCACCGACAGTTACTGTAATCCCCCATCTCACCTCTACAACAGGTGTGAAGTCATCAAACCGGTTTCGCTGCTGGGGGAATTCACAGAATTGGGGGTTTTAAAACAAATTAACAAGACCGAGCAGACTTCAGACAGGGGGTTTGGTTGGTTAGAAGTGGCGCTGACGGGGGCGGGAGGGAGTCTCGCCCGGGGAGCAATTCAGTGTAGAACCGCCACTGCCTATTTTCCACCACATCACGTACTTCCCTGATCTCCATCTCCGCGCTTTGCTTTTATAATGTGGAGCAAGCCCGAGATCATATTAACGTAGCATTCATCATTCAAAGTTATTCATATCAGTGTATAGTAAGTGCGATTTGAAAAGTGCTATAACTCCACCTGCCACAGTTTCAGCCCAGAGGAACAATCTGACTACATGTGAGGTGCCATGAAAAAGTATTTGCCCCTTCCTATTTTTTTTCTTTGCATATTTGTCACACTTGTATAGGTGGAATTTCACCTAAACACTTTAGGTGAGAACGTATAGGTTAATATGTATAGGTGAGAACAGCTGATTCACACTTGGGGAGAGTGAATAATTTGCATTTGAATGTTGTCTGGCATTGTAAGCACACGCAGTGACACTAAAAGAACAATAGGATTAATAGGAATAGGAGGCACTAAAGAGGAGGATTTTAATTTAGACTATAAAAAAATTAACCTGCGTCTATTTTTAGGCGTGCCAGCTGCCACTTTTTAGTCTTATAATGCCACATGACATGCTGGTACAGAGCTGGACATAGCTCATCCATGCCAATGATCCCGGGTTTGCACCCTGCGCTATAAAATACGAGTACGACGACCATCCGCGGACAGCAGCTCCTGCCTCCGTCTGCTCGCGCTGGCTCTTCTTTGAAGTCCCTGGGGCGCGTTCCATTTGCCCCGTTTGCATGCCGCACTTCCGCGTTGTGTGCGCGTGTCTCACTCACACCGCGTAGTAAAATCCACTGTAAACCAACAAACCCCGAGTATTTTATAGCGCGGATTGGAAGCCCGGGAATATTAGCAAGGAGAGCTCTTCTTCACCATCCGTGCCTAATTCCGCAGCCCCGCTTCTTCGCATATCTGAAGGAGAGGCCGCCTAACTAGTGAGCGAGGAGCGATATTGATTTGGGCGCACGCCGTGACAGGCTGAAAAATAACGATTGTCCTCAAGAATTTAACAGATGAGGACTCTGATTAATGTGCAAAAACTATATAATAAAACTTTATAAGACTACATGCCTTTATAAGACTCAACTTTTATTTAAGCGCACTCACAATAACAAAAAAACGTGATTTTATAAATGTTTGAAAGCAAATAAGCTGCGCTGTTCTGTAAACTTGAGCGCGTTCTGGTGAACTTGAGCGCGTCAGAAAATGAACGCAAACGTTTTTTTTTAATGGTCAGAGTCAGTCTGCTTGCTGTTTTCCCGACGTGTTCATAATCATTAGTCTACTTCTGCCGGTGCGCTCTGGAAAACTTGAAAATGAACATGCGGCTGAGCGCTGATTAAAACTATAGAGTAAATTAAAGAGGAGAATCACGATGCCGAATCAAAGTCCTGAGCCCAAACCTAATTTAAATTAAATTAACAAATACTATAAGTAAAAAAAAAAACAATAGACCACGTTTAGAAACCGTTTATAAATTCTTTCCGACATGAGTTGGCCCGGTGTTATGCGCAGAGCGCCGGGAGATTTCCTGAAGCTCCGAAATAACTGGGGCATTTTTTCTAAATAGATGCTTTAATAACTGATGGAGGTTTTGAGCTGTATATACACGCAGTTTTGAGGGGTTTAAAACGAATTAGTCCGAGCAGACCTACATGAAAGATGAGAAGTGAGTAACTGCGCGCGCTGTCGCGGTGTATTTACTGTACAACACACGTTTATCAACCTTTTGATAAAAACGATGCCTTTTGTAAAGTGAAAGTACTTTACAAAAGACAAACTGCTTTATTTCAGTTATAAATTCACAATCACATCACATTCCAGCTATTATTTCCAGCCGTGGTTAAATAATGTATGAAATAATTATTAAATGCTGGACACAAACAGCAAATATGATGATTATTATAAAAAGCCCGAAGAAGTTCGTGGTCATAAAATAATATTTACTTAATAATATAATATATATAGTTCATTCATGTCTTCTGATGAGCTCGACACATTTTTTACATTTTAAAAAAGATATATTGGCATATTCACGAGTCAGGACATTCGCATAGTTAAGACTATCAGATTGCCTACTATCAGGAAATTAAATTAATTTCAATACCATTTAAACCGAGACATTGCCATGTCTTTCACTGTTTTGTCCCTGTTAAAACATTACAAAAAATATATAAGAAACGTATTATATTAAGAATTTTAAAGCACGAATTTGGGCATCTCATTTCATCATTATGAAAATAATATGAAGCACATATACACACATTTATCATGAAAGATCTGTTGTAAAGCAAAATAAAATTCATGTTTGCTTCAGCATTGGGAACAATATTGTTTTAGACTAAGTAATTATACACAATTCTTCGTTGTACAGTACTTGGTCCGGCATTTAAATAAAGTGCTTCCATGCGCCATCTGGCGGATATTCAGTGAAGCACAACACATTTATTTAAATTCCCGAATGTTGCTTACGGCAAGTCGCGGCGCGCCGTGCGCTAAATTGAGGCATCCCGCGGGAAAACACGCGCAGTCTTAATGGCCACATCTGTAATAAAGAGTTGCATTGTGTCTTTGTAGCTTTAGAGAAGGCGTACGACAGGGTGCCAAGAGAGGAGCTGTGGTATTGTATGAGGAAATCTGAAGTGGCAGAGAAGTACGTTAGAGTGGTGCAGGACATGTATGAGAGCTGTAAGACAGTGGTGAGATGTGCTGTAGGTGTGACAGAAGAGTTCAAGGTGGAGGTGGGTCTGCATCAAGGATCGGCTTCTAGCCCCTTTTTGTTTGCTCTGGTGATGGACAGGATGACAGATGAGGTTAGACAGGAGTCTCCATGGACTATGATGTTTGCAGGTGACATTGTGCTTTGTAGCGAGAGCAGGGAACAGGTGGAAGAAAATTTGGAGAGGTAGAGGTATGTTCTGGAAAGCAGAGGAATGAAGGTTAGCCGCAGTAAGACGGAATACATGTGTGTAAATGAGAGGAACCCAGGAGGAACGGTGAGGATACAGGGAGCAGAGGTAAAGAAGGTGCAGGATTTAAAGTACTTAGGGTCAACGGTCCAGAGCAACGAAGAGTGTGGAAAGGAGGTCAAGAGGCGGGTACAGGCAGGTTGGAATGGGTGGAGAAAAGTTTCAGGTGTGTTGTGCAATAAAAGAGTATCAGCGAGAATGAAAGGAATGGTGTACAGGACAATGGTGAGACCAGCGATGCTCTACGGCTTAGAGTCAGTGGCACTAAAGAAAAGACAGGAGGCAGAGTTGGAGGTAGCAGAGCTGAAGATGTTGAGGAGATGTCCTTGGGAGTGACAAGGATGGATGGGATCAAGAATGAGTTCATCAGACAGACAACCCATGTTAGATGTTTTGGAGATAAAATTAGAGAGGCCAGATTGAGGTGGTTTGGACATGTTCAGAGGAGAGATGCTGAGGTTTGAACTGCCAGGCAGGAGGTCTAGAAGAAGACCAAGGAGGAGATTTATGGATGCAGTGAGAGGACATGAAGTTAGTTGGTGTGAGAAAAAAGGATGCAGAGGATAGGGTTATATGGAGGCAGTTGATTCGCTGTGGCGACCCATGAAAGGGAATAGCCGAATGACAAAGAAGAAGATTATTCACAATACAAGGAATAGCTTAAAGTTGACTGAGATAAATTGCAGACATTACAGTGCCATACATTCTTATTTTAAGGCTTTTTCTCAGATGTAAAAACTAAAAAAAAAAAAGGTATTTCAAATGACTTTAGGTATCAAAAAAACTAAGTGTCATTTGAAATACCTTTTTTTTAGTTTTTACATCTCATGCGCTAAAATGCCTCCCTGCTACGGACTGTCCACCCACCACATAATATCTATCAAATATTATATTAAAACATAAATTCATAGGTTTATGATTTACAAACTACAAATTGCATCAAACGAATTTAATTATAAAATAAGCAATATAAAAAATGGGAAAAAGGGAAAAATATATAAATAAATGATATATATTTTTTCATATACAACATGTATATTTTTGTATTGCTTATTTTATAATAAAATTCGTTTCATGTAATTTTTCATCATAAACAATATTTATTTAGTGTAAACATTATATTACATGACAAACCTCAGCAAAATAAATGTGCTACAAAATAATTATTATACACTCACCTAAAGGATTATTAGAAACACCTGTTCAATTTCTCATTAATGCAATTATCTAATCAACCAATCACATGGCAAAACATCCAGTATGCGGCGGTCCTGTGGGCAAAAATGCCTTGTTGATGCTAGAGGTCAGAGGAGAATGGGCCGACTGATTCAAGCTGATAGAAGAGCAACGTTGACTGAGATAACCACTCGTTACAACCGAGGTATGCAGCAAAGCATTTGTGAAGCCACGACATGCATAACCTTGAGGCGGATGGGCTACAACAGCAGAAGACCCCACCGGGTACCACTCATCTCCACTACAAATAGGAAAAAGAGGCTACATGTCCATGCCCATCCCTTTATGACCACCATGTACCCATCCTCTGATTTGTTACAAGAGAGAGAGTGATTGCCATGATGAGTGGATTTACCGTAGTTGGATTTACCCTTGCCGGACACACTCGCTACCGCTCGTTAGGTTTTCGTGCTCCCGGACTCAATTCAACTTACCGGTGAGAACGAGCCATCTCTCCCGCCACACACACTTACACTCACTCCATAATAATCAGGACTCTGGACATTTTTTGCCATCCATACACTTATGTCAAATCAATGTAAAGTGGATTTCTTGGCTCTTTCTGAGAAAGTTAACTCAGTAGATCTTGCTTTTAAAGAATCTACAAATTTATAAATTTACAGGGAAGCTAGTTTTCGGCAGGCCATGGATGCTAGCTTAGCAGGCTTGGAAAACTACGTCCGTAAGGCCCTAGAAAAGCTGGAGAGAGCAGTAACCGACTGTTTTCTGCGGAGAGACGCTATGTGGGAGAGGCAACTCTGGATAAGAGCGTCTGCCAAATGCCTAAATGCAACTGAAGAAGCTACGTCCCATTAGCATGCCAACTCTCTGCCAACCACAGGCCTGCCACCCTGCGCGATCACACCCTTCTGAACTGCTTACAACCAAGACACCAGTCATGACACCTAGGCGAAACCTTCAACACGCCTTCGGATACCACAAGGGGGCATTGTATCGTAGAGTGCCTATGAAGAAAGAAGGAAGATTTCAACTGGTAGTCCCACCATCCTTGACACAGAGGTTCCTGCACGACTTTCACCACAAGCCGGCGGGTGGTCACGGGGGGGCTACAAACCCTATTATGCCTCCTAGACGTCGCCTGGTGGCCCTCCATCAGCAAGGACGTGTGGCAGTATTACCAATCGTGTAAAGCTACCACTTGACAGACCTCTCCAGGAACCGCAGGATAAACCTACCAACCAACAATACACCGCAGACCAAGCAACATAACCTTAACAGCCAAACCAGAGGATCACAGCGGTGAAGGAGATATAACCACCAGAAAGTCAGCCAGCCAAACAAGCCAGCTAATACTGTTCTCAGCAGAACAAGGCACCAGGAGGGAACAGCAAGAAAATTAAAAACAGAAAAGAGCCTCACTCACCAGAGGCTGGGGTCTATGTAGCGCAGCCACATGATAGGGTGGTTTAGATAGGCAGTAATAAGATGGTAAATAAAATAAAGCCACCGGGCCTTATAAACGACCCTGATATGGTTTATTTTGTTCCTGAAAGACTGTGTATTGATTCCGGGGTTACGCTATGCAGGGCTTTTTATGCAGGGCTGGCATAAAAGAGGTCCCGGAAAAAGACTCGAGGTGGAAAGTATGAGGAGACAGCGCGCTGGATTTGTTACAAGTGAGAGAGAGTGATTGCCGTGACGAGTGGATTTATCGTAGTTGGATTTACCCTTGCCAAAAACACTCGCTATCGCTCGTTTTCGTGCTCCCGGACTCAATTCAACTTACCAGTGAGACCGAGCCATCTCTCCTGCCACACACACTCGCACTCACTCCAAAATCAGGACATTTTTTGTCATCCATACACTCACTCATTCACTTTTGTATATTGTATATATTTTGTAAATATTGTGTTTTGTTTGGTGCACCATTTGGTTGTTTTTTTCACTTAATACATGTTTTTTGGATAAGTTGTTGTTGTTTGTCCTTTATCAGAACCCTTCATCAAATCAATACACAGCTAACTAGCCATTTTTTTGTGGGTGTTTAATGGCGGCTTGCATTCAGAAGCGCGCTGTGTCACGCCACACAAATAATTGCGCAAAAACATAACGCAAGCTTTTAAAATTAATTAAAGGAAGCTTTTGCCTCAATCATTTTATGTAATCAACAGGAGAGAGTTACTCGATGAATCGTTTCAGACCTACAATCTTCCCTCCTAAAAAACAGTTGCTCCATGACCAATAAAGAGCAGAATGGGTATCTATTGAACTAACAATATACAGTACAACATAAACAAACATGTGATCTCTGGTGGAGCAAGCACCCAAGAACCCTCTGTTAAGTCCCACGCCAAGCCCATCCTTCTAAAATGTTGTGTTAAACATTTTAAACAAGGAAAGTGTACGCAATGTGTTGTGTTGTGTACTGCACTAACACAAATAAGAATGCAGACAGTTCAGAAAAATATGTCCCACATGGTTAAGAAAAGTAAATCACAGACTACGGAAGAAATGTCTGACAACATGTCTGCCCCTCAAGCATTGGGTTTACATATACGACAGTGAGGCTGGCTAACTTTAAAACACATGAATACAGTATGACTATGATGGAAAAGTTAGGAACATGAACTACGGGGAAACAAAGTTGTCAGAGAGTCAGTAGATATCAACAAATTCTTGTGCAAAGTGCACCATCGCACTACACCATCATGAGATTCAGAACCAGAGAGATGGTGCTGCAAGCTTTGCAAGACATTGGACAATAAGCTAGTGTATTTCTTCCAGCATCTGTTGTTGGATGTTATAGAGAAATACAAGATGTTTGACAGAGTAAAAAAAACGAAGCTACAGGAGAAAGGACTGCAGCAAAAGAGAGCATGCAATCTGCTGTAATAAAACTCACACTTTAATAGGCAAAAAAGGCAATTAATAAAAACATAAGGAAATAAATAAATAATGTGAAAGCTACTGACCAGTCTCTTTATTATATGTGTATATCAAAATATTGGCTAAACTTTGGGTATTAGGTAGGAAAAGCACTTACCCAGTCATATTCACCAAGTTATTCTTATTAAAAAAATAAAAATAAAAAAAAGGGCTTCTGCAGATAATGCAGTTTTGCAGATTATTGCACATGATACGGCTAACAAAAAATAGAACTGAACCTATTACTCAACTCCCTCTTGACAATGAAATAGCATGTGATAGAGTCGGAGTGGAATATTAATTTCAGGCCCTAAATTAGTTTGGACTGGGCACTTCATTTATAAACTGAGTTAAACTATTGTATGTGAACCCTAAGGCTACAATTTTAAATAATGCGAAGATGTCTGAGTTTTACCCTCTCTGCAAAAGGGGCCCCGACCAAGTATCGAGTGCTGTAAATGTTCATACTTTTCAGTAGTCCAACATTTCTGTGTTAAAAACTTTTTTATTGGTCTTAATGTGATGCAAAAGCTTTCTTAGATACTGAATTTTTGGTTTTCATTAACTGTAAGTCGTAAACATCAAAACACTTATCACATATACACATATATCACTCTGTGTGTAATGCATCTATATAATAAATGAGTTTCCCTATTTGAATTGATTTACTAAAATAAATAAACCTTTCGAAAAGAAATATGTATGTTCGTGTTTTAAAATTAGTTTTCTCTTGGGTATGGAAAATGTTGAGTGTGGATTTATGTGCTGTGGAGTAACTTGTGGTTATACCGGTGCTTGTATTTTTGTGTTTGTAGGTGTAACTAAATCTGTGGTTTAAACCAATTTGTGGCCAAATAGCTATAAACTGTGTCCGAAATAACAAACTAACAACTGCAGGTAGGATGAAAAGCACAGTATGGGTTTTTTTTTATTAACTTTTAAATTTAGAAACTAAAATCAAAACATTACCTAAAAAGGAACCAAATGACATGTCATAACAAAGCATAAAACCATTTTACTTAGCTTTTTTCCCCCCATAATTATACAGAAAACAAAATAATGAGCCTCATAAAATACTGAATAGGGTGGCTTTTAACATTGCCCAGCTTTGTTGGGTGTTTACAACAGTTATGCGTCTGTAAATTTGATCTCTTTTAATTTTTTTCCATCTTAGTCTGCTCCTAAATCACATATAAGGCTGACAAACAACTAAAGTTTTACATGGCTTTACAAAAGTACGATTAATGTAATAGTGAATACTTAGAGTTTATATGAATCCAAAACAGCCACTGGGAAATCTGTCCACAAAACTGACAACTCTCTCACATTCACTCTGCAGGACTAAAGGTCCTGATAAAATAATTAAAAGGTTTACAATTATCTTTTGCCGATTTATTAGTCTATTTAATAGCCTTTTAGTTGTGGCATGTAACAATATTAGCATCTTATAATACATAAATAAATATTCTTACCGCTTCATAATCTGGATCTCCAAACACCATCTTTCCTTATTCTTAACACTCAGTTCTTGTCGACACTGCTTTATAGCAATCTGATCACATGTGTCCTGTGCAAACATTCATTTAGAAAGAAAAAAAAAAAAGAAAGTTAAAAACAATACAGATCCACAAAATCCCAAAATCAATATACAAAACTCTTTGCACAACAACTAAAACTAAAACTTGAGCAAGGCCCTTAACCCTTAACTGCTCAGATGTGTAATGAGATAAAAAAAATGTAAGTCGCTCTGGATAAGAGCGTCTGCCAAATGCCCAAATCTAAATCTAAATCTAAAACCCCACGAATAAAATATTCCTCCCTAGTTACATCATTCAACAATCCGCACTCACTACCTCTCCCCTATCATATGACGAGTACCAAATGAGGAGGATGAAGGCTAACATATATCTTACCTGTGATAACGAAACCAACTTCATGTTCACACAATAATGAAGCAAACACAGAGGAACCATAAACCTTCTTCTTGCATATATATGTTTTTTCTCTTTCTTTTTTATTCCCAGACCTGTCCTCTCCTTAAATCAAATTTAACTAAAAACATTTGCAATGTGTCATCATGAATTTTATGCCACACTGTAAACTAGACAGTAAAACTGGAAGTAAAAGAAAAAATAAAAAGGAAGGATTCATGAATATTTTTAAGTTTATAAACTCAGATGTAATATTTATTTATTTATTTCGTTATGGAAACTGAAACGTCTGGTTTTAGACCAGAAAAATTCATTTGTATGGTGTAGGGCCAATACTGCATCTGGGAATGACAGATACAAGTCCTGCACAGTGATTTTGAGCCATTCTTCTTGCAGAATTGTGGCTAGGTTACTACGTAATGCTGGTAAAGAAAAAGGTTTTCTAATCCGCTTCAAATATGTTTACTGTACATATATACATAGATACATAAAGGCTTTGGACAATGAAACTGGCTAAATTTGACAAGCCTGGTGGCCAGGCTTCATTGATTGCATGTTCCACTAGTAAGAGCAGAGTGTGAAGGTTTAATTAGCAGAGTAGTAACACAGTTTTGCTTAAAATATTGTATTAAATACAAATTGTTGGTGCGCGTCTCGCTGGCGCATCTGTGACCAAGACAGCAAGTATTAAGAGCCACGGTATCTTGGGTAATGTCAGCATACCACCAAGGAGGACGAACCACACCAGACAGGAGTAACTATGGTTCCACAGGGTCAATGTACATAGCCGAACTGCTATAGCCAAACCTTTGGTCACTCGTGCCAGTGCCAAATGTTGGTTTCAATTGTGCCAGCAGCGAAAATCTTGGGCTGTGGATAATGTGAAACATGCAATGTTCTCTGATGAGTCCACCTACTGTCTTTCCTACATTCGGGTGAATTACAGTGTGGAGAAGAAGCGTACCACCCAGACTGTTGCATACCGAGAGTGAAGCTTGCGGGTGGATCAGTGATGGTTTGGGCTGCAATATCATGGCATTTCCTGGGCCCAATACTTGTGCTAGATGGGCGCGTCACTGCCAAGGACTACCAAACTACCATTCTGGAGGACCATGTGCACCCAGTGGTTCAAATATTGTATCCTGAAGGCGGTGCCGTTTATCAGGATGATTATGCACCAATACACACAGGAAGACTGGTGAAAGATTGGTATGATGAACATGAAAGTAAAGTTGAACATCGCCCATGGCCTGCACAGTCACCAGATCCAAATATTATGTTTATTATATGGGTGATTTCATCTCAAATCAACCAGTGGGTTCCACCACATGATCACAGATTTTGCTGATTTTTTCACCAATTGTTGGTATTGCCATAAAAAAAAAAAAAAACCCACTCGTTAAAAAATGACAGCCATCTTGATTTTTGGCCTCGACGCGCCTCGAGACGTGTCACGCCCCTTTTTTAAATCCTCTTTTCCTTGATAACTCACTTGCTATATGTCATATGGAGATGAAACTGGGTATATTTATGTAATTTGCTATGTAGATTCAGATTCTGCAATCAGAATTTGGCTATCTCCTGTGGTTATGGAGATATTTCTGAAAAAACATTTTTGGGGGGTACCCCTTTTCGACCCCCCAGAACCCAAGGTCTACATGTATATATGTTACTCAAAAAAATAGGGGTTACTTCACATCACCTTATCTTGAAAATAAATAAAAACCAGGGGTGTGTTATGCCCTGTTTTATAGAAATCATCAAAAATAAATTGTCCAGGTTTTGCAACATTTTATGATTTGACACACAGAAATGTACAGCAATATCTGTAGAATACTTAATGCATACTCATAAAATCTGCTCCTTTCAAAGTAAAAGTTACCTCAAATTCTTCTGTAATGCATATCTAGTCAAAGACACTGAAAGGACTAATCACAGTTTTTTTTTCATCACCCTGGGTATCTGATTCTGAAAGAACAAAGCCCACAAAAATGAGTTCATGGAATAAGACCAAAGGGTACATGTACATGTACGAGACCTGTCAAGTTGCAGTGACACAAATAATATCAACTAGGAAAGGCATGCACTTTGTAGCTACCAAAGTCATTTTGATAGGAAATGCCTCCACAAATTTGTAAAGTTCTTGTACTGGCTGGCTGCACCATCTGAGAAGTAATGCACATGATTTAAATTTGGTAGAAGAACTTTCAGTGGATTGAGAACCTTAATTAACTTGTGAACAACAATAGCATTGTGTTCTCTTTCATTACTGACAACACAAAAACTTTTGCAACTTGGTGAACCATCATTTTCACTACCACCCCTATAGTAAACCACGAAGGGATGCAGAATCACCTGGGATGTATTCCAATGAAAACCTTGAACAGCATCCTGACAAATGAAAAATAGCATTCGGCAAAATCCATGAGGATAACAGCCTCCATTTCAATGGGAAGTTTCTCTTTCAGTTCTTTCAAATAAGCAGCTTGGGCCTTGGCTGTATAGTGATGAGCTGTGCAGGAGTCACATTTTTCAAAAAGTCTCATAATGAAATCCACTGCTTGAACTGAACAATGTCATCTGTGTCCAAATCAGCATTTTCAAATATACCATCAAGATTAGGGCTGGGCCATATTATACCTTTCACGGTAATACCGGTACAATGTTAGGCAATGATAAGAAAATGAAATATCGCGATAGAATATGGGTAAAACACGCATGTGCAGTGCCTTTGTTTCCAAACGCTTATGAAAAAGCATGGCGGCGGCGGAGAATAAGAAGAGCGAAAGCAGATCGTTGAATGAAAAAGATGAACCAGAATTGTTTTGTAAAAATGGTGCAACTTCAGTGGTGTGGAATTTGCATTTGCACTGTTAACATTTTATATAGCTTTAATGCACAAACAAACAGCTGCTTTGTCTCGTGTCAATCATATCGTCAGTTATATCATTATCGCAAATATTCAAATATATATGGTGATAAATATTTTTGGCCATATTGCCCTGCCCTAATCAAGATAATCAGATAGTTTTGATTTAGGGGGGCACTGCTCACACCTGTGCAACATATAGTCACGAGAATCCAAAGAACAGACAAGCTTTGCCATCAAGTCTTTGTAATCAGATTGTGATTAAGATAACAAACTACATTGGAAAGGTCAGTTAATAAATTAACATAAATGAAACACACTCACCTGCTTTTGTTTTTCTGCACTTAATTAGTACCAAGAAAAAGATGATGCAATCACCAAGTTCCTTAAGTGCGAGTTCACTCATGGAGTTGGTTGGAGATAATTCAACTTTCTGATCAGTATGAACCTGAATGGTTCAGTTACAGGATACTGTTTGACAGTGATACATGTATCTTACATGTACCACCATAAAATGACACATTTACTGGTAGATAAGGCCTATTGTGTAGATCCATGATAATTCCCAAGTTTCTCAACAAACATCAAAACATCAAAAATTTGCATCCCCCCCCTTAAAAAAAAACAATACTTGACCACACCATCCGCCTTAATTTTTTTTTTTTACAATTCGAACCACTGACTACATCTTGTGTCAACATTGTAATCTAAAGAGATCAGTGACTGGAAAGTATTGGTAGGGGAGAGTGTAGCCAACACAGAAGGGGTCATGTGTAAAATGACCCTGATAGCGAGGAAGGTGAAAAGGACAAAGGCAGAGCAGACGAAGTGATGGAAGTTGAAAAAGAAAGAATGTTGTGTAGTTTTCAGGGAGGAGTTGAGACTTTGGGTGGACTTTGTACTTGATGTATCATCAGGAAAGGGAAAAATGGACAAGGAGACTTGGTGGTAAAGGAGTCCAGGAGTGGATACAGAAAAAGTATACCCAAAACATACATTGACACTTTTATTTACAAGACAATACAGTACTATTACCGTATTACTATTACCGCCGCACTCAACGCCGTGGTAAAAGGACAGCAGCCAAAATAAATCAGTTGCATTTTAAAGTAATTCATGAAATGACCGCGAGGTGGCGCAAAGTGACATTTTTACTCTATGCAGTTTTAAATATAATTACCTTATAAAAAAAAAAGTCTTAACAATATGTTGTATCGAAGAAATACTACAGTGATTATTATTTCCACATCTGAGAACTTTATACAACAAAAATGAAAAATCTGAACCAGAGCTATTGATATTTATTGTATAATAATAAGTAAAAAAAAACAAACGGTTAAATGTTGTTTGGACAGAATATCAAGTTCACTAGCTGATAATTTTATTTGTACAAAGAATTGTATCTGTTTATTGTTATTTTAAAAAAATACATCAAACTTAAAATATAGAAATAACTGGTAAAATAGACTTTCAGAATAAAACATTACAATAACTCAAAAAAGATGCACTAAAAATGCTGTGTTGTTTCTGTAAACACACCGTTGGGTGGTTTATGCTGGGTCAAAATTCTGGGTTATTTCGTGTACTTTAAACACATTGTTGTGTTGCTGATTTAGTGAGTCATTAACAAATGAACACCTGGATTAAGCAAAATGCTTGAAATATTACTGTTATTGTGTCACAAGTGTCGTTTTTCGGAGATTTGAGCTTTAGTACATTTCCTGGCGCTCTGCGCATAAAACCGGCCCAATGCAGCCTCTGAAAGCATTTCTAAACGTTTTCTAAACGTAGGCTATTGTTGTTTACTTACAATATTTGTTAATTTAATTTAAATGAGGTTTGGGCTTGGGATTTTCATTTGGTATCTGTAACGGGTTCGACCCTATTTGAATGGGCAGCACCATGAAGCATGGACACGAGGCAAGGTCTTACGGGGGAAAAAGGATCATTTATTTAGGTAAAATAGGGAAGGAAAGGATTAAAGAAGGAATGACGGAAAGAAGAGGGAAAGAAATGAAGTGCACAAGCAGGTCCGGGGCTGTGCCATGCTGGCATGTGGGCACACAGCCGTCAAAAGGTGGCAGAATGGAGCACACGGAGGCAGCGCTCCTGCACGTAGTGAAGGCGGGAGCGCAGGGATCAAAGGGCAGAATTCCAGTGTCTGGTTTAAAGTCCCTGGGTCACGTCACACAGCCCCACTCGCATGCCACTCTTTCCTGCTCCACTGCAACACGCATTTACCGGACTCCGGACTAAACTCCGCGCCTTGCTTTTATAATTATCGCCAGCCGGTCCAAATAGGCTGCTCCATCCCTTTGCATACCTGCAGAAGGGGGGGCCGCCTATCTAGGGAGCCTACGGACTGAGCGAGGAGTGATAGTAGATTTGGGCACACGCCTATCACAAGTGCATGCCGTGACATATCGTGATCCTCCTCTTCAAACTTCCTACGTAGTCTAATCAGCACTCAGCTGCCCGCATAAAGTTAAATAATGCATTAGGGGGGAAAACAGCAAGGAGACTGACTCTGACCATTTTAATAATTCATTGATAAATAAGTGATTTCTTTGGTTTCGGCTGTAGCGATAAAGGTGTTCCTGTATTCTCGTCGTCTCCGCAGCAGTGGATGCGCATATAATTCACTTTCCATACAAATTACTGTACATAATCTAAAATTTGTTTTCCATTAGTTTAAAAGAAGACATTTCGCTTTCTATAAGTATATATTTTTTCACATCTGTGAGGCGAGTATACTCAGAGTTTCAGTTCATTTTTCATTCAGTTTCAGTTCAAATGCAAATTATTTCCACCCTCCCCAGGTGTGAATCAGCTGTTCTCACCTATACATTCACAGAAACTCAAATGCACCTCTCCCCACTTTAAAACCTGGATTCTGAAGACCTGCAGTGATTCGGGCCTCTTTTTAAATTTGTGCAAATTTCATCTTCTGGATTCTAGATTCTAAAATTGACATTATTACTGTTTTACTAGAATAGAAGAAATTGAGATTTTCCTTATCATAACATAACTTGTATTGGTTGTAATCACTCTATACACAATCATTTTCTTTGGTATTTTAAGAAATAAGGAAAGTTTATATTTTATAAAAAATGAAAATAAAAAACAAAAAAAGATTCCATTTGTATTTCCCATATCTAAAATAGCATAAACATCACAGGTTGTGTATAGAGTGATTAAAAACAATACAAGGCATGTTATGATGAGGAAACTTTCTCTCTCTTCCATTCCAGCGATTAAAAAAACGATAACACTGTAAATTTTAGAATCCGCAGAAGCTGAGTGGTCCAAGCACAACCTCTTGCGGGGGCGCTTTTCTCTAAATACGCTGTGTTTACGGCAGTGGGGCTAAGAAACAGGCATTTCGGTTTATTAATTTTACCCCCCCTTTATTTGGGGTAAAGTAACTGATGTGTCTAACTTTTTTTTAGCAGAACTTCTGTTTTACTCAATAATCCACTTAATATTAACACCTCTCAACACACAAACACATCAAAACACAAAGAAAGTGGACCAAACGTCAGCACGTAGCTCCCCCCAAACAGTGCAGCAATGAGCATTTACTTACATCTAAACTGAGTTGTTTACATAGGTCACTGATCAATAGCTTATGATACATACATTTAAACAATTTATTCATACAGATGTACCTGTATTACATGCAAAGTTACAGGCTTGTTACTGAATGATTTACTCCGATAAAGAAACGACAATACAGAACAGCGTACCCTGTTTACTTTCTTTATTTATTTAACAAAATCAGAACATTTTTTCGTCATTGTGAGCGCACTTAAATAAAAGTAATCTTATTAAGGCTATGTAGCTTATATAGTTTTACTATATAGATTTTGCACATTAAATCTGACAATGTTTTAATTTTATGTCATTTAGTTTCATTTCAGTTAATAAATCTACTACAAATTTAAAGAACACAAAATATAAGATGACACAAGACCCTACACGCGTATTTTTTCTAATTACACATCATAAAATCTAAACCCAAATGCTGTCGCCATGCGCCACGATGGTAAAAGTAGAATACCGCTTGTCTACCTACTGCATCATATCTATTCCTCTCTCTATTTCAGTCTCTCTTTCCTACCCCCTCACAATTTCTCTGTTGAGCTACGAGTGGCACTCCTGAGATACCAGTGTTTGTCACTTTTTCTGCCCTCTGCACCTTTCTGATCCATCCATATGCCCCTCTTCTGGGTGGCATTCTCATCACCTAGAGGCCACTCACTGCTGCTGAAAATAGACTATTATGGTCCATTTTAACCCATAGACCCATATGGTTCAGCTTTAGGATAAATAACTATTGAAGATGGTACCAGATGTTTGGGCAGTTGTAGTTCAGTGGTTTAAGGCTCTGGGTTAATGATCAGACAATTGCTGGTTAAAGCCGCAGCTGTACCAGGCTCCCTTTCGTGGGCTCTTGAGCAATGCACTTAACCCTGTGTGCTTCAAGGGTACTATATCATGGCTAAGCCTGTGCTGTGACCCCAGCCCCCTAACTAGGATATACAAAGAAAAAATTGTGCAGTAATAGAATGAATAAAGGTTTACCTTAACCAGAAAATGGTTTTGGACTGCATTTAGACTAATTTAATTAATTAAAATAAATCCTGGCAGTATGGTGGCTAAGTGCTTAGCACCTCTAAAGCTTTCCCCTGGTTACTCAGGCTCCTCCCATACTTGAAAGATCTAAAGATCCATACTTTGTTTGCCCCAGTATATAAATTAGTGTGTGTGCAAATCTTTTGTCATGGGTTGGCATCCTATCCTGGGTGTACCCTGCCTTGTGCCCCAAGTTCCTTGGAATTAGCTCCAATCAATCCTACACAGGATTAGTGGTATAGCGTATAGCCCAAGTACCCGTCAGTAATGGGAAAAAAGTTTTTGAAACACAGGTCGTTAGAGCAAACAAGAGTCCTTTTACATTTATTTATAGCTTAGCAGCATGCAAATGTAAGATTTACTAAGTGTTGTTTGTATTCCATACAAATTCAAGAAAATATTCAAGGCCATCAAAGGTAAAATTGTCCACATGTGAAATCCTGTTACTTAAAATTGACAAATATAATTGGATTGCTATGCAAATTTTAAACTACTTATTTTTTATAGACTTACAGTGACTACAGTGGCTTGCAAAAGTATTCGGCCCCCTTGAACTTTTTCACATTTTGTCACATTACAGCCACAAACATGAATTCATTTCTTTGGAATTCCACGTGAAAGACCAATACAAAGTGGTGTACACTTGAGAAGTGGAACGAAAATCATCCAAACATTTTTTACAAATAAATAACTGCAAGGTGGGGTGTGCGTAATTATTCAGCCCCCTTTGGTCTGAGTGCAGTCAGTTGCCCATAGACATTGCCTGATGAGTGCTAATGACTAAATAGAGTGCACCTGTGTGTAATCTAATGTCAGTACAAATACAGCTGCTTTGTGACGACCTCAGAGGTTGTCTAAGAGAATATTGGGAGCAACAACACCATGAATGGGATAAAGTTATTGAGAAATTTAAAGCAGGCTTAGGCTACAAAAAGATTTCCAAAGTCTTGAACATCTCACGGAGTACTGTTCAAGCGAACAGTTCTGAAATGGAAGGAGTATGGCACAACTGTAAACCTACCAAGACAAGGCCGTCCACCTAAACTCAAGGAGCTGAACATGGGGAGCACTGATCAGAAATGCAGCCAAGAAGCCCATGGTGACTCTGGACGAGATCTACAGCCCAGGTGGGGGAATATTAGTATTAGTTGACCTTTACGGAAGAGTGGCAAGAAGAAAGCCATTGTTAACAGAAAACCATAGGAAGTCCCGTTTGCAGTTTGCCACAAGCCATGTGGGGGACACAGCAAACATGTGGAAGAAGGTGCTCTGGTCAGATGAACCCCCGAAATGGAAAATTTTTGGCCAAAATGCAAAACGCTATGTGTGGCGGAAAACTAACACTGCACATCACTCTGAACACACCATCCCCACTGTAAAATATTGTGGTGGCAGCATCATGCTCTGGGGGTGCCTATCTTTAGCAGGGACAGGGAAGCTGGTCAGAGTTGATGGGAAGATGGATGGAGCCAAATACAGGGCAATCTTGGAAGAAAACCCTTTTGAAATCTGCAAAAGACTTGAGACTGGGGCGGAGGTTCACCTTCCAGCAGGACAACGACCCTAAACATAAAGTCAGGGCAACAATGGAATGGTTTAAAACAAAACATATCCATGTGTTAGAATGGCCCAGTCAAAGTCCAGATCTAAATCCAATCGAGAATCTGTGGCAAGATCTGAAAACTGCTGTTCACAAACGCTGTCCATCTTATCTGACTGAGCTGGAGCTGTTTTGCAAAGAAGAATGGGCAAGGATTTCAGTCTCTAGATGTGCAAAGCTGGTAAAGACATACCCTAAAAGACTGGCAGCTGTAATTGCAGCAAAAGGTGGTTCTACAAAAGTATTGACTCAGGGGGCTGAATAATTACGCACATTGGTATGATGTTCTTTTTCTGAAATGCTGTGTTACTTTTACGCCAGATGTAACGGGACACGCACCTTCCAAAAAGTTCAACTTTTGTCTCGCCACAAGGTATTTTGCCAAAAGTCTTGGCAATCATTAAGATGTTTTTTAGCAAAATTAAGACGAGCCTTAATGTTCTTTTTGCTTAAAAGTGGTTTTGCTTAAGTTGTGTGCACGTCTGGGATCGATTCAACCTGTTTCCGTCAGTGGAAAGCCAAGTGTAGCAAGTTTACAAAAGTTTTACAGACCAGGGTCACTACTGTTAGCTAATACAAGGAATAAAAAAAAAAAATAAAGTGCACTATACCTTGTTTTGCCAGCGGGTAACATTACCAAAGCCACCAGTCCCAAGTCTCTCCTTAAGTTCCCAGGGACCACAGTTCTGTGGCTGCATAGGGGGGGCACGGCTCATTGTGACCCCAAACTTTCACAACTGCCATGAAAAAGGGAGAAAAATTACAACTTATTAATATGGAAAAATAAATATACATACTGCATGAAAAAATTAAAATGAAAAAAAAAAAAAAGAAAATATATAAAAACCCTGTATATAATACGTATGCACTATATCGCCCAAAGTATACAAAACCCTGTATATAAAACACACACACTATATTGCCTAAAGTATTTGCTCACCGGCCTTGAGGCATATGAACTTGAGTAACATACAATTCTTAATCTGTAAAGTTTAATATTATGTTGGGCTACCCTCTGCAGCTACAGCAGCTTCAACTCCTCTGGGGAGGCTTTCCACAAAGGTTACGACAAGACGCCCCTGTCATTTCGAAACCATTCCAGGTGACTGCCTTGTGATGAGAGAAAGCCATGAGTGTTCCCAGCTGCCATCAAAGCTGAATTGATTAACACTTTTTTTGTTCATTACATAATTCTGTAGTTGTATTTTCAGTTTAGGTGTCTTAAGTATTATTAAGTAATATTGAAAATAACAAATATGTAGAAAAACCACTGAAGGAGAAAGTTTGTCAAAACTTATGCCAAAGGCTGACCTTCATGTCTTAAAATAACAATTGACTGTTGTTGTTGTTGCTACTTAATTACATGCATATGTTATTTTACGTTTTAAAAAAAAAATTTGTGTGTGCTGCCAACGTCTTCATGCTAAGCGTCACAGCAATACTGGCCATAATGTTTTGCATTGCAATGCTTTGGCTGATTGATGTGTGTACCAGGTATCACTAAAAGTTTGGACACAAGTTTGGATTTATTTTCTACACTCTAGAACAAATTCAGGATATTTTTTTTTAAAAACTGTAAAATAACATACGCATTATGTAATTAAGTAACAACAACAGTCAATTGTTATTTTAAGATATGAAGGTCAGCCTTTTGCATTTGCAAAACCCATCAAGCACCAAGATAAAACTAAAATTTTGCTTTGCTGACAGTATGGCACATTCATGGCATTCTCTCAAGATATTCACCTGGAATGGTTTCTAATGTAATTTAGATCGTCAATTGTCTTGTGCAGAAAAAGGAAGGATGGCTGCAGAGTCAATTTCCCTATTAGCGCAAAAACTACTGTACACACCCTTATTATGACAAGAAACACAATCACTCCAGTAATTGTTTACATTTACATTGATCATTAATTGTTCATTCTGCTTTCGTATGAATGGTATACTGAGAGGCAGTAAATGCAATAGAAGCCAGCTGCAATAAAAAGAATAAGAAGGGCATATTTTCTAAAACATTAAGTAGGAAGATTAACCCATAAAACTCAAGCAGCATGGAGATATGACAGCAACACAGCATTTGTCAATGAAGACAAAAAAAATAAATAAACAAACTGCTTATAGAGAATTCCTACCGGACGGAAGGGGCTTTAGACATTAAACTGTGTATTTGAGTTTTCTGATATACCTGTATAATGCAGAACTAGGGTGCTCAGATTGTTCAGCCACAGATCTAAATCAACCAATACTCACTTAATTTTACTGATCGGTTGTCTCTTAACTAGGGCTGCACGATATATTGAAAAATTATTGTTATCGCGATATTGGTATATGCAATATCTGTATCGATAAATAAAATTTAATTTATGTGCCAAGCATTTGTGTCCAAATTTGACCAATCAGATGGGCTCTTACTATCTTTATACCCGCTTATATCTTTATACTCATATCTTTATACTTAAATTTTTGTTTAATAATATTTATGTTTATTTAAAAAAAACTAACAAAAAAACTGGCAAGCCAAAGGAAATATTTTGTTTAAAAGACGCTCATGTTTTAAGACACTCTTGATGAGTGCATGGTTACACGTAAATAAAAAGTAATGTTTGAAAGTAATTCATATTGTGTTGGCAGGTCTATGGTAACAGCAAACCAGAAATCAGAATATCTGCTGAGGGTTTTAAGTCATTCATAGTGTTTTGAAGTCTAAATATTTGCAACTTCCTTGACATATAGTTTCTTTTTAGCCTAAATTAGATTTAATTACATCAGACGAATATCTTAGTATGATCATTACATACAAATGATTTAAAAAAAATAGGCAATAATAATAATAAAAAATGCATTTCTCTAGGGAAATGTTATATCGCAAGAAATATTGTTATCGCAAAATTCAACAGTATTGCATATCGCATATTTTCCTAATATCGTGCAGCCCTACTCTCAACTGTCTGTTTGCAGCAATCAATACTATTGTAATGATGCAAAATACATGAGTCGACAGCCACAAGTCTCTTTAAAAGACGTCTATGCGATTTTCAAATATACTTTTTTTCTAAAGCATAATTATATGAGGAAACATCTGCCAAAAGTAATATTTCAAAACATGTCAACCATCTATAGCAGAGGCCCACTAAAAGCTTGAGCCTAACTCTGTAGAGAATAAAAAAAGATTAAAACCCTTAGCACACAAATACTAATGAAATGAAAAATAAAGATTGGTTCCCAGCTTGAAAATTAACAGTCATGATTCATTGCGAAATACAAAAGTGTGTCTGTGTTTATTTAAAAAGGTTCAGAGTTTCAATTTGTTATTCATTGAAGCAGCCTGTTGCATACAGTATGTTGCCTTACAATAAATAAAATATAAAAATTTATGATACTTTTCTGATCTAAATTATATATATATGCACTGCTTTTTAGAATAACTCTTTTTATAACTATACACAATAAGCATATAAACAACGCTACACAATGAATAGAATAATAATAATTTGAAAAAATAAAAGTATTAATGAGCGGGCCCAAGCATCTGTGCCATTGCCACTCAGGCGCACCACACAACCATGTGCCTTGAGTTGGCATGAGTTTAAGGCATCGTGACGGCTTAACCTGTTTTTCTGGTGCGCCCGGGTGATGATGCAAGCAACGATGATCGCAAGCAACAGTGAAATCAGCAACTGAGGCTTTTTGGAGGTCTTAACATGCTCAAAAGGCACACAGGTTGAATGTTTAGCACGTTAAGACCTCCAAAAAAACCCTGATTGCTAATGTCACTCTATGTGGGGCGGATTTGGTGGCTGTATAGTGTGTGTGTGTGTGTGTGTGTGTGTGTGTGTGTGTGTGTATTGTGTGTGCGTGTCTCAGCGGCCTTCAGCTCTTCTGTGTTGTCAGGTCTGGTGTCTCACATCTTTTTCATCACGGTTCCCCGTAGATTCCCTATGGGGTTTAGGTCGGACGAGTTTGCTGGTCCACCAAGGGATACCACGGAACCATGGTACTTAAACCAGGTATTAGTACTTATGGGCAATGCAGGGAGGTGCCAAGTCCGGCTCGAAAATGAAATCAGCATCCTAAAGCTGATCAGTGCTCTAAAACGCCTCGTAGATGGCTGCGCTGACCTTGCACCTGATAAAACACAGTGAACCAACACCAGCAGATGACATGGCTCCCCAAACCACCACTGACTGCAAACTTTACAATGGACTTTAAGCAACTTGGATACTGTGCCTCATCTCTCTTCCTCCAGACACAGGGACCTTGATTTCCAAATAAAATGAAAAATTTACTTTCACCTGAAAAGAAGACTTTCTCCCACTGAGCAACAGTCCAATCCTTTTAGTCCTTTGCCCAGGTAAGACACCTCTAAAGTTGTCTCATGACATAATCTTGACACAAGGAATGCAAGAGTTATAACCCATGTCCGAGATACATCTGTGTATGATGGCTCTTGAAGCACTAACTCCAGCTGCAGTCCACTCCTGTTGAGTCTCCCCCAAATCCTTGAATGGGCTTAGTTTTACAATGCATTTAAGGCTGCAGTTATCCCTGCAGCTTTTGCAGCTTTTGCACCTTTTTCTAGCACATTTTTCCTTCAATTCAACTTTCTATTAATTTGCTTGGATACAGCACTCTGTACACAGCCAGGCTTTTTAGCAATGACCTTTTGAGGCCCACCGAACCAGACTAATAGACCATTTAAAGGCCCAGGAAACCTTTGCAGGTGTTTTGAGTTAATTAGTGGATTAGAGGGTGACACCATGGGTCTCCAATACTGAACTTTTTCCACATTATTAAAATTTTCTGAGATACTGAATTTTGGGTTTTTATTAGCTGTAGGCCATAAGCATTTAATTTTAAAAGAAATAAAGACTTGAAATACATCAGTCTGTGTGGTGAATCTATATAATATACTAGTTTCACTTTTTGAATTGAAATTAACTTTTCAATGATATTCGATGATATTCTAATTTATTATAACACACTGTTCAATCTGTGTGTCTTTTGTGCATGTTAAGATATCACTGAATATGGCAGGTTTAAGGCATCGGCCTGGGTGCCATCAGCAGTGGGTGCAACCTACAACCTTTGTGCCTTTTGAGCATGTTAAGACATTAAAAAACCCTGGATGCCAATGTCACTCAATGTGGTGTCATAATGGCTCAGGTGCTTGGGCACTTGCGTGTTTAGGATATGTTTTTGTAGGATGTGTAGTGTGTGTATAGTGTGTGTATGTATAGTGTAAGACATGTAGTATATGTATTTAATAGTGCTGATGTCATAAATGTGTCTTTTACCCAAAATATCTGACCTTTTGTTGAGTTGAGCCCATGAAATACATAGTGAAAATTGTTCTGCTCAATGAAATCCGTAATTGTGTATGAGCTATGCAGCAAATGAGCAGTATGAGCTTTCCCGCCCTGTCATAGTCATGTCGTCATCATGCTGAAGTCATAGTTCTTGGGCCATAAAAATAATCCATTAAAAAATTAATTGGGTGCGTTTTATAACTGACTTCCTGTTATGCAGAGCCCATCACATGCAATGGAAAAGCTGTTCAATTCAATGAGCCCTAAATGTGCCACGGCCAGGGCCTAGCAGGTCAGGCCTCCTAATGGCAGCTGATTTCAACCTGCGTGCCGATTTTCATGACTTTTTAAGCATGTTAAGACCCCCAAAAAGCTTTAGGTGCTAGTTAAGGGCCACTATGATGACATAGGGCTGATGTCATAGTGCTTGGGCCCTAATTACAGATCCCAATTAATCACAGACACCCTTAACCAATGATCAGTGATTAATATCGGCCAATTCTGATTTCTGTGATCAGTCCCAAAACCTATGTAACCACCCCGATGTAGAACCAAAGTTATCATTTCTTTAAAATGTATACATTTTACTGCTGGCAGAATATGGCACTGCTGGCAGAATATGACGTCACAAAAATGCAGTCAAAATTAGTCAGACCTTCATAGTCATATTGCGGCAAATTAACCATTATTTTGGGAAAACATTATGCAGAAGAGACTTGCTTGGGCCAAGAAACACAAGGAATGTATGCTAGATCAGTGGGAAACTGTGCTTTAATCTGATGAGTCCAAATTTAAGATTTTTGGTTCTAACTACCATGTTTTTGTTAGAGGGTGAATGGACTGTTTCTGAATGTGTGGTCCCTGCTGTGACGCATGAAGGCAGTAGGTGTGATGGTGTTGAGGTACTTTGCTGAGGTGCATATTCCAAAACTAGATGTGCCACTTCATTCACGTAAAATTTAATTGCACACATATTAAATAATGCACAATGACATCTTGTTTTACATTTTAATTTTAAATTACTATATCTTCTCTTCCTGTGGGCCGATTGCAGTGAAACAAAGCCTATATGTTAGTACAAGCTCAGCCAAATACACCTGATTAAAACCTATTAACATTTGTTCAGTAGTTTTTACATGATGGGTGCAAAAACAAACAGAGACCTTTTTTTTTTATGTTTTTTTACATTTGGCCTCTATACACCACCACAGATTTAACAATCCATAACTCCCAGACATTTTGAGGCAGGACCACTAAACTTTACAGCCATTCATGACACCTCGGCCCAGGATAATGCTTCTGCTATTGTGCCCTCCAGAGTGCACCCAAGGGGCAAAAGCTTAAACTTCCATGGCTTTCACACTGTCAACCCCAGGTCCATAATCATTGCACTCAAGGTGTCATAAAGAACATGGCCACCTATGTTTTGCTCCTGCATATTTGAAGCGTGTTTTTTCCAATCAATTAGGAAATATTCAGAATTAGTTTCACATATTTCTTTAAAAATTTGAACAAAAGTTCACTTATTTTTCAAATCGAAGGACTTATTCACACATTCAGGCAGAAAGGATTTTCCATATTCAGAATTTGCTATTTAAACTACTAGAAGTTTCTTCAAACCAAGCTATCCTGGCAATACAGTACGAATTCAGCTTTTAGACCTCATGCAGCAGCAGGAAAGCTAATCTTAACCTTGCTATTAGCCAGCAAGGCAGGCTAGAAAAGTTTTTCCTTGCACTTTAGCTGCAATTTCTTGTAAAGCTACATTTTCCAGTCCTTATTATTGTTGTTGTTAATATTATCGTTATCATTATTATTATTCTCAGTATTATATCATTTCAAACATTACATGTTAAGCTTTATATAGTATACATCTTAAGGTATAGACATCACTGTAGTACCCATATTCTGTCAGCAGGAGAAATATCTGTAAGTTTAACAAAAGGACGAACTGAAAAGGACTCATTTTAAGCAGCTTGCTGAAAGAGTCATGAAAGATGACTAATTAGATATCAGCATTTTAACCCTACCCCAAAAAAAAATCAACTCTTTGTTGTCCTTGTATCACTTTCGTCATTTCTTTCGCAGCTAGCTACTGTAGGTTAACTATCGGTTTTGTTTTTGTTTTGTTCTGTTCTGTTATTTTAAACAGATCAAACGACATCGAGATAAATCTACCGAATTTGCAAAAGAACGACGGAATATGGTAATCAATTACCGGTTAATTTCCGAAATAAATTTCCGAGGAAAAATATTTTTAGTGAGACCGACAACATTCACGCGCATATTCAAGTCTCTTTTTTAAATAACGAGCAAACAAATAGGATATTTACCTTCACAACTGAATCGCTTGCCTTCACACGGTTTTTCGGATACGGGTAACAACCATGGAACTATGGATTTAACACGCTACCCTTTGTGATTTTCTTTGTAATTTTCAAGCTTTCCTTCTTACACTATAGGTACATCGTGTTTTGCTCCACTTCCTGAAACCGAGTAAACTGAAAAGTCACTTCCCGTAAGTCAAGAACGCCTCTGTAGTTTACTATACGGAAAGATCAACAGCCGAGGCTGTTGTAGTAAATATACTCTATTTACTCCATAAAGATAAATAAATACATAAAGTTTACATAAAGGTGCTATTTTATACATATTTGTATGCTGTCGGGTCCATAATGTTACGGACAGGTTTAAACTGTGGACGCCACAGTGGATTTAACAATGAAACGAACAAATTATGATTGAAATGCAGACTTTCATCTGTAATTCAAGGAGTTTAACATTGACGTGAATGCATTAACTGTTTAGGAATTATATACTTTTTGGTGAAAACCCTTCCATTTTCATGTATGAAAGTGTAATTGGGAAAACAAAAAATAATCAGAATATTGGGATTATTTTTAATATTTGAATGTCAGTCAGTGACTTGCTGTGACATGCTGTGTTCTCTCTCTTCAGTTGATTTGTCAGACATTCAGTGAAGCCACATTCAGTTATTTGAGGGACTGACTTCAGTTTTGTCTTTAATAAGTGAAAAGTATACTCATTTGCATTTGTACGAGGTCCAGTGGCAGATTCTGTCCCTTTTCCTTTTGTTGCTTTTGTTTTGGGACATTAGATATCTACTATCCCACACGGAAAAAAACTATATAAACATATATGTTTTGATATAGGTTTGATATAGGTTTTTAATATATGTGACATATATAAAATTGGCAGTTTTCCTATATTATATGTGCATATGTGTACCTATATAGACATATATGTGACATATATAAAATTGGCCATTTTTCTATATTATATGTATATATATGCGTACATATATGTGTACATATATACGTGCATATATGTGCCTATATAGGTACATGTATTCACATATATATGTACGCATATATGTATGCATTAATAAAATCTAGGTACACATATAGGTGCATATATGCACGCATATATACATGCATACATGTACCTATGTGCATATATGCACCTATATTTTTACCTAGATATTAGTAAAATTGTTACAAATCCATAGCTGCTAGACAACATAAATAAAAGCCCAAAATGTAGAATTTTTTTTTTTTTTTTTTTTTTTTTTTAAGAACAATCAAATAGTAATAGAACAAAAATATAGTACAAGAACAAAAATAAGACAAAAAACTCAACAGGAAGAAAAAATATATATATTTTGAGGACCTTCTCAGCTTCGTGAGCTTTGAATTGATAGATGTGCCTGTCTGCCCTCGGGTGGCTGCCGGCCACTTCTTCAATGTAGCATCTAGAGAAGACAAAAATAATAAGACAGTATAATAATAATAAATGATTATTTATTAAAACTTCAGACGACAACAATTAGTGCCACAGGTTATTTGCTACACTATATGTTCTACAAAATAGAGGACTACACACCTTATATCACAATACCCCAGAAATGTGGCTTTAGAGAAAAGGTAGGATTAAGAAGTAAGCAAGCGATGAATTAGTATATAGGACCCAAGCAGATACAGTAACAATAATGGGTGCCCTACCTTATGCAGTCTCCAATGCCTAATAAACGCGACCAGCTGCTCCCCATCCCCTCTGGTTGGCTTTCCACCTTAAAGTAATATTTCAAAATTATTATTAAAGGGGGGTAAAATGAAGGTGGAGAAAGCAAGAGTTTTTTATATAAACATCACGTTTTCTTGAGGTCCAAGAAAATACAAAAATGCCAAGTAAAAAAGCGATGGCCTGCACACAAACATAATTTATTCCACAGAACATGACTGACTTGTTTTTTTTTCAAGGACAGAAGAAATTAGGAACATGTTTTGTACCATTCAGGTTGCAGCAAAGTCTCCGAGTCGAAGGTGCCCAGCAGCAGATTTCGCACCATGGCAGTAGCAGAGGTGGCAAGACGGGCTGCTCTCCACGCTTCTGCCTGGCAAAACACCCCAGAGCCCTTTCAATCTAAAAAATAATTTCACATCACAATATTAATTTTAATTTTAAAAACTTTTTCATGTTTCATACTGATTCTTGCTTAGCTTCCCAATAGTTAATAGGATTTTATGTATAAATGCAGATTAATGATAAAGATATGAAACAGTGTTTTAAGCTAACCAAAACGGAGCCAAATACATATTAGCAACCATAATCTAAAGCTATCCAAAACAAGGTTAAATACATTAGAACATTTATAAAGATCTGTAAACTCCATAAGGCATTAGCTTAGCCACCGGGAAATATCATGTGCTACAGACAGCATGTTAGCATGATTTACCTAAACTATGTAAATGGCATTGAAAGCCAATGTGTCACACAAGCTGACAAGAGCTAGCTGATGTGAAGAAAATATTTACTAATATTCGTTTAATATTATCAGAATAAGAGTTATAAGACTTAATAACTTACCCAGTGTGTCCTGTTGGATCTATTCTCTCTTTAAAATGCTCCTGTTCGTCGTCAGAGCCACACAGTCTTCTTCTGAGGTAAATGTAAACTCCTCCCACTGTCCAGAACATTCTGAAGAGTTCCCTTGGATGTGTAGTAGCGCGTGTCATCTTCCAAACGTGCAGAAAACTGAATCTTTGTGTAAACTCAAGCCTGTCTTTGTGTGTGTGTTTTTCATGCTGGTGTCAGGGGGCGTGGCCTAGTATGTAAATTAGCCTGACTGATTTCCGTGTGATTGGCGTGTGGGCGTGTCCTGCCTCGGGTCATTAGCAGATAATGAAGTGCGACAGAAATTCTAAAATGTGTATAACTATAGTTAAATTCCATAACATGCCAATTACATGTGATACCAATTTCACGTGTTCGCACATAAGTTTTTTTTTTCCAAAGTGAGATATGAGCTAAAATGACCAGATCCTGCCATGAGCTATACAGGAGACATATCTTGTATGTACATATAGGGCTTATATGTGGATATAAAGAATCAATACAGGAGACCTAAAAGGCCTGTATATGCACATATATGCACCTCAATTTTGCCTATATGCAGCATATATATTATCGTATATATGCATATATACTGCACATAGGCTTCATATATGCGCATATATCCTCATATAGGTCAGGATATATGCGCATATATCCTCATATAGGTTCTTTCCATGTGGGATAAAGCACTGTCTCTTCAGTTTTTAAGCATGAATATGGTTTTATATGCTTCAGATTTCACATTACATTCATTCAAAATCACATCATCAATAAAAGCCAGAACACTGCCTTTACCATGTTTGGTAATGATGGAGCATGCTTTGGTTTGCATCTTAGAAGTAAAACTTCTGTATTTACCTCTATTAAAGTTTTTCATTTGCAATTTTGAAAATAATATGCCTCCATCCTCAGGAATATTTTTAACTTCAAAATATTTTTTTTAGCTTTAGTCCATCTTCCACGCGTTTTGGTGTTGCTGAGCTCACCAGTGCATTTTTTCTTTTTAAATATGTACAAAATTGTGGATTTGGCCACTCCTAAAGTTTCTGCTATCTCTGTTTCTGTCACAGTACCCATAAACCCATAAAATCTGTGCCAAGTTGTGTGTGACTCCTTGATGGGACCAGCCAAAAGACTGGCAATAACTTGTGACACATGATGATGATTTTTTAAAATAACTCACTTGACAGAAAAATAAAATCCTGCAATACAAAAACAATAGGACAATAGTTTGAGAATGACATATTGCTGTACACTTGGAGTAGTACAGGAACTCATCCTGGAAGTGATGATAATCCACACATTCACACCCTCACTCAGAGCCAATTTAGCATAGCCAATCCACCTACTGTATAAGCATCCAAAGAACCCAGGGGAAAGCCATTGGGGCTTAGCAAGAACCTACAAAACTCCTACCTTCAATGTCACTGTGCTGACCAACTATACTCTCAGAAGTTATGAACAAATATGACACAGGCAGAGAGTTTTACAGAATGTAAAATGCTGCATGATGAATTTTCAATGCAGTAAAAAAAAAAAAAACTCCCTTCTTTTTCTTCCACACATGGCCATGTGTTCATTTCCTGTGTGAGTGTTTCCTGGTGTTACACCCTGAATGCGGACAGATATACACATCTATTACGCATGTCTCTGCTTCAGTGTTTCCCATGTAATGTTTGCTTACTAATAAGAAATTTTTACAGTCTTGTTATAGAACCCAAGGGGTCCATATCTTGCTTGACATTTAAATGAAACTGTCCTGAACTTAAGGCTCAAGGTCCAGGAGGTCCTCAAGGCTCAAGAGTCTTGCTGTTCCATTGATAGCTTAAATACATCTTTGTTCAAAGTATAAAAATATTTTTATAAAATCTTCTGTATCAGATATTTATTCATGCAACATAAATATTTTCCACTTTGGTATATGTTAGGTTTAAAAGAAGAAGAAGAGCGTCCAAGATAAGTTTTAAGGTGATTTAAGAGAAGAAGAGTTATTGCTTGTTTTGTCCACCACACCTTGATACACTTACCAGTCCGGGCCCGATTGACCGGGAGACACACACACACACACACACACACACACAGAAAGAGAATGTTTGAAGATCTCTGTTTATTCTCAGCAAAGAGAGCACATTTCAAATTCAAATTTTATTTGTTACACAGTCATACACAGTACGATATGCAGTGAAATGCTTAGGCAACTGCTCATGACCTAAAATAGAAGACTAATATGAGAATTAAAATATAGGGTAAATAAAACTAGAAAAGAATAAAATAAAATATAAAAACTAAAGTTAAAAAAATAAATAAATAACTGTACGACAAAAATACACAATATAGAAAATATTTGAAGAATGTATAACGAAATATAAAACAATAAGAGCAGCTAAACGGGTAGGTATATTTATGTAATTTTTGTGTGGAATGGTGTTAGAATAAATAGTGATGAATGAATGGTAATGTAAAAAATTACATTTAAAGTGCTGTGTCCCGAACATCAGTCAGTTATGTCAGTTATAGAGAGACAGACAGGAGCGAGGAAATACCTTTACATTCTCCTGACTAAACAAAAGGGTTCTAGTGGACAAGAGCCATTTAGATGTATATCTGTATGAATACAGGATATAAAAGGTGTTACCACATAAGGCATAAGGAAGCATAGTGAGGGGGCTTTTCTCAGAGCAGAGGAATCTTCTTATTAAATTATAATGTCTTACAATATTTTTAAATAATGCAACCACGAGTGGAGGCACAATCCAGTGTTTTCTTGTGCCAGTCCCAAGTCTGGATAAAATAAATACGGATACGTAAAACATTTGCCAAATCAATGATGTGAATTACGAATATAAATCCCATACCGGATTGGTCGTGGCCCGGGTTAACAACGACTGGACTCGCCACTGGTGTTGTTAACCTACAGGGTGCCGGTGGAAATTGGGCTAATGTTGGTCGAAGAAGGAGAGGAGGAAGGCGTGTTCGAAAGCAGAAAGAGAAGAGGAAAGGCAAGAGTTTAGGAGTGAGAGAATTCCAGAGGAATGGAGGAGAAGTGTATTGGTGCCAATTTTTAAGAACAAGGGAGATGTGCAAAGCTGTGGCAATTATACAGGTATAAAGCTAATGAGCCAGACAGTGAAGCTGTGGGAAAGAGTAGTGGAAGCTAGGTTAAGGGCAGAGGTGAGCATCTGTAAGCAGCAATATGGTTTTATGCCTAGAAAGAGTACATCAGATGCAGTCTTTGCTTTGAGGATGCTGGCGGAGAAGTACAGAGAAGGTAACAGGGAGTTGCATTGTGTCTTTTTAGATTTAGAGAAAGCGTATGACAGGGTGCCAAGAGAGGAGCTGTGGTATTGTATGAGAAGGTCTGGAGTGGCAGAGAAGTATGTTAGAGTGGTGCAGGACATGTATGAGAGCTGTAAGACAGTGGTGAGATGTTCTGTAGGTGTGACAGAAGAGTTCAAGGTAGAGGTGGGTCTGCATCAAGGATCGGCTTCTAGCCCCTTTTTGTTTGCTCTGGTGATGGACAGGATGACAGATGAGGTAAGACAGGAGTCCCCATGGACTATGATGTTTGCAGATGACATTGTGCTCTGTAGCGAGAGCAGGGAACAGGTGGAAGAAAATTTGGAGAGGTGGAGGTATGCTCTGGAAAGCAGAGGAATGAAGGTTAGCCGCAGTAAGACGGAATACATGTGTGTAAATGAGAGGGACCCAGGAGGATCGATGAGGCTATAGGGAGCAGAGGTAAAGAAGGTGCAGTATTTTAAGTACTTAGGGTCAACGTTCCAGAGCAACGGAGAGTGTTCAAAGGAGGTAAAAAGGCGGGTACAGGCAGGTTGGAATGGGTGGAGAAAAGTGTCAGGTGTGTTGTGCGATAAAAGAGTATCAGCGAGAATGAAAGGAATGGTGTACAGGACAGTGGTGAGACCAGCAATGCTCTACGGCTTAGAGACAGTGGCGCTGAAGAAAAGACAGGAGGCAGAGTTGGAGGTAGCAGAGCTGAAGATGTTGAGGTTCTCTTTGGGAGTGACAAGGATGGATAGGATCAAGAATGAGTTCATCAGAGGGACAACCCACGTTAGATGTTTTGGAGATAAAGTCAGAGAGGCCAGATTGAGGTGGTTTGGACATGTTCAGAGGAGAGATTGTGAATATATCGGTAGAAGGATGCTGAGGTTGGAACTGCCAGGCAGGAGGTCTAGAGGAGATTTATGGATGCAGTGAGAGAGGACATGAAGTTAGTTGGTGTGAGAGAAGAGGATGGAGAGGATAGGGTTAGATGGAGGCAAATGATTCGCTGTGGCGACCCCTGAAAAGGAACAGCCGAAAGACAAATAAGAAGTCTTACAATATTTTAAAATACTTTTAAATTATATTATTTGTTCACCAAAATATATCTGTTACAAATCAGGAAAACAAGCCAGTACTGATGTTTATTAGTTTGGTTAATGCTTAAAGGACTGTTTTGCTAAAAACAGCTTTCTGCTAGCATATATCATGACGTGTAATACAGTGTGGAAAGCACTCACTGAGGTACACCCAGTCTGCCTGTCATGTGGCAGCAGCACAGAGTTTAAAACAATGCAGATGCAGGTCAGGCGCCTGAGGTACAGTAATGCTTGATTTCTTGGTGCCGCATCTGCTGCTGAGTATTTAAGAAACTTGGATTCTGGGATTTTCACAAACTATCAGTCGTCAGCTGTGTAAGCAGAAAAGCATCTCAGTATGCACAAAACATTGAGCCTTCGGGTGGATGGAATATAACAGTGGAAGATCACTTGAAGACCAAAGTGTCAACCAAAAACATTGGCATATGCTCTTGAAGCTTTTTGCATTCTGCTCACCTTTCTCCTCTGAATGTTACCCTTATCCTTCCACAATCCACGCAGAATATTGTTTTAGTTGTCTTCTTGTTTGTTTGTTTGTTTGTTTGTTTGTTTTCACAATTCTGTATAGACTATGGTGTGTGAAATCCCCAGTAAATCAGCTCGAACCATTTAATCTCTTCAACAACCATGCAAATGGTAAACTCACAGAGATCACACTTTTTCTTGGTTCTGCAAGATTTTATGAAATTTGCTGCCTGAATAAAAAATTGCACAACAAAACAGATATATAGATGTTTCTTTCATAGTGTATGGTAAATTTTATATCTGTAAATATATCCCTATTCAAAATTGCCACTATATTACAACTGTTTATGGGATAGTACTTAAGGTTCTTTTATCGATGATGAGCATATCATTGATTTTTAAAAAAATAATGGAAAAAATAAAATTACCATGATTGCGATCTTGCAATGGAGCTCTCCCTATCAACCTTCTTCTCAAGTTGAGCCAGCTGGGTGGTAAGCTCCTGCATCTATTCCACCATATGCTGTGCTAGGATATCAAGCTCTTTAGCTCAACGCTCAGTGCCATGCACCCACAGCAGTTGTTATACTCCAACTGCCTCTCTATGCCACAACGTATGGGGATTCTCCTTACACTGGACACCACCAAAGGATACCTTTCTGCTGTATTTAAAAAGGCACATGTTTTATGATGAGCAGCAAGCTTGCCCATCCGCTTTGTTAAAATATTGGTCTTGCGTTTGGCATAAGTGCAGATTCTAGGACTTTATTTAAATAATTATACAAAGTATCTGTGAAAAAAAAACTGAAATTTAAAAAAGAAACAAAACAGAACAGGAAGCCAGATAAACAGAAAAGAAATTGTAATCGAAAACAGATCAGATTAGATGTGACACGCCATGCTAAAAAAAAAAAAAAACGATAGCTTTAAAATTAAACTAATCAGAACATGGAACAATAACACATGTATGGACATCGGAAGCACAAGACATTATTAACTTAAAAGTCCCAAAACCTCAAAACACAGAACTAGTTGTAGAGCACTCTACAATATTTATCCCTGACATTAAGGGATAGATGATATGCTTAAATATAATGTCCAACATGGTTTACTAATGCTTAGTTCAAGTATCTCTGCTTTTTGTGTGCATAGAGGACACCCTTTATAACAGCTAGAAGTTAAAATAAATTAAGGTGCAATTACATGAAGTTAGCTGTAAGTAACTAATGACTAGTTGTAAAGTAGTTGTATCACCAACCTTTGTACTCACATAATTTAATGTACAGAAAAAACACTGTATGCAAGACCCGTAAACCTAAAACAATTAATTCCAATAGATAATTATACTTTTAAACTATTCTGCCATTTAAATCATTAACTGAGTCTATTAATTAGTTTTATGTACAGTGGCATCCTTTAATAAAGTGATGTTTGGATGATATTTGACCGGCAATTTGTCTCTGTTATAGTGGCGGTGAAAAAGGCAAGCTCCACAGCTACATAGAAGGCCATCTGCCAAGCCACAGGAAACCACCTGTGACTTATACTTGCTCTACATATATATATATATAAATTCAAGCTTCGATTTAAGATTCAAAAAACTTTATTAATCCCAGAGGGAAATTGCTTGATACTTAATACTTGCTCAGTGTTTAAAAAAGAAATTAAGGAAGGAACCACATCAACACAATTACAGTTCTAAAATCTAGGAAAAAATAAAACAATAAAAGTGAGGATCACCAATTAATGATGTGTTATACAGTGAAGTGAATATAAATTAAAATGAAATAACAAATCTTGAGTATGATAGTAGCCAAGGGTTTAATGTGAGAAATAAGACTAATTGTAAAGTTTACAGTGTGTTCCTTCACACTCTGCCAACTTGGGATAGGGTTATGGTTACCTATTTCCAAGTGAAATGCCCAATTTACTTTTCTACTGAAAAGTTTCTTTCATTTATTTCATCTGATTAAATCCAGTATGCTTCAATGCAGCACCTGCTGTGGTTTACCCTCCTTGAGGAGGGTGTCGATGATGATCTTCTGGACAACTGTCGAGTCAGCAGTCTTCCCCATGCATGTACTGAACTAGATACAGAGATATATTTATACTGTATATTTATACTGTATGAATAGTATGAACTGTATGAATAGAAATTTGCTCAACTTGAAATTAAATACAGTGGAACCTTGGATTGCTAGAATAGTTCGTTCCGGAAGCGTGCTTGTATATAAAAACACTCGAATTTCAGCAATAAAAAATAATGACAGCTCAGATGATTCTTCCACAACCACAACAAAAAAAACATTAAGACAATTAATAAAAAAAATATAAAGTAAAAATAAAACAAATTAACGCACACTTTAACTTTAAAAAAAAATAAAAATAAATTCTAACAGATAAGTGTTTTTGTTGTGTTTGTGCGCGGACGTGCTGTGTATGTGTGTGCGTGTGTGTTTGTGTATGAAGCTAAAGTAAGAAGACAGGAGGAATGACTGCCTCCCCCTCCCTCCTCTCGTCTTACAGAGTAGCCTTCCCTCTTTTCTTATTAATCGTGACAGAGCAGTGTTTCCGTTAGAGTGTTGTGTGTGTGTGCGTGTGTCGAGAGGCTAGAGGAGGAGGAAGCAGGCACACACACACACTAACGGAATCAGTCTGAAATGGATCTTTAACCTCTCTAATGGCACTTGCTTTTGCCTTATGCACACACGTGTGTTAAAATAAACACATGTACACATGTGCGTGAAAGGACAACTTTCAAACACACACAAACACAAAATAAAAGATGCTTTATGAGCACGCATGTGGTCACAGTGTTATAGTAAACACACTGGTGTTGATTTTACGAAGGAGAAACAATTACCCACAATTCCGCTTAATAATACTACTACTACTACTAATATTATTATTATTATTAATAATAATAAATTAATAATAAGAAAAAAAGAACCATTGGCTCAGTTGTGATCACGTGATGGAAGCAGGAAGCGCATGCATGCATTTTTTAAATCATAATTTATTAACTATTTTTGCTCAGGTTCCACTGTATTCTAATATTTTGAGATACATGATTTTTGATTCCCATGAGCTGTAAGCTATTTATGCATTCATTAATTCATTTTCTATGCCACTCATCCTGTACAGGGACACGACGCAGAGTACATTTTACCTCTTTCAAATGAAGCAGACGAGGAGGGGGCTAAATTCTGTCAGTGACACCTGACTTTCTTACAAATAACGCACATTTAATTCAAAATATTATAAACACAGACCAATAATTTGCACTTTTTTCATTTATTTAATTGTGTAAAAAGGCTAATAAAAATAGGTAATAAAAAATGATTATGATGTGGAGGTGAATTGGTTTTGACTTCTGGTTATGAGTGACAGCGTTGGGGGATGGGAAATTGATTGTTGATTGTCGAATCGTCAATTACAAACATAGTGATGGAGAGAAAAAGGCAGAAGCTGTCAGGTGCCCAATTTAGGAAAAAAAGAAAAGAAGATAAGGAGAAACAGGCAAAAGATAAAGGTATGCAACAACGTTCTCTCTGTATGATTAAGGTATTCACCCAGGCTCTTTTCTGTTCTGGCACTTAGGTGGTGCAACGAACTTCCTCTAGATGTCCTTACAGCAGAGACTTTGACTATCTTTAAACGACGACTCAAGACGCATCTGTTTCTTTAGTACTTGGACTAACAAAAAAAAAAAAACCTCTTCCCAGTTGTGTTGGACTAATGGCACTTAGTTATTAACCTAGTTAACCCAGTATAAGTATGTATCCAATGATGTAAACTTTAAGGGCGTCTGCCAAATGCCTAAATGTAAATGTATTCATGTCATTATGTTAATTAGTGGTATGACGTTAACTCTTAGGTTTGTTAGCCTTCTTGCCTATGATACTTGCTATGCTTACCTTGTTAAAAAAAACAGAGTAAAAGCCTAATATACAAACAATTACAGAAATTTTAAAAGTTTTCTATTAAATACCATTATGACCCATTAACTTTTTCTATTAAACTATTACAAAATTCCTTATTGTAGTGTGTTTTGGACACTTTTCCAATAGGATTTACCATCCCACCCACCAATAGAATCCATCATATACCAGCAGACATTGTTATACTTACCATTAAAACTAATACAATTCCCATTATAACAATTAAATCCATTACATCTTCTATTATTTTTGCGCAGGGTTCTATTGTTGTCAGCAGTGTATACAACATAAGATCTAATTAAATTTAACCACAAAAGTATGCTTTGCAACAAAACTGTTGCAAGTACAGTTATTTATTCCCATTGTTTATGTTAATATTGGCTATAGCCAATGTATTAACAATATATTTACAGTATACTGTAAATAGCCAGTGTAATTTATATATACTGAACAAAAATATAAACGCAACACTTTTGTTTTTGCTCCCATTTTTTGAACTCAAAAAATGAGTTGAGATGAACTCAAAGATCTGAAACATTTTCTACATACACAAAATAACCATATCTTTCAAATATTGTTCACAAATCTGTCTAAATCTGTGATAGTGAGCACTTCTCCTTTGCCGAGATAATCCATCCCACCTCACAGGTGTGCCATATCAAGATGTTGATTAGACAGCATGATTATTGCACAGGTGTGCCTTAGACTGGCCATGTGTAAAAGGCCACTTTGAAAGGTTCAGTTGAATCACACAGCACAATGCCACAGATGTCGCAAGTTTTGAGGGAGCATGCAATTGGCATGCTGACAGCAGGAATGTCCACCAGAGCTGTTGCTCGTGCATTGAATGTTTATTTCTCCACCATAAGCCGTCTCCAAAGGCGTTTCAGAGAATATGGCAGTACATCCAACCGGCCTCACAACCGCAAACGACGTGTAACCACACCAGCCTAGGACCTCCACATTCAGCATGTTCACCTCCAAGATCGTCTGAGACCAGCCACTCAGACAGCTGCTGAAACAATCGGAGTGCATAACCAAAGAATTTCTGCACAAACTGTCAGAAACAGTCTCAGGGAAGCTTATCTGCATGCTCGTCGTCCTCATTGGGGTCTCGACTTGACTCCAGTTCTTCATCGTAACGGATTTTGACAGATTTGTGAACAATATTTGAGAGATATGGTTATTTTGTTTATGTAAAAAATGTTTCAGATCTTTGAGTTCCTCTCAAAAAAAATGTGTTGCGTTTATATTTTTGTTCAGTATACATGTAGATAGTTTAAAAGACACTTTCCATTTGCTATAACTCTGTTACGTGACAAAGCATATAATTTGCGGCAGTAAATTAACCAGGGAGCTAATTGTTCCTCCATTAGATTAGATTAGATTAGATTAATAAACTGTTTAATGACAGACATTTAGCATGTTAGGGCATGTTTATTTAAATTTGCAATTTTTAAAACTAATATTGTAGCCAACAGTCTTTTGATGTCAATTTCAACTGCGTTCTGTTTCACTACAGTATTACTACAATAAAACGTGTGGTGTGTACAAAATTTTGTACAAGGTTTAGTCCTGTTTTTTTTTTGTTTTGTTTTTTTGAGGAGTAGGGGGTGGCTTTAGGCGCCGGAAGGGGGTCTCGCCCGGGGAGCAATTCAGTGTAGAACTGCCACTGTGTGTAAGTTTATCATAGTTTCATTATTTATTAAGCCAACTATATACTGTTTATATGAACCGACTAAACAACGGTCAATGCAGTGGTCAAAAAAGACATGTTTGTGTATGAAAAAAGAAAAAACAAAAAGAAATCTTTTCATATTTCACTTTCGACTAGATTTTGTGTCTTTTTAAACTGGTTAAAATGACGACTTTTGCTAGGGAGGCAGGGACATCGCTTAGCTCCGCCCAGGACGCAGCATCATTTAGCAAAGCCTGACGTTACGCCTTTTTCCGAGCAAGCCGTGGATCTGCGTAAATATCTTGAGCTTCTTGGTCCATACAGACAGACTGAAAGAAGGACCGTGGCTACACAAGTAGCTGAGATACACCGCTTTGTACAGGCATATTTATTGGAAGGGCACAACAGAGAAGTTAAAAGGTAAGACGTCGATTCAACGGCTTGATTCAGTTAAGCGTGTTGCTTTGTACTGTAAGAGTTTCAAAGCTTTATTATGGCCCGGTTTTGCTCTATCATTACTATATTTTCGCGAAATGTTACTATAGGAAGGTAGAGAAAAACCAGACTTACACTAAACTAACGGGATACAGCGTATATAAAAATATCTTACCTTGCTTGTTTTCTTCTTGATGTTTTACGTAAGTTAGTTGCTTTACCGCCAAATTCTTAAAAATGTTAATACAAGTGCGTTCCACGATTAATACCATTTATTGACGTCACTCAGTAAACTCGTTGGCGATGACAGATAAAAGAAAGTGGAGGAGTTGGTCCTGGGTTTCTCTCTATCAGTTCATAGTGTTGATAAAGTAGGTGACTGTTAACTAATAGATGTGAGTTTGATGGACTCATCACTTATGAACACCACTTATCGTACATTCTTATCCAGACCGCTGTTAGTCACAGAATTATCTTTACACAAAATAGAGAAACTTATTGTGAGCTTAACCTTCACTAAAAACTTTTGCTGTATTTCAGCGTCTGTTGCGTTGGGTTGATCTCAGCTGCTTCAGAGTGCATACGCTCGAGAGTATAACATCAGCGTGTAAGTGTGTTAGTAGAGTGTGTTTCACTGCCTCTTAGTTTGCATGTTTTACAAGCTAGAGCCCAGGGTTTGTTTGTTTTTTTTTTTTTCAGTTTCCCAGGATTTTTTTTTCTGTGTGTTGTTGATGTATTGTGGGGGTGAAAAAGGATACAAATCAAGCTGCTCCAAATATTTATTTTTAATTATATGGTAATGTTAGTGTTAGGTTTAGACTTGTGTTATCATTACAAAGATTTTTAAGTGTCATCATTTAAGTCGACCACTTTAAGTTTGTCTGCAGAGTGTAGTTACACACTAGTTGCACAACACTAGACATGGCACTTCACCTTACCACATAGAGATATCAAAAGTTATTTCATATCTATATTTCAAATTCATATTGCCTGTGTCAGACAAGGTCAAGCATAAAAATATATTGTTTTTCACTAAAGCAATACTTTTAATTAAAAACATAATGCAATAAACAAAGGAGGTAATGTGAGTATCAAACATCAACATATTCACATACAAATTAGGTTTGTGACTTTGTGGCTTTTTTTTTTTTTTTTGCTTAATTTTTATAAAATAGTTAATGGCATGGTGAAAAAGTTATACAGTTAGACTTTGGATTGCGAGCATAATTCATTCTGGAAGTGTGCTTGCTTATTAAAGCTAATTACCCTATAAGAAATCATGTAAGCTCAAATTATTTGTTCCACCCTAAAAATATTCATATAAAAATAATAAATACAAAATCTAAAGTAACAATGAAACAAATTAACCTGCACTTAACCTGAAGTAAAACAAGAGGGGATAGAAGGAGGGAGGGGAGGATGACTTTTACACACACATTGCATTGTTTTACGAGAGGACTGACCGTGTAGCGCAGGCTTGGAGAACCCAAAAGCAGACACAACGGACAGGACTGAAAGGAGAAGCTTAAGCAGTAATTTAATAATCGGGGCACAGTCAGTGGTGGGCAGAAGCGGATTGGAAGTAGCTTTAAACAGAGGTCTTGGAGATCAGAGGTGCAGAGCGTTTACAGCGTCCAACGCACAGAGTTAGAGCGGCTGTGTGAAAAGATCAAAACTGTACCAAATGTGCAGAATCCAACGCGCAGGTTGAGAGCAGTTGTAGGCAGAAGCGGGGGTAATTAAAAAACCTGCAGTCGTAGTTGAAAATACAGAAACGAGAGATCAAAGCTGATAAATCAGTTCCAATCCATGAAGCAAAAACGTAACTGGGGGACAAAGGGTCGACAGTGTGGAAAGTAAATCAACGTGGCAAAAAGGCAACGAGAATACTTTATTGACTTACAATAATAACTTACAATAATTTGGCGACAGGTGAAAGTAGATGCCTGTCTTTTAAAGCTTGTAGATGAAAGGGAAATGAGTGACAGGTGCACAGGTGGGAAATTAACTTGGGGTTAAGTGAAAACCTGGAGTGGAATGAGGAAGGGGGATCGGTTCTTTGGGCTAGGGCGTGACACATTGTCATTAAACAGATTCATCTCCCGCACTGCTACTGCTTTTTTTTTTCATGAGGGCCGTTGTTGTAGTGCAGTTACTATAGAATAGTCACTACACTTAGACACAAAATAAAAAAATGCTTTACACGCACACACACACATGGTCATAATGTGTACACGCGCACACAGATGTTGACTGAAAAGTAAAGCAGGCGCATTGAGACCGAGCATGGGAGATGATTACCGAGATATATCTGGCTGGAGATATATCTGTCATAAGGGGCAATTACTTATAGGGTCAGGTTTATTTTGTGTGTTAGTTTTATTTATCAATTACTTATTTTAGATTATAGTGTTGTAGAAAGTTTAGTTTCTATGCTTTAAGGAGGTCATAGAGGCTCCTTCTTTCTTCTTTTGGTGCTATTACCGCTAAAAACCCATAAAAGCCGCACCCTTTAATGTTCCATGTGGCTAGATCAACCATGTTTTCAGAAAGAGAGTGGTTGGCTTATCCTCAGTTCAGTCAGGGTTTCTACCATCCTGAAAGGCCTAAGTTATTGTACCAGTCATGACTTGGTCCAATAAATTGACAAATTCACTGTGAACTCACAAAATGTCATAATAGCCTGCTGGCACAAGCTAAAAACCTTATCCTCAGCAACGAGTACTAGTCTGTGCTGTTTAGAATGGGGATGGGCAGAGACCTCTGCTAGTAGATTTGATTAACAAGTCCTGTGGCAACAATGATTTATTTTAAAGTTTAATGTGTTAAAGTTCTTTTCCCTTTCTTATTTAATGCCTGACAAGCACTGGTGCCTTTCCATCTATTTTTTTAAATTAATTTTCCATTCTATGTGCATGGGATGTTCTCCCTGCCAACTCGTTCTTAGATGATTAGTAATCCAATCTAATCCAGATTGAGAAGGCCATGAGAGAAGCTTGATTTTGTGTCTGCAGAACAATTTTTTTTTGTAGATTTTGCCACATGTTTTGAGTAATTATCCTGCTGAAAGACCCAATGACAAACCCTCTTCAGCTTTCTGACAGAGGCCTTCAGGTTTTGATATAAAATGTCCTGATATTTCAAAGAGTTTATGTTGCCATGTACCCTAACAAGGTTCCCAGGGCCTTTGGAAGAGAAACGGGCCCACAGTATCACAGATCCTCCACCATACCAACATACAGTGGGCATGAGGTGCTTTCTTCATACTCATATTTTGTTTTACACCAGTCCCAGACAGTGTTTGTTGCTAAAATGCTCTATCTCAGTCTCATCTGACCACAGCACATCTGACCACATACCACAGCTGAAGTCCCAGCAAACTCCAGACATTTATATTTGTGATTATAGGTGAGAAAAAGGTTTTTTCCTTGCATGTTTCCCAAACAGCTTATTGGCATGTAGATAGCGTCTGATGGTTGTTTTGGAGAGTTTAGGTACGTTAGGTACACTGCAGGTCTCGATGCCCAAAGGGGTTTTCCTTTTCCATGTCACCTGCGATGTTATAATTTCACACGCGCTTCCGCAGGAGAATAACATTACGTCATTAAACCACGAAGAAGTCGCAGTTTTAATGATGTACAGAACACAGTGCCTCAGAAAATCCTATCTCTCTGTCTACACGACAATCACATTAGCACATATGTGATTTATTTCCACATATGAAGGAGGCCTGAAACCGATTTTGAAATATCGGAATGCATGCGTTTTTTTGTTTTTTTTCCTGTTTACACGGACATATAACATATCCGTTTTGTGTCAAATATGAGCAAAAAAATCGGAATTGGGTCACATTTACCTGACAGTGTAAACGTAGCCTTTGTGACCCCAAGACGCCACTTTTTGATGCAGTTTTTTTGCTCTGACAGTGAGGGTTTGAGATTTTTTTTACTTCTCTTACCATCCTCCTCAATGTGTGGGGTGGAAAGTTAAACTTGGGACCTTGTCCAGTCATGTTTGTTACTGTTCCAGTTGTTTTAAACTTCTTAATGATTCCTCTGACTGTAGATATGGACGAGTTTAGGCAAGTGGCTATTTTCTTGTAGCCATTGCCTGACTTATGAAGGTTGACACACATCTGCCTTACTTAAATGGGGTGTTCCACTGTCTTTCCCATGTTAAAGAGTGGATAAGATAAATAGGCCACTGTGTCACATATTTACACCACAGGAAAACAATCAGTCATGAATTAATCGAAAGTTTCTAGACACTCTGATCAACTTTATGAACTACAGTAAAAATGACCAAAATGCTTCAATTACATTTATTTTATCGGAATTGTTAAGGTGCCAATAATTGTGGAACAGGTGATTTGATAAAAAAAAAAGTATTTTTTAGTCATGTATTTTTTTAATTCACTTGTGTTAAAGGTTAGATTTTTCTACAATTTTCAGTGTAAGATTATGCTTTTGCAATAAAATAATTATTTATTAGAAGCCCAGAAACACATTTAAACCAGGGGAGCCGATAATGATGACCACTGTGAGCATGAACTAAGCAAACACACAGGAAGCGTGCACAGGATGTGCATCCTCTTAAACAATATGTAACATAACATTTCCTTGTATTCAGTGGGTAATATTTATGGATATATTATGAAACAATAATATACCTATGGTCATAATCCACACAAAAATAAGTTACTTTTAATAATGTCTTAGTCTTCCGCCAATTTACAATAATATTCACAGATGACCTTTCCTTGTCAAGTTTTCAATGATGTGTCACATGATTATATTAGGCCAAAAATCTTGATAAAGGACCAATCTCGTTTAAACCATATCTCCTGGGAATTTCTCTAGACACAAAATAGAAAAAAAAAATCGGGTATGTTGTAACAATTTGTTTAATGACAGAGATCGTAGGAGAATTGCGTGGATGCTCTGACAGCAAGTGTATGAAGGGTTCATGTATAAGAGGCTCAAGCCACCAACCAGTTCTATATTTTTTTCTATTGTGTCAGGATTTCATACCGGTAGCAAAAATGTATAGGTAAATCAATCTGTGCAATCTGTATTTTTACATCTGTGCACTGTAAAAATATAATACAGTGGAAGCTTGGATTGTTAGTACCTTGGTATACGAGCAAAAGTTTTAAACAAATTTTTACTTAGTAAACGAGCAAGGTCTTGAAATATGAGCAGTATTGTGGGTAATCGTCTTCAATGCTTAGTCTCAGTGTGGGTGCATCGCCCGTATAGGCAACATCCGTGCGCTCGTGTGCTGTTTACTATAACACTGTGACCACGTGTGTGTGTGTGACCACAGGACAGTTTTATTGAAATAAACATTTTCTGATATACTTATAGCACTTTGTTGAAGCTTGTTTCTATTGTTCACCAGAATAATCATGTCCGCAGGTCTATGGGACCTTTAGAGGATTAGATGAGAATGTTTAGAAAACATAATCCAGACCAAAATATATATATTGTAAGAGCTAAATAATAACATCATTATCATTATTATTATTATTATTGTTATTATTAGGGCTGCAACAACTAAGCGATAAAATCGCTAATTATTGATAATGAAATTCGTTGTCAACGAATGCCGTTATCGATTAGTTGGGCTGCTCACGTCACTGAGGAGTGCGACCACAAGATGCACAAATATACAAAGATACACACAGATACACAGCTGCTCGCGCAATGGAGGTTACAGAAGCGTCTGCAGGAAAAAGTGTGCGCCCCAAATCCTCCAAGATATGGGAGCAATTTACATTAAATGCCTCTAAGAAGACGGTAACCTGCACGCTATGCAAGACCGAGCTTTCATGGCATGGTAGTACCACAGTCATGCACGAACCCTTAAAAAGAAAAGATGGTTTAGTAAAAACTGTATCTTTTCATTGTGTAAAAGTTGTATAGTTTAAGTGGTTTTGTTTAAACTGTTTGCTAACTTCGGGACAGTCACGCTAGATCTTTTCACGCGCTACCCGCTAGCATCACATTGCACAATCACCTCATGAGCAATAGTGATTAGTTAAATGGTGCTTCTTTAGATTAGCTTAATTTACACGGTGCAAATAACAGTAGAATATTACATGTAGTGATTGTTGTAGTTTTCAGCGAATGCAAATAACAGTATATTTGTGCTTTATGCTTTTCTACAGTTTTTATTATAGTCCACTACAAAGTTAATTTGTAACAAATGTAATTTACTGTGGTTTTACTTATGCATACATTATTTTATTATACAAAATTACAATTTTTTTTAGCTGTTTATATCTTAACAACTGAATGTCAGTGTATTTTAATATATATGACATATATAATGTTTAAAAAATACACTGACATATTCAGTTAAGATATAAACAGCTAAAATAATGTAATTTTGTATAATAAAATGAGATATTCCACTTGCCATCTGCAATTATTGTTAAAAACAAAACAAATGTTGATTTACATAAAATAAGGTTTAAATGTCAAAATTAAAGATCATTAAACTCTATATGTGGCTTTTGCATTTTTTTAATTTTACTTTTAAATAATACCCTAATTTATGGTTTTATATAGTTATAAGCAAAACAACAAATTAAAGAAGCGTTTAGTTTTATCCGATTAATTGAAGGGGAAAAAAATCGACCAACGAATCGATTATCAAAATAATCGTTAGTTGCAGCCCTAGTAATTATTATTATTGTTATTATTATTAACAGCACAAGATGTATAATGTGTTATATAATTTTTGTGATGTTTCAATATATACTATGAAAAATCCCATATGTTTTTAGATCAGTAATAAGAAACGTAATATTTATATACATTACATTTATATTATTTTTATTCAAAGTCAACCACAGTATTAAATCAAATAAAAAAAACAGGTCAAATAAAAAAAATTATCTGCAGCAGGAAACCTATGGGTATATCACAGGATGAGTGTCGACCATGAGGTCCTCTCCCTTCTCCTCCTTTTCCTCCTCCACCTCTTCCTCCCTGCTTTTCTCACCTTGAGTCACCGTTTGCAGAGTGTGATACAAAGATGTATGCTATATTTATTAATGTTTTACAAAATATAAATCATATACCAGTCACTCTCTCTTTAACAGACTACACAGACGCACCCTCCTTCTTCTCTGCTTTCCCTTTGTCCTCCACTCCCCTTATCTGTCTTTCTGAATATATCTCCTCATTTTATTTAGCGCTTCGATAAAATATATGTAGTCGTTAACACTAGTTTTTATTATGGCAATTTTATACTTTTGTCAAAAAACATTAACCATTGTGGCTCAGCACTAAAAACTACATTGCACTGGTGCAGACCTCAACTGATGTGTGTGTATGTATATAGATAGATGGATCTAAAAAAAAAAATGAAATATCATGAAATTCAATTTAAAGTAAGTTTGATGATTATATTTTACAGCTCATGAAACTCAGAATTCCAGTATCTCAAAATATTGGAAAGATCACTCACTCTCACTCACTCATCTTCTATACCGCTTTATCCTGTATTCAAGGTTGTGGGGACCTGGAGCCTATCCCAGGAGACTTGGGGCACAAGGCAGGGTCCACCCTGGACAGGGTTCCAATCCATCGCAGGGCACACATAAAACACACTCACACACCATCTCATCTGTTTTGTTGAGGTGGGTGTTTCTCATCTTCCTCTTGACCAGTTATTCCAGAGAGTTCAGCAGACAGAAGCATGAAATGCTTTTAAACATTTTTAGATGGCTGTGTTGACTTTGGCCTTGATATAACACTGTTAATTAGATAACATGACACCCAAAATCATCACAGAATATGGAAGCTTCACACTAGACTTCAAGCAATTTTGATTTTGTTCCTCTTCACTTTTCCTCCTGACTCTAAGACCTTAATTTCCAAAATTATATACAAAATTTGCTTTGAACTGAATAGAGAACAGGACCCCATTGTAGGATTTTACCCTTTTTTAAATTTTTGGCCAAAGGCTTATCATGCTGTAACCATGGCCCACTGGTTTGTGTTCACAGCATAAGCCCAATTAAATTGCACAATAGGCAGAGCGAGGAAGTATCTTGCTCCACTTACATCAAATATGTTTGCTCTACCCCTCCCCCTTTTTCTCCATCTCTCTCACAATGAACGTATCACAATGAACAGACCTAAGCGGAAAGGTGGTGTGGAAAAGATATGTGAGAAAAACAAACCTAGTTGTTAGGAGGCAGATTGTGCCAAATGTGCGAAGATATTTTTGCTGTAAGGGCTGCTGCAATAGTCTTTACCTGCTGAGGGTGTCAGCAGTTTTCTCCATTCATGTACTGAACTAGACACAGAGATACACATCTATCTACTGTATAGTAATATACTCAGTTTCAGAATGAAATATTCTAATATTTTGAGATACCTGATTGTTTTCTCCAGATATTCTGGTTTCCTTCACAGTTCAAAGACATGCAGATTAGGCTAATTCGCATTCCAAAATGCCCATAATGTGTGTGATATAAAAGAGTTGGGGTGTATATATATATATATATATATATATATATATATATATAAACCTGTATATCCATATCTATAACTTCATGACCACTCTTCTAATATTAAGGAGGTCCTACTTTTTTCACCAAAATGGGTCTAACCCCACTAGGCCTCTGATGGTGTGATATCTGGCACCAAGCCACCCGTAGTTGATCCAGCCACGCTAAATAAGCCAGCTTTTGCTCCTCACATGCATCAGTGAGTCATGACCATTCATTATCCTGTATTAGCTCAAAGGACAAAATGTAGAAACTCCCCATATTTAGTGATAGCTGGGCAATGACTTGACTTCTTAAACTTAAACCTTGCTAAAGCTACATTATCATTAGCTAAATTACTGACTTGGCTAGCTACTACAACTGCAAATTTCCATATAAAAACAGCAATAAATAAATTAGGCTATATATAACCAGGAGATGTATGTAAGAAGCGAACTTTAAAAACAAGGGATTTTGTTTTGTATCTGTAAGCATAGAATACTTTTGATGTTTAAAATTCGAAGTAAAAAAAAAGTATAACAGAAGAAAAAACAAAAGTTAACAAAAACAGGTTTTCACAGTGCTGTATATCTTTAAACTGGTTCTCTAGGTTACCAACTAAATATGTTATCAGTCAAACACTGTTGGGAGGGATTTGGGGAGTTAACTCAAATACGTAAGAAACAGATAAGTCTTTAGACATAATTCTGGATCAGCTACAGAGGATGAATGGTGCACAGAGGGAGACCTGCCAGATAAAAAAAGAGTCAGTTGCAGTAGTCCAATCTTGAAATAACAAGAGACTAAACAAGCACCTAAGTGTCCTGGAAGGAGAGAGGTAGAAGTGACAAAATTTAGCAATATGGGGGGGGGGGGAGTTGTCCAGGGTTATCCCCAGATTGTGGGCAGTTACTGAAGGTGTGATCTGAATCATGTCCTGGGAGATCATAAGATACTGACAGTGGGATGAATCACATGGGATGAACAGCAGTTTTGAAAGTACATTTTAGTTGATGAGCTGCCATCCAGGATGTGATATCTGCCAGACATGCTAAGATCCGAGTGGAAGCATGAGTGTCTTGGAAGGAAAGGAGGGAATGAGTTAATGGCCTTCTACATAAAAATAGCACAAAAAGCTATGTGAGGAAATGGCCTCACCATATAACAAATTTACTATAAAATCATACAAACAAAAAAAAATCCTTTTAACACTAAAAGCACAAGCGTCACAGGCGTGACACTAAAAGGGAAAACATAACAAAATGTTATATGTACAGTACAGATGAGTGGGATGGAGCGATGAGTAGGACATCTGCCATTATCTATCCATAGACTGTAAAAGACATCTTATAGACATGTATAGGTAGGCCATTCCCTTATGGCTTAGGGCAGCCTTCAATTATTGCACATCTGTAATCAATAAAATATTTACATTTGCATAGAAGATTAAACACTTATTGAGCCCCAGATGTACACTGCAGACACTGATTGATGCCATGCAAGAACTTTTCAGAAGCAAATAAGAGAGCAATTTCAGGGTATAGACCATTCTTTTTTTAATTATAAATGAAACCTATACAAAATATAACGTATTAAATTAATAACATATTAAATTGTAATAACTTGTTGATAAAACATAAATATAAATTCTTGCATTTATTAATTGTCTATTTCATGTTTACATTTTACTTAGGTCATATATATATATATATATATATATATATATATATATATACTCAGCAAAAAAAGAAACGTCCCTTTTTCAGGACTGTGTATTTCAACAATAATGTTGTAAAAATCCAAATAACTTTACAGATCTTCATTGTAAAGGGTTTAAACAATGTTTTCCATGCATGTTCAATTAACCATAATCAATTAATTAACATGCACCTGTGGAATGGTCGTTAAGACCTTAACAGCTTACAGAAAGTAGGCATTTAGGGTCACAGTTCTTAAAACGCAGGACACTAAAGAGACTTGTCTACCGACTGTGAAAAACACCCAAAGAAAGATGCCCAGGGTCCCTGCTCATCTGCGTGAACGTGCATTAGGCATGCTGCAGGGAGGCATGAGGACTGCTGATGTGGCTAGGGCAATAAATTGCCATGTCCGCACTGTGAGACGCCTAAGACAGCGCTACAGGGAGACAGGAAGGACAGCTGATCATCCTCGCAGTGGAAGACCATGTGTAACAACACCTGCACAGGATACATCCGAATATCACACCTGCGTGACAGGTACAGGATGGCCACAACAACTGCCCGAGTCACACCAGGAACACACAATCCCTCCATCAGTGCTCAGACTGTCCGCAATAGGCAGTCCATGAGGAGGAGATGCACTGCTGTACTTCAAGCAGCTGGTGGCCACACCAGATACTGACTGGTACTTTTGATTTTGAGCCTCCCTTCATTCAGGGACACATTGTGAAACATTTTTAGTTTATGTCTTATGGTGTGGACTCTTTTAGTGTTCATACAAATATTTACACATTAAGTTTACCGAAAGTAAAAACAGTTGAATGTCAGAGGACGTTTCTTTTTTTGCTGAGTATAGTAATATGAAATATGAGATATGGCAGACTTTGCCTTACAATTCTGTTTTTCTTTTTTTTTTTTTTCACTGACTTGGTGTAGCATTGCACGGAAGGGATATGCAAACGTATATAAAATGTTATTTACTTTGAATTTACCTATTTTAACATTTTTGCTAACCTAAACATTGGGTGATCCAAAACCATAAATAAAATGTACTAACTTGTTAACAAGAAAAAAAATCTAAGGAAATGAAAGCTGAAATTGTGATCCATCAGCTCATATTTATGTTTAAATCTCAAACCCACGTATCTTTATTTTATGGGAAAAAGCTAACAGAATTAGAAAGGAGAAAAGTCCAAAGATAATATTGGTTTCTAGGATGTATACACTGTTTTTGTGTACTAAATAATTCCATACTTATTGTGTTTCTTTTTTCTTTTTTATATGTATTTCAGTTCATTGAATATTCTTCGTTAAATCATGAATGCATTTGCAAGATTGTTGCTGCTACTGCTGCCTCTCTACTTTTGTACTTTAGCTGACACGGTAAGTACATGTGTAATCCTGTTCAGATTACTGCATCAGTATAGATTTTTAAGAAAAATAATGAGAAAGTAACCATGGTAGAACTTACTTGTTCTCAGGGACTCCTTCCCAGAGTGAGAAGAGGAACACGCAACTATAGAGGTGAATCACAGATTTTTCAACTTTTAATACTTTATACCTGGACATCTTTGCAAAACTTTATAGTTATAGTATATATTTATATTGCTTTCTACAGTAGCATTTTAATCTAATGAGATAATGGTTTTATATTGTGAATATTTTGTTTAAAGTGTTGGTAGGCCACCTGAAGTACATAGGTAGCCACTCAAAAAGGCCACTATCAACTGAGTGGCTTCAGTTCTTAGACAGATTCTAGGCAGTCATCATGCAGTTCCCAGCAGCCCCTCCTTCTCCTTTTGAAAGACAGGCGTTTCTAGATTTCACAGTAAACATGCCCATTAAAGCTTAAATCTTTATGGCATCACCATTAGATGGCGGTTTGTGTTCCAAAACACATTAACCCATAAAACATCGCTTCTCAAACATAATCTTCAGAGGTCCAAATCAGATTTCTATTTCAGCTCAAAGATCTCATTCCATGACAACGAAGAAGTGGTATGATTTAAATGGATTTCGAGTAGGGGTGTCAAAATTAATCGTTTCTACGATGCATCGCGATGCAGACGAGGACGATTCAGTATCGGTTCAGTAATAGACCATAACCGATTATAACGTACTGACGCTTTTCTGACGTCATTTGCCACATACGTGCTTTGTCGCAGTAAAATACAATGGCTGAGGGAGGCGGATCTCGAGTGCGAGTATTTAAAAATGCTCCAACTACTTTAGAGCCGACTTCTGGGCACATTTCGGCTTTTATAAACAACCTGGTAAGCACCACCTGGAGAAGACACAAGCTGTGTGTAAATCATGCCACGCACAAATAAAATATGCAGGAGGTAATACCACTAACTTGAGAAACCATGTTTTAGAGAAAATTGTGCCGGACCTTTACCAAGCTCATCGAGTTGCAATAACATGTGATTCTTGGACTTCGGTCACAACAGAGTCATATGTGACAATAACAGCACATTACAAATTCAAATTTTATTTGTCACATACACAGTCATACACAGTCATACACAGTACGAAATGTAGTGAAATGCCTAAATTATGCTTAGATTAGTGAGACCTGGGAGATATTGTTACATGTGCCGTTTATGAGTCACACATGGGTGTTCATCTGGCAGAGCTACTCTCTCAGGTTGTCGAGGAATGGCAGGTATCAGATAAAGATGTAGTGCTTATGACAGATAATGCGTCGAACATGATTGCTGCAGCTCAATTCGGAACGTTCCCTCACGTAAAATGCTTTGCGCATACAGTGAATCTGGCATCGCAGCGCCCGCTTAAAGTTCTATAAATTTTATATTTGTTTTTATTTTGTGTATTCAAACACTGTTGAAGTGCAAATTTAATGTGCTTTTGATCCTTTAAGCATGAAGAAAACAGAATTTCACCAGCTGCTCCAGGAAGACAAAGAGTGTAGTTGATGGTTGGTTTTTGTCTATGACTTGCGGGGCACTTGCTACATTCTGAAAAGTTGGATTTTTTTTTTACTTGATGCAGCGTGGACACACGGATTGCATGAGCATCGCAATAGTGCTGCACTCTGTTGTAAATGCGCTTTTTGCAGGTCTCCTTAAAATAACAGAATTAAGTGCACAAATGATTCACTATGTCACTAAGATAGTCAAGATGCCTTGCAGCCTAGTTTGAGAAATGCATGCTATCTGCATTTAATTAGCTGCCTAAACCTTGGCAAAAAATCTGTGGTCACTAGACGGAGACACCAACATTTTGCACGTTTGAATCATGACATCCTCACCACATAATGTACACTGAAGACACTAAAGTCAGCAGAGTCAGCAGCAGAATGTGAATGTCTGTTGGCCATTAGCTAACTTGCTAATATTAAATGGGCACTTGTTAGTCAACCCTAAATTATCTCTAGATAGACTACAATACCAACAATTTATTAATAACTACAATATGTTTTACTTTTAAAATGGGAAACATACACTTTATTACATTGTGTTGATGTATTCCTAATTTGAGGTGGGCTGGGTCCAGATTGACTTGCCGTGTAGTCTGGATCCAAATCGGAATACGGACTTTGAGAAACCCAGTATAAAATCAATGTGTGACATTTTAATGATGGTTTTGAAATAAAAGTAGGTTTGAATCAGGGTTGTCCATTAAGCACAACTCTATACATTATTGCAATCTGTCATTTTTATATCAATAAAAAAAACATGGACTACAGACCATGACCAACTAAGTAATAAAAATACGGGCTACCCCAAAGATACAACTGATTTGGTTGGGGAATGAAGAAAAAAAAAGATATTGATAAACATATAGGTGCATCTCCATAAATTAAAAATATCAAATTTAAGTTTTGTCACATACACAGTCATACACAGTACAATATGCAGTGAAATCCTTATATGACCGCCTGTGACCTTAAATATTTTAAAAACAATTAACAAAAAATAAGAAAGTGAAATGAAAAAGAAACATGAAATAAATAGCTTAACTATAAGAAAGTAGAACAAAATATAAAATTTTTAAAAAATATATAAGAAATATAAAGTAAATAAGCAATTATAAAAACCTATCTGTACAAGACAAACTGAATTTAATGCAAATAAAAGGTGGAAATGAATGAAAAATGTGTGATGTGTGAATATCATCAAAAAGTAAATTACTGATTTATTACAGTAATTTAATTCAGAAAGTTTAACTTGTATATAGATTTATTGGACAAATACTGATTTATTTTAAGTGTTTATTTCTTTTAATTTTTATGATTATGACTTACAGCTAATGAAATCCCGAAATTCAGAAAATTGAAATATTACTTAAAACCAATAATATCAAAATAGGCTGTAAGGAGCTGTTACCGACTTCTACCGAGATATCCAGAGGTCGTAACGAATTTGCATCGGTTTAGATTCGGTAGCAAATTCGGCTATCGAAAGAGTGGAATGGGGGTATAAATGAGATGTATGTATAAGGTATATTGCGTGATGCAACAGGGGTGTGTAACAAAGGGATAGACCATACAACATAGACATAGCAGACATTCAACCAGTTTACAAAGGAAATGAGTGCAAAGCAAAGACACATAGCAAAAAAGTATAGCATACAAAAATTGGTCTAAATGAAAAATAAAAAAAGCACACCTAATCGATTATCAGCATGGGTATGTAAGCCAGAATCGCTGATTCACCGTAGCCGCCCTGCTGCAATTAATTACCATACATAGTATTGTGGAATGTGCTAAGTTTGATTTACTTCTGTGGGTAGTGCTCATAGTCCACTAGTACACTAGTCAGGAATGTACTTGTATTATTTATCTGGAATAATAATCTTTAATAATGTGCTTAACTAAACTGCTTACAACTTTAAAAGTCTATGGAAAGTGGCTTTGCCAGACTAGCCGTTAGCGTGAGTTATAAAGCGTCTTCTGTTGAGTTCTTGCCTAAAGCACAAATGATAGGAGCTTTCCTCTCAGGCACTGGCACCAACCAATAATCAGATAAAACTCCCTGTAATGCAAACTTGGGCTGCCGTCTTGTCATTTTGAGGTCGAAGAGCACCAAGTTTTCTTTTGAGATGCACATGTATAGCTGGAGCACCATTTTATTAGGTCTTTGTTTAACCTACACTTATCAACAATGACCACGTTCATATTTTTGTAAATGCAGTCTCATTTTCCATCATTTGCTGGCAAAATTAGTTACAAAAATGTAAACATTGTAAAAAACTGATGCACTCAATGCACCTAGAGTTTTTTTAATCAACACATCCTTCCAGTGCCTTTTTGTGCAATTGTTGGAGGTTAATGTTCTTGTAAATAGATGGGGTAAAAATCTAACCAATTACTCTACCACTCAACTTTTAACTAGATATAATAAATAAGTAGCAATGCTGGTAAGCTGTCAGTGAATGTACTGTATATATCCATAAACAGCTGTCTTGTTTTTTAGCTTAGTGTAATGTAATTTTTTGCTATGTAAGTCATTGTCCTGTGTAATTCAGGACCAGGGTGTCTTTGAAACTATTTAGTATATGTGTGTGTTGTGTCTATTTTCTGTTTCAGACCGCTGTGTAGACGCAGACTCAGCTGCACTCAGAGAGAATGGAGACACTTGGCTACGATGGAGAGGTCAGAAAGTTGAGTTTTGCCACTGCGTCCCAAGAGCAAGAGCACGCTGTTACTACATACCTATCACTAGTAAGTAAAACACCCACCAACACACACAAAACACACTTCAATTTCCTCATATATACTTATGCATTACAAATTACTGACAATAATTTAAGCACATTGAGGTCCACTGAAAAAAATTATTAGCAATATTACTTTTATTTATGTTTAATACATGCAAATTTCAATATAGCTCCTGTACAGTAGCTGATGCTTTATTCGAATCAACTAACCATTAAGAAAGGAAACAACTGAGCAGTTATGGAATAAGGGCCTTGATCAAAATCACAACAGTGGCAGCCTGGTGGAAATAGAATTTGAACTCATGACTCTTCAAATCAAAGCCTTAACCACTGCCACATTTACCACATCTTAGATAGCTGACCTGTCGGATTAAATAGATTTTTCAACTTAATTTATATTTAGCTAGACAATTCTATTTGTTGAATCAATAGGGCAGTTTTTAATTCAAAATTAATTCACACTAATTTAGGTATTATTACAAACAATAATCAAAGAAATGTATACTTAAATTAGATTTTATTAAGTTTTAAAAACTTAAATATGGTATACCTTCTAAATATGTTATTGTACATTATGTAGTACTGAATGTCATAAGTATTCTAATATCCATTTACTACTGAAACTTGTGAATCTACTATTTCAGTAATTTTTGGGACTAAATTGGCTCACCTTTTAGTTTATGTAAGTATACTTTTTAAGTATCCTTTAGATGTAAGACTTGTCTTCAAGTTCACAACTAGCTTGAATACGTCACTCTGCCGTAAAGTATACTATAATTAAATTTACAGGTTCAAGGTATGTACAGTACTCCTAGCCCACTTTTTTTTTATAAAAATATACTTTAAAGTATACTGTCAGTGAAATATTATTTTAGGTAAATTTAATATCAAGTGCCAGTACAGTGGAACCTCGGATTACGAGCATAATTCGTTCCAGAAGCGGGCTCGTATTTCACAACACTCGTAACTCAAATCTAATTTCCCGTAAGAAATAATGGAAACTCAAATTATTTATTACACAGCCCAAAAAAATAAATACATAATAATTAACACAAAATATTATTTAAAAAAATATTTACCTGCACTTCACCTTTTAAAAAAAAAAAAGTGTTTCTAATTGTGCGCGCAGGCGCTGTGTATGTGTGTTAAGCTTAAGTAAGGAGCCCCTCCCCCTGTCCCCCTTCTCATCTTACACACCCTTCCTCCACTCTTTTCACACATCTGCATGCACACAACGAAAACACTGTTTTATCGGAAAAATAAACAAGAAATCTCTCTAATGACATTTGATTGAGCGACACACTAATGAAATCACTGCTGTAAAGTAAAAAAAAATAAATTAATCTGCACTTTACTTTTTGAAAAGAATCGCGACAGAGCAGTGTTTCTGTGTAGAGCAGAGAGAAAGAGTGCGTGTGTGTAAATGTGTGTGCGAAAGTAGGAGGGGTCTGTGTGTGGCGCGGTGTCCAATGACGCGCACACACACACACACACACACACACACACACACACACACACAAAAACCAACATTGAGCAGAGAGAGAAAATGGATTTTTAACCGCTCTACTGAGACTTGCTTTTGCTTTATTCATCACGCGCGCTGAACACACGCATACAGACACAAAATAAAAGATGTTTTACACACACACACATGGTCACAGTGTTCTAGTAAACAGTACACGCGTGCACGTGTGCTGATTATACCAGTAGGAGACGTGCACTAAGACCCAGCATGGGAGACGATTACCCACAATTCCGCAGCTCAAGAGAGAGAAAAACTGTTTGCTCAGTTGTGATCACGTGATGCTCGGCGTCAAAACAAGAAGCGCATGCGTGATACATGATACTCGCTACTTATAAACAAAGACTTGTTCATTTCCAAGTCAAAATTTATTAAAAATCTTTGCTCGTCTTGCAGAACGCTTGCGAACCGCGTTACTCGAAATCCCAGGTTTCACTGTATATTATTTTTAGTAAAGTATAGAATAATTTTGAAATATAACTTTAACTGTATTTTAAGTAAACTTGAAGTTAGACTTGTCCCATACGTAGCTATTGAGCTTGCAGGCCACAGAGCATTTCATTGGGATAGAAACAAAGATGGTAAATAACATAACAACTGGTAAAATAATTCAGTTTTTATGATTTGAAGTACATCACAGTTAAATACCATAACTGTGCTTCAACCCATCCTACCAACAACATCATCAAGTTTGCGTAGTCACACAAAAAGTAGTTGATCTTATCTCATAAGGCAAATGAAACAGCCAACAAGGACAAAGTCCAAAGACTGGCATCACGGTGTTCAACAAACGTCCTCATGAGAACCACAAAAACATAAAAGCTTGTTATAGACTTTTGTGTATTGCAGCCCTGATCCAAAATACATCAATGGACTCCATGGAAAGGGTCCCATCTTTCAGGTTCTTGGGTACACACTTTACTGATAATCTCTCCTGGACCACAAACACCATAGCATTAGTAAAGAATTCAAAACAGTGACTTAAAGATCACATTAGGAAAAACAACATATAGGAGAGGTGATGCTGACCACAGGTCTATGATGTGAACAGGTTAAACAGTTTATATGCAACATCTACAGTATTTGGGATATTTATTTATTGAATTTCCATATTGGCTATCGGGTTATATGTGTTTTTTGTAATTTCATTCTGCTCTGCATCCTAGAATGACAGTAAAGTAGAATATTAAATCTTGAGCTACTGTTGTTCTAATACAGGGCTCTAAAACAAAACAGAAACAAACAATGAAAAAAACAGTGCTGCTGAGCGACTAAGCATGTTTTCCAACCCATTGGCTGTTCCACTCCTGGATTATCCCCAATTTAAGCATTCCCTGGAGTTCATCTTCAACCAATTTTTTGTGTTCAGGCAATTGATATGCATGGCTACACACAACCACACCTTAGGTGGTAAATCTGTGGTGAATTGGCTCTACTTGTCCATCTTACATTATTGTGGACTTTTCTGACTGAGTGTTTGACCTCAGAGGGCACTTGCCAGTTGGGGAGTGTGTAGCGTCTAGATGTCCGGCCTGTATCGCGTCTCAAAATCAATCACAATTAACAAAAACAGTGTGTGGTTCAAATAAATGTGTGTGGTTCACTCTCATGACTCTCATGACTATTATCGGAAGATTAAGTAGAACAGAATGTTGGTTTTGTCAAGCCAGTATGTCAATATGGGGAACTTAGCCAGAGGTAGCTCAGTGGTTAAGGCAATAGACTACGGTTCGGAAGATTCCAGGTTTAAACCCCACAACCACCAAACTGCCAATGTTGGGCCCTTGAGCAAGGCCCTTAACCCTGAACTGCTCAGATGATTAATGAGATTTTAAAAAATGTAAGTCGCTCTGGATAAGTGCGTCTGCCAAATGCCTACATGTTATTACAACATAATAGAGAGCAATAAAGAGATTTGGACAATGTGAAGAGCCCTTACTGGGGGTTTCTCATCACAGGATTTTTTTCATCAACCATCTACACATTGTTTTTACAGTTATCTTGACAGTTTTACAGTTAAGTTACATGATAAACATGTTCTTTTACCATCAGAATAAGTAGTGCTCTTTCTCTCACTTTCTCTCTCATTCTCTATCTCTCTCTCTCTATTAGCTTGTTCTGTATCAAGATGCTACAATGGTGGCACATGTAAGGAGGCTGTATTCTCCAATGATTTCATATGCCTATGTCCTCCGGGTTTTACTGGACAACAGTGCGAGATCAGTTGAGTATAAAACTGACACAAGCATTACACATTTAAATTGAAGCAATAACATGTATGTACAGTATGTGGCATAAGACATGTCATAATGAACTACTTTTCCTTTTCTTAGATCTGAATGAGAAATGTGTAAGTGGGCAGGGGTCTGATTATCGTGGTACTTGGAGCATTTCTAGTTCTAATGCTGAGTGTATCAACTGGAACTCCACATTACTCAGAGGAAAAAAATTTACAGCCAGAAAACCAGGCACAAGAATCTTTGGACTGGGAAATCACAATTACTGCAGGTACTTGGACTGAATAAATAAATAAATTAATAAATATTGCTGTTTATTATTCTATTTTGAAATTCTGTCTTTTACAGAAATCCAGATGGGGACTCCAGACCATGGTGCTATGTTTATAAAAAGTCTCAAATTGTGTGGGAATTCTGTTCTATGCCAAACTGTACAAAAGGTGACACACACATGCACACAGAGACTGGTCCAAAGTAATAACAAGTCTACATATCTCAATTAGAAAAGTTTTTATAATGATTAGAGTGCTAGTTACAGCTGACGAGAAACAGCTTTTTACCTCCTATGGCTCCAGTACTTCACATTGTAATTTAAAGTTAAACTAAATCACAGTAATGATAGGTGTATGATAATTACTTTTGAACATGGGGGGGGGTGTCAAAATGAGTAATAGAACACATCAAGATCGATTTGCATGCATAACCTGAAAAACAGCTAAATGAATTTTAATAAGGTTTTCCCAGGTGTATTTGGCCAAGCTTGGTGTAACATATAAGCTTTGTTTCATCGCCAACGGGAAGAGAAGTTATGCTATCATATGAATTTAAATGAAAGACGCTCTTATATCATAAATCATTAGTTCATCTCAAAAATCAACAGATGGTGCTGTACATTTTTTAATATGCACTTATGAGTGTGCAGTTTAAATCTACTTAATAAACGTGATCTCACACCTTTGTACCGCACACTTCACATTTTAGGAACATGTAAAAATTTTAGTTCATTTCAAAGTTTAACAGATGGCGTGGTACATTTTTTTGAAACGCACTTATAAGCGTGCAATTAAATTCCACCCGAACAAAGTCGCAGGCACAACAAGTTCACACATCTAACTAAATATATGTAATAAATATATACATATTAAATTATATATAAAATGTTAAGCTTTAACATCATTAAGGATTGCTAGCTAAACATACTATAAATATGGTTGTGGAAATATCATCATTTCCTTATTTTTACAGTAAATATTATATAACAAGGCTATGGGCAGTGAATATGTCATATGGCACTGTCATAATAGAAAATATTTTTATGAATATGTCATATGCGTTATCGGGTTGATGTATTTGGTTATACTAGTTGAATAGAGTGGTCTTTGTCTAGGTTATACATACATAACATTTTGTTCTTTTGTTAGACCCTGAGCCAGAGTGTGTACAGAGATTAGGCCAGACCTATAGAGGAAAGAAATCCTTCAGTAAAAGCAACACTAAATGTCTGCAATGGGACTCGCCTGCAATCCAACAGAAGCCTTACACAGCCTGGAGGCGGAATGCTAGAGAGCTGGGTCTTGGCAGCCACAGCTACTGCAGGTAGATACACACATACACACACCAGGTTATATCTTAGACAAGTAATATCTGAAAGCACTGATTCAGAATAATGAGGAAGGTTTATTTGCTGTTATATAGTGGAAGTGGTTATATAGTCTGGGTTTGATATTATTGAATTTACAGCAGCAGACACCTTTTAAGGCCAAACACTAACTATGGCAAGGTCTTCATCTAGGTCTGTGTGTATGGGGGCTAAGGGTGCTCTCTGTGGAATTCCAAAATATAAGAGCCAATATGTTTCTAGCAGGGACCCATGAACGCTACCCTACTGCTTAAAGTAGAAACTTGGATGCAGGTGTGCCCTCAATCTCTAAAGGGGGAATTGGTCTAGATTTAGGTACCTGCTGAGATGGAGAAGACATAAAAGGTTTTGAAGAGATGTTGAAATTGGTGAAAGGCCATACATCTAAATAACTCCTTAAATAAGATGTTTGCTGTTTTCATGACTGTAGGGATCTTCAGTATGAAAATTAAGTGACAGGCTTTAAAAAAATGTTCTGTGGTGAGAATTATCCATCCTGTGGTGGAAAGTGCATTGATATAAATTAAATTAATCTAGGGTGTTGACTGCTGGGGGATTATGAGAGAAATAAAATGCACATTTAGCTAATTTTATCCACAAAATTTCATGTTGCTCCTCAGACTATGATGGTTGGGAAATCAGGAGATTTTGATCCCAATTAGATTGATGGCTAAACCTCCTGGTGTTCTTGGAGTCTGGTATGAAGTTGCAAATTGCTCTGAAATAACCCTTACTACCACAGTACGGTAACAGGTCAAATTGGCTGTGGCATACATTTTTCTGAGGTGGTGAGGAGCACCCACTTTAACAGTTTCCATGTGCTGTGTGTTTGTGGTGATGGGCAATGAGTGAAGGGTATGGCTGGTCCAAGGATGGTATGACCTGTGCAGATTGGTGTGGATAGCCATTTGAATGAATTGGTTAAGAGGAAATGCAATATTTAAGCATTGCAGTCCCCATTATTGTGATTTAGAATTCTCATTCAAAGGCTGTATAATGATGGCTTAGCATTGTGGAGTTGAAGGTGGGTGCTCTTCCAGTGAGAACCTGATTGACCTGCCATAGAAGAGCTCCGCCAGAGGATTTTTACATGCAGTATAGTGCCAGTTTAAAAAAAAAAAAAAAGTCAAAATTAAGATATTTTTTTTTTAAATGTACATTACATGTAACTTTCATTTTAATATTATTAAATAAGATTAATACAGTGTCTTGTATGATCCTTTAATCCTCTGAGGTCCGCGCACGCATATATGCGTTTTAAAGGTCCCACACATCCCATTTTTCATTAAATGTTAATATGATCTTTAGGGTCCTAATGAAAAGTTTGTATTATACGTTAATTAAAAAATTCAAAAGGATTGTGTAAAAAAAAAACACTACTTTTACCTGGTAAAAACTAGCTCTGTTCTCAGCAACCTGTTTCAGTACATGCTAATTTAAATGCTCATGACCTCTGCTGAGCCCGCCCCCCTCAGTTCTGTGGGGCGTGTCTTCACAACACACGTGGGGTATAGCCACTGAAGTGTTTTTCAGTGCGGGCAATGCTTTGGACTGCATTACCCACAAAACATTGCCCACAATGCAGTGCTTTGTGGGTAATGCAGTCCAAACTGGAAAACGCTGGAAAATATAGCCTGAGCCTGTTTTCTTCAGTCGTTTTTGGTTTGATTTAAGTACGGAACCTACGCGGAAGTTTGTAATATCGCCTGACAACGCAGAAATTAAAAGAATGGACATGCATCGACTCGATTTGTCTTTCTCATCACTGCATGGGCATGAATTAACGGGCTGTTACGCTGCCGCGAGCAACAACAACATAAAGCGGAGAAGCTTACTGAGAGAGATATGGACGCGATGTGTTTACTGATGTGTTTACATGACTTCTTAATCTTCGACAGACATCGTTAAAAAACCATCTAACGTAACAAAGGTAAGCATAATATAGTTTTCCGACTACGTACACAGTTTGCAACTAGACAGTCACCTTAATGCATTGTTTATTATAAACGGGCGATTAGGAATTATATAGAGACGGATGTACATAGAGAAGAAGCCATAACCATGTTCTATGAGAGTATAAGTTAACTTACACTCCGCATTCATCGTGATTATTAGAAAAGGTGATCTGCAAAGAGTCATAGTAAAATAAATTACTCACTGAGCCTGGTAAAGATGAAGCAGGAACACGAAGCGTTAGTACAGATCCATTTTTAGGAGCAGCTTCCTAGTAAAAACCTGCTTTATATTGGCCCGCGTTTATAAACCAGTCTGGTGAAAAATGATTATCGCAAACATGAACGCATTTAGGTAAATCGGCGGGGACGTTAGCTTTAAAAACTAACCCTAGGTAGTGAATGACGACTGCTGTGTTCGCTATTACACCCAACAACTGTACACAACACTCGCTTAGGCGCCATTTTGCTCCAGCGGCGAAAAACAATGGCCGACAGCTTCTTCTCACTCTGGGCGGGTCTTTGCTAAAACACCAGTGTCAATCAACTAGTGTAGGAGCGGCCTCTTGTGGTGTGGCGTCACATCGACAGGCATTTGCGATTGGCCTGATTTCAGAAGGGGCATGTTACTGTAATAAATGAAAAGAAAACCACTGGGCCGCTCTTTATCATCGTAGAGTGGTTGTGTACGCACTCTCCTAACACACAGTTCAGTCCAAACAGCTTAAAAAAGTGCATGTAGGCCTGTTTGACCCCTTTAAGGCGTCTTCCCCTGATGACGCCAATAAGAACTTAAATTACACTTTCAGTTTTAATCTTACGGACAATATCTATATATTAATCAAATCTGTAAAGTGTCTACTTTTTTTTGTATGCACACATGTTAAAAATAAAACTTTCTGCATTAATTAAAAAAATGAAAACAAACAGGGTGCGCTGTCTGTCGCTTTGGTCTGCATGAACTGCAGGGAGAAACACGTCATTAAAATGAACTGAAACTTAGCAAATACTCCACAGAGAGACACAAAATACATATCTATAGAAAGCTTGAATTGTCTACTTTTACATTTACCAATTCAACTCGAAAACAAATAATCTGTTTTATGTAATCCGTATAAAAGTAAGGAGTGGTACAGATTCTCCTGTATCGGTTCATTACAGCTAATATGATCCCGCCTCCCTGTGCGCGCACTGTTCATATGGAAATGAGCCTTTCATGAACAGCGAGCGCACAGGGAGGCTGGATCACATCAGCTGTAATGAGAAAAAAACTGCATTAAAACAGATTATTTGTATTTGCTGAGTTTCAGTTTTGCACTGTTCTTACACACAAAGTCAACTTTAATTGTTTAGGCCTAATAAACTGTTTAACTGAACTCACAAGTAAATCTTAAGTTTTTTTGTGTGTGTCAAAAACATTCTCAAATACCCTAAACACTGAAAATATATACCTTATTTTGTCCTCAGATTCTTCCTTGTAACTCTCCTCTCTGTCACATACCTGTCTGATGGCTCATTATGCAGCTCACTATGCAGGCCTTTGTCTACTCAGGTGTGAATCACTGCATTAGTAATGATATTTCACGCCTTCTCGCATAGACCCTTTACACTCAAAAAGTGACTTAAAAATGATAATCACTATATTGTTTTCTGTGAGCAAGTAAACAAGATCATTTTCACATCATTTTGAAGAAAAAACACAAGTCCACCAGCCCAGTTCTCAAAAAGTCTTGTGAACAAATGTTCTGTATGAGTTTCATGGCCTTATTTAAGCTACTTTTATTTTCACAAAACTTACTAACCACGCATAATATTTTTTTCCTAAAAAATGCAAACACATACATTAATTTTGGTCACGTATTAATGGTGAACAGTTTGTGCTGATTACAAGAAAAATAAAGGTTGGTCGATAATATTATAAGTAGCTGAAAAAGCACAAATATCAGAGCATGTCCAAACATCTCAAGGGCCCCAAAATCACCTCGGACCCCAGAGGGTTAAGGTCAGTTTATTTAATTGGTTTATTCAGGCATTAAAACAAGTTCACTTTGCTTATTTAGTTTGTTGATGCATAAAAATCACATACTGATGATGATTTTTCTTATAGTAAAAATTTGTTCTAAAGCACCTGGAAACTTTATGTTAAAAGTTGAAGCTGCTCAGGTTTACAAGCGACAATTTGCAGACAAACAGTGCCATTTCTTATGCTAAGAGTGGGCATTTTTCCCACTTAGTTTAAATGTATTTTGTCTCAGAACTTCTTAAACATAAATGTACATTGCTTGTAACTTATAGGCAAATAAAAAAAAAAGTAATTTGCTTATCTCCAATGGTACTAGACCTCGACATTGAATGGAAATCAGATTCGGATCTTTGAATCTATATTTTTGCTTATTAAATTTTAAAAAAGTTATAACACTTTAAGAAAATGTAATAATCTAGTAATAATCTTGTGCGGCTTCAAAAGGGGAGGTCTTATGGGGTGTTCCCAGTATGTAGTACTTAGTACCTACCAAAAGTTTTCCAAGGAAGGATAACTAATGAACCAGCTACAGGGTCATGGGCACCCAATGCTCTATTAGTATCCAATAGAAGAGCTACAATTTGTAGCACAAATGGCACAAAAGAGCTAATGCTGGCTACGATAGAAAGGTATAATACACACAGTGCATTACAGGTTTCTTTACATGGGGCTACATAGTTGCAGACGGGTGCCCATGCTGATTGACAAAAGTGCTTACAATGGACGTTTTAGCCTTAAAACTGGACCATAAAGCAATGAAAGACCAGTATTCCAATATTTAAATTGTAAACTGGCATATAGAAGTGAGCGATTTTATTTCTTAGTTACCTTCCAAGTGATGTTTTTAGACTGATTAAAAAGACCTGTGGTTCTTCACTGTATTGGAATTTGGGGAGGACTATTTCCACTAAAACACATTAGTAAGCAGCCAGCTGTTTTCAGACTTTTCAGACTACACATAGTCTACTCCATTCAAAGCTGGAGAAAATGACATTTTAGTGGAGGATTTACTGTTGCACTGTTGTGTCTCAAAATACACCATGGCTTACAAACAGGGCCAGTATGAAAATATCTCCTTCCTAGTCACTGTCATAAGCAAGTTCTCTGTCATCTGGAGAATTTTGTGGGAGCAAACTCATGACCCCAAAAGCGTGGAGGGACAGAGAGATTGTATGCTGCTCAAGATACTGCCACTCACACTGTTTCTGCATGCCACTTGTCAAAGTGGCATCCACATTTAGTGAGAGCCCTGAATCCCTGCTTCAGGTAAATATTCCCCCAAAGTACATCCCATTCCAAGCAGTGTCTGTAAAGCCACCTGGTTTTTAGATCATCTTACTTTTCCACTAAGCTGCTGGTATTAGTTGATCCTGTGCATTGAAGAGTACTGCTTTTTTTAAACGAGACCCATGCAATGAAGGAGTACATTAAAGAGTATCTGGAAAAAAGAGACATCTGCCCCTTCAAGTCCCCAGCTTCTGCATTGTTCATCTTCATAAAAAAGAATAGGGAGGCTTCATGCTGTTGCAACCTAATAAAAACCATATGACAACAGCAAAGAATGTTAGTGTTTCTGCTGGGAAGTATTTAGACAATGACAAACTTCATGCTTTTGCATGATGGAATTGAAATGAAGCAGTCGATGTGATTAAAGTCATTAAACAACTTAAACAGGGAAAATCCCATTCCGATATGCTTCATTTGATATTGAAGAAATAAACATTTAGGGGTAAACCCATTTTGGTGGCACTAAATCTCACCTGATATACTTAAATATATATATATTTTTTTTAACCTCTTCAGGAACCCAGACAGTGACCTTAGTCCCTGGTGCTACATTTATAAAGACTCTCAGCTGACATGGGAACTCTGTGATATTCCTAAATGCTGTAAGTACACATAATTTTGCTAATAAGAAGGTACTCAACTCATCCTTATTTGTATAGCACTTTAACAACAAGAATGCCCCACATAGTATGTAAATAACATAGTAATCTTATAAAATAAAATAAAATTAATTAAAAAAAATTAAAAACAAGATAATAATTAAAAAAATAATAATTATTAAATAACAAAAGAGGAACATAATTAAAATCACATCACATGCATATCTAAGCAAAACAATATGTAAAATCAACATCTCATGTTGTTTCAAATGCCACAGAAAACATGTGAGGTTTAAGATTTGACTTAAACACCCTCAATGATGTGGCCTTACGAATGGTTAATGGTAGGTCATTCCATAATTTGAAAGGTAATTGTCACTGTTCTGAGTCATCAATAATCAGGCATATTTTTCTCTCATACAATTATTAAATACTACATTTTCAGTCTAATAGTGATACATTATGTTACTGGACCTCATGACTGGCTTAAATGAGGTATCTCCAAATTTTATATCCCAATTTTTTATTTTTATTTTATTAAGATCCTCTTTAAACACTGTGTGTGTGTGTGTGTGTGTGTGTGTGTGTGTGTGTGTGTGTGTGTGTGTGTGTGATTTTAATTAATCATGCCTTTTCTTCTCAGCAAGGAGACCATCTACCATCACAACTCTTGGCCCAAGAGCTCCTATAACAACCACAAGAAGAGGTAACATAATTCAGGAATTACATCTCTGGTTCAAACAAACATTTTGAACCTAATATTAAGAATATATTTTTATATTAAAGGGGTCCTATTATGCTTTTTCAAATATGATCTTTCATGCAGTGTGTCATGTAGCTGTATGTGAACATAAACTATCTGCACTATTTGTGACGCTGACAGTGCACGATACATAAAGTTTTTGTCTATTAAAAAAAAGTGTCGGCTCACATTCGCCAAATCAAATTTTTCTTTGTTACGGATCCACGTCACTCCATAACATATTATTTAGGTAATAAAATTCAAGTCGCTAAAATTTAGGTCTTCACATTCAGGATATCACAGGAAGAGCAGTGGAGAGCCGATTGCTGCTGTCCGTGCAGCAGTGTACTTTAAAGTGTGCTTCCTGCTCCCTGTGCAGTCTACTTCTCAGAAACTACTTACAGATCGGAACACAGCACTCTTAACTAACAGGCTTGGTTGCAAGTTGCACAATAAAGGGTGAATGTGTTAAAATGATCCCTCTGCCGTAAAAGCTATATTCAAAGCAAAGCCAGCGCTCTTTAATTCACACGCAAGAGCGATGGGTTTCCCGCCCCTGAGCTCGGTAATGTACAGTCACATTCAGCAACAAGAGGGGATTAACATCCTCAGCAGCAGCAGCAACAACATACATGCTGTTTACACTTTGTTAAATTTATATTGCTTATAAATAAAAGTAACCATAAAAACTTTGTAATTAAGAAAAACGTAAAGTGTGGATAGTACGGTGTAATGTCAGTCTGATTAAAATGAAATAATCAGACTGACATAATTTTTTTTTGTCACAAATTATTTTATGCAACGCAATTACAACATTTTAGTTTAATATTTAGTATAAAGTCATAAGTCTTTATGTAGTTTTTTGAGCAGTTAGTCGTAAATATGTATGTGTGACCGTTTCATATATGTGTACACAAGCGTTTCATATGTGTGTGCATGAGTGAAGTTTGATTTAATATTTTTTGTATACTGTACGGTGTAACAAACTCGCTACTATTAATATTAAAACAACTGCCAGTTACAACGGCGCCTCATAAATACTTGTTGCACTGTGACTGTCACATATAAAATTGTACATTTAAGGCTGCGCTGCAATTAACTCCATTTCTCTTTTTTATTGTAATTTATATATTTTTATTTATATCCTTTTTATATATCTTGTAGTTTTTGTCCATCATTGCACTAGTAACTCTGGTCAGTTCTCACATTACCCTGTGTATACTGACAGTATGTAAGATATACAGTGTGCAGTCCATAACCTGTCTTACTGTTATTGTCTCTAATGCTGCTGGATATCTGGAATTTGCTTTGAATATAGCGTTTACGGCAGAGGAGTCATTTTAACTGTTATTGTGCAACTGGCAACCCAGCCTGTTAGTTAAGAGGGCTGCGTTCCGATCGGTAAGTAGTTTCTGAGAAGTAGACTGCACAGGGAGCAGGAAACGCACTTTAAAGTACATTGTGGCACAAACAGCAGCAATCGGCTCTCCACTGCTCTTCCTGGGATATCCCGGATGTGAAGACCTGAATTTTAGCGACTTGAATTTTGTTACCTGAATTTCATCTACCTGAATTTGTAAGATTAAAAAATAATAATGATTGTATTTTTAACACTCGAAAATATTTTTGAACTGCAATTTAGTAACTTGAATATTTTTGCATTTAATTTAAAATTCTTGAATTACATTTTCACTTGAAATATACAACCACAATAAATTGCAGTGGCAAAAATTTAATTTTTTTTATTGCAACACGTTTTTTTCAGTTCATGTAATTCAATCTGCTATTTTGCTTTGAAGAATTTCGGCACTAATATACTTCCATAAAAAAAACAATAAAAACGAGAGCACACGAAATCCTTTTTTAACTGTTTATTTTCCACCATTCACCAAAACTGAACTCTAACACTCTAAGTGCGCATGCCCATGCCCTTCTACGGCAAGCCCCGAGAGGAAAAAATGCGTCACATACTCGCAAAGTGCGCATGCTCCATGCCCTTATGGCCAAACACTCGCGAAGTGCACATGCCTTTCTACATCAAGCCCCGAGGGGAAAAATGCATGAGTAGTAATGGTGGACCAGCGCTGGCGTTATTTGTTTGGACGAGAGAAGGAGAGATTGCTGTGGATCATTATCTTTCGAAGATTTTTCAACCGGATTATCTTTGACTGGACATATTCCCCGGACTTCTCACCCTCCGTCATTGGCCTCCCGGACTTCATTTACCCCAGTGAGACCGAACCATACTCCTCTAACACACATACAATAAACACGGAATTCGAACATTATCACTCACTCGCGTTCACGCACACATATACATACCGTTTATTACATGTAGTTTGTAAATATTGTTTATATGTTTGTTTGGTTGTGGTGCACCTTTTTCTTTTACTTTATTTAGTTTTGTATAATACACATTTGCTTTATCTACTTGTTTGTGTTTGTCCTTTTTGGTCACCGGCCTTTTAACGCAACACCGTCACAAAGATAAAAGACCTCTCGATTTTTGTAGCCACAGTTAATATAAAATTAGCTGGTCGTTACATGGTAAAACCGACGCCATCTTTTCTATTTATTGACGGGTCTCCAGGGCCGTCGTTCAGTTATGGCCATGGGCGTTTCGTGTCTTTAGACAGACTGAATCTTCGAATTGCTTCACACGAGTCGTTTACGAACCATTTAGAAATGGGGTAAAATTAAATCTATTTTTGGAGACTAATGTGTTTTTTGACTTTGCATACAGTACATGTAAACCTGTTTTAAGAGACTCATTAAGCAATATTAGCAACCTTTAAAATGGCATAATAGGGGCACTTTAAATAGATTAACATTGTTTTCTGTCTCAGACTCCTGTGGTCAGCGTTCTGAAAGGCTCTCTAGTGTTCTGCCAGCATTCAGAATACATGGAGGTCAGGCAAGTGACATCACACAGCATCCATGGCAAGCAGCGATCACTGTATACTGGCCACACACCAAATCACACAACTTTTTGTGTGGGGGAGTCCTGATCGACTCCTGCTGGGTCCTTTCTGCAGCGCATTGTTTCCAGGAGAGGTGAGCATACTCTTTTGTCCAAGTTACCCAGACAAATGTTTTCTGAGAATTTCTGTGCACAAATTAATTTATGTTTAAACTGGATTATTTTGCCAGAATGTAACTCAGCCTGAACTTACTAATAACACTACGAAAACAATATTAGCAAGTGAAAATATTTTGAATATGGGCAAATTTCTTTGATGTCTTATGATGAGAAGGTGTAATAATATAGAGCATGTTCTTGATAGTTTTACACAATATGCTAATTTCATATTTTAATTAAGTGAAATAAATACTAAATCAATTTGACTATATTTTCAATAATACTTAAATTTTTTACAGTATAATTTGAAAGCTATAACAGTGGTGGAATCGCATAAATTTATGTTCATGTTGGCATCTCTAATGGTTGCATATTTAGATTTACAGAAAATCGCTTGCACGTGATTCTTGGCCGAACCTTCAGGCTTCAGAACTCCAGCAGTGAACAAACTTTTGATGTGGAGAGGTATTGGGTCCATGAACAATACAACGAAGATAATTTTGATAATGACATAGGTAATGTCATTATCATATTGTCAATCATGGGTATCATTCCTCTCTCTCTCTCTCTCTCTCTCTCTCTCTTTTTCTCTCTCTCACCGTATTTAAATATAGGATATATTTAAATACGTAGAGATGTATATGTTGTGTGTCTGCTATTTATGCTATGTAAAACCTTCATAATGGCCGCTACTATGCAGTGCTGTAAATCTGTGATTTTTGATGCTGGTAACTCTAAATGAATTCCTCCTCCTCCTTCTCTAAGTTTTGGTCTTGCTTTCCTGGGATGGTCTTCATGAGAACCAATTTCATCATGGTGCTTGATGGGTTTTGCAAATGCATTTGACAATACTTTTCTTGCACAAACTAGTCCAGAACAGCTGAACATCATGTCTTAAAATAACAACGTATTGTTGTTGATGTTATTGTTAGTTAATTACATAATTTCATGTTATTTTATGATGTGGAAATCTCCAAATGTCACGAGGTGGAGCGGAACAAGGTGAATCCAAGTGGAGATGGATGATCACAACGTTAAACGGATGCGTGGGTCAAATGCCAGAGAATCTATCAGCATAGTGTCTAAGCCAAAGGGTGGAACGAGAGCCAGAAAGCACAAGATCAAAACCGGGAAATCAAATAGTAAAGTGACAATCCAAAACGAAAGGCGAGGAATGAGAAAACGAGAAGGACAGAAAAAGCACCTGAGAACCATCCAATGTTCAAAGGATGACTTGATTAGCCATCTGGTCTCAGTAATATGTAATCGTATCACTCAAGTATCTCAAGAACAGTAGTGAGTCATCAAAAAACATCCCAAAACAATTGTTTAATGTTATGCTGCATTACCTTCTCTTTTCTAATGGGAATCTTCAACATCCTAATTATTATTTTTTTTTAAATAACATTGTAACTGGTAATAGTAATATACACAACAATACGCAATCACAACTGAGCCAATGGTTGTTCTGTCTCTCAGGCTGTGGCGTTGTGGGTAATAGTCTTCCATGCTTAGTCTCAGTGTGCGTGCGTCACTTGTATAATCAACTTCTGCGAACGTGTACTGTTTACTTCAACATTATGACCACATGTGTGCCCCTGCACATAAGGCTTTTTTTGTGTGTCCAAGTGTAGTGACTGTTCTTTAGTAACTGTACTGCAACAACCACCAAAAAAGTTAAAAAGACTGTATATAACAGAGCAAAAGATCTGTTTAGAGAAGTGATTCCATAGATGTGTGTGTGTGTGTGTGTGTGTGTGTGTGTGTGTGTGTGTGTGTGTGTGTGTGTGAAAGTCGTCCGACATGGTGGCCCCGATCCTCCTGCTTCTTCCCTTGTCTAACACCAGGTCTTTCCAAAAAAAAAAAGTGCAGGTTATTTTTTACTTATATTTTTATTAATTATTTTTATATTAATATTTTTTTTGCTGTGGAATGAATTATCGAAGTTTCCATTATTTCTTATGGGAGGATTCACTTTGATATTCAAGTGTTTTAATATAAAAACACACTATGGAAGCAAATTAGCATAATAATTATTTAAATTATATCAGTCTTTGAAAAACACATTTTGAAATGTAATCATTGTTGAATTGTTAATTTTGAAATTTAAATACTACTTAATTTATTAAACTGAAATATTTGGCTTTAAAAAGCAACATCTTTAAATTTTAGTGCTCTGAATGCCACATAAAATTCTCAACAGTCCTTTTAAGCTGTAAAATTCAGATAGAAAAATTCAAGATTGGGAATTCAAGGACAAAATTCAATAAAGGAAAAGCAATCAAGCCAGAACAGAATCTGTTCGTCAGTCACGTGACACGTGAGAAGTGAACGTCTTCAATACCGGCTCCCAGTGAGTCTAGCTAGAAGACAGAAAACACCCGCAGGAAAAAGTGATTCACTGTGATGGCAGAGGACAGCGGCCCAGTAAGTGTACCTGTAGTGTGTTATATATACACTAATTATATGTCGTATATTCTAGTCATTTTACTGTAATGAAGGAATTTAGTCAAAGTTTAGTTGAAGTTGGGCTAGTGAGCATGAGACCCAGACGTCACCAGTTAGTTCAGGTCTGGGTGAAGAGTTGTGTTAATTAAAATCAGCTGCTTTAATTAATTGATAAAAGTGGCAGGACTTATACTTTCTGAAGCCAGAGTGTAACACCTCTGTTCAAAATCTTCAGGTTTGGAAGAAAATTACTATATACTGATAGGTCTATGGCTATATAACTTAAATTAAGTTATGCCTATTTTCTGTATAGTCACTATTTAAATGTTTGAGATTATGAAAAGTGACTTACAATTTTGTCCAACATTGTAAATATTATTATAAAGCTAGATATAATGATGTTGAACTTGTCAATATATAATGCCTTATGACAACTTGATTTAAACCCTGATCTTTGTTTTTTTGCCCTTAATTTAGGTTGTTCTCCAGCGTATCACCTGGCCTCATGATGGAGATGATTGTTCACTTGATGCAAAATGCCGTATGTCAGGCATTTTAATGTTTTTCCATAATATTGTCAGTTCATCAAAGATTTGATGTTATTTATGGAGATTTTTTTTCTTTTTTGTAATATGCTATACATTATGTAAATGTGAGTTGATATTACTTAAACATATTAAAGACATGTACAGTAAGTGGTTCTGGGGTTGTTAGTCATAAAAATAAAAAGCAGTAGATGGTGTCCCCCTTAAAACGAAATTGCAAAATAACTACATTTTACAGGCCAAAAGCAGAATCAATTTGCTTAGTTCCCAGAGCATGTATTTATACTAGATTAGTCTAGTTTATTTGATAAGCAGTGGTTATATCTCATGTAGAGGAGTTTATCTAAATGTTTGCCAAACAAACCGTTCGTCCTTGGAATCAGCTCTTCACAGACCAGGCATGCGTCTCCACAGGGCTTACTAAACTTACTGTAGGGAAATGCTCAGGATCTCCATCTGACTTTTAATATTTAATCACCTCAGTGTCAAATTTAAGAGAAGCTATATTCTCATCATCTAAAGCAAGTAAGTGCTTTATCCTACAGCCCATTGTGGTGAGGAAAATCAATTCACCCTGTAGTCAGCAGAGATTCTTATGCAGATAATTAAAGCTGTGTAAAGCAAGTTCCTTGATTATTAACTGGAATGTACATACTAAATTTAGGAATAGTAATACATTACTCCATTACTGTAATTAGCTGTATATATTTATTCGTAATGTACTACTTTGTAATGTATTACCCCAACACTGCCTGCATTTGTAAATAAAAATATCTTCTTGAAATTAGAAAGTAAGTGTAGTAAATATACAGATTATATATGGGAAGAATGCAAACCTACAATGGCTAATAATGGTTAAAATATTGCATATCCAGACAGTATTTGGGAGCAATAGTTAACTCTAGTATTGACCAGAGGTGCTAGAGCATTAATTATTTTCTGACCACAAAGCCTTTTTTAACTCTGTATTTTAGACACATCCATTTACATACCAGTTAAAACAAACAACTGTTGTATCACAGATGCAACCATTTTTCTATGCTCATTTAGTACAAAATTTGTAAATGGGGGCATTGCCTTTCAATAGTTAATAGCATTAATCAGGAATATTATGATCATAAAACTGCAGCTATATTATTTTAACTTAATTTTAAGTATGAACAGGTCAGACAGTCACAAATATTACTCATGCAGCCATTGGATGTACAGCCTCTTACTGTTGTAAAATTGTCCATTGATGAGTGGGTTTTCCATACTTGGGACACACCACTAAGGTGGTCAGAAAGAGGTATTCTACTGTCCTCCCAGTCAATCAGCAGATTATTGAGAGCCTTAAAAAATAGAAAACATTTTATAATGTTTTGGTGTTTGGCATCTGTGCATCACCATATTGAATTTGAAATATGCCAGTGAAATTGAAATAAAAATGTGGCATTAACCATTCAGGAATTACAGACATGTTCACATACACACATCCATTTTGAGTGTTAATAAATGATGGGAAAAAAAATTAACTTAAAGATTGCCTTTAATACTTGAATGCAAATACTTTGCAGTCCACAACTACCTGAAGTTTGAAACCCATGGACATGACCAATGCTGATGCTTTGCCAGACTTGTATGTCTTTCTGTGTTCAGTCTTGGTTCTTCCTTTAGTAAAAAGCATGCTCTACTTTTATTTACTTGATTAGTCATTCTATACCTGGCAATGCAACTACTTGTCAGCCATTTTTTCCATTATTTATGAGCCCCAACCCAACTTTTGTGACAGATTTAAATTAATGTAAACATTTAACCTAACAGTTACTGTAAGATCACAACTACTTTTCATGCAACTGCACACACAGTCAGAGCACACTGACAAACTCTGAAGTGTCATTTCCTTCCCAATTACAGATTTTTTTTTATTTGTATTATTTACCAGTGACTTGGTGGTACTAAATATAATTTAACTCTTTCATATATACTTGCAATAGCCATATTTATTTGAAGGTGACTCATTTCAGAATCATTACTTTTTTAGACACTTAAGTAGCAGATTCACCATTTTATTTTTTTACCACTATTGCCATTACTTTACCAGGACTTAAAAGGTAGGGAAGATTTGGCAGAAAGTGTAGGAACATGAACATCATGTGCACACATTTACTATAGAAGTTCACAATTCACTTGAGAACCTTTGAGTTTTAGGCACTTTGTACAAAGGTGCACACCACTGTTTCAGAAAGTATAAGTCCTGCCACTTATTTGTTCCATCAAATAACTAGAGCAGCTGATTTTATTTTAACACAACTCTTCAGCCAGACCTGGACTAACTGGTGACGTCACCTGTTCTGTGCACAGAGAGAACTAATACATGGCACATGCTGTCTTAATACATTTGCCCACCACTGTGTATCTCTGTGTATCTCTCTCTCTTTCTCTCTCTCTCGTGTGTGTGTGTGTGTGTAACAATCATCAGTCTGGGTCTTATTGGACACACCATCTAATTCAATGTTATGTTTTTATTTTGTGATTTGTTATCGTATTGTCAAGTGCATTTGCAAAACCCATCAATGAAGCTGCCTCTTATGAAGACCACCACAGAAAAGAAATACTAAAAGATACTTCTGCAGCAGAAGAGAAGTTCATTTAGAACTCCTGCTCCTCAGTCATCCCTTTTAAACGGAAGCAATATGACACTCACTATATCCTTGTCTCAGCACATCCAATAATGAACCCTTTTTTTCTCACTCTTTTCTGCTCTTTTTGCATGGTTAATGGTACCTTTAAGGTACTACTAGCACTGGTTTAGCCATCTAGCTGGTCACATTGCAAGAGGCAAGGGATGGACACAGAGGATTTTTTTTTTAATAAAGTAGAATAAAGACAATTAAATGGAAAGCTGTCATACTTGTAGAGGAGCAGATTTTTTAAAAAATCTGCAGTGGTCTCTTTTTTCAGAGTTATATTAAATTGATTTCACCAGGTTTAGACTTGTATTCTTAAGCAAAGTCTGATGTAGTAATGAAAACCTATTTATAATCAAGTGTACACCTCTTACATTAGAAGTTTTTTGGAATGGTCAAAGTTCTTTTGACCTAATACTTACTTTTATTTCACTGTTTGTCTAACAGCTCTGTTAAAGCTGAAGAGTACAGACGGCTTCTGTGTTATAAATTCTCCAGAGGTCCTGCCTGTCTGTTTACCAGAACCTGGAATGGTTCTCCCTGATTGGATGGAATGTGAGATTTCTGGTTATGGCAAAGAAAGAGAATGTAAGTTTTAACGAGGACACAATAATTCATCTTTTAATTAACTTTAAACTTAACAAAAGGTTAATGTACCTGTATTTGTAAAATTTCTTGGGGTTTGTAATGTCACACCGTTCTATTACTTGTTTCTCCCAAATCCTCTGCTGTTTTTATATCTGAATCTAACTCCTTGCTACACTGGAAAAAACAGCAACAAACACACCTGTTAGGTATTTTGGTTCAAAACATTCTTAGTGAGCAGAAAAGCAAAATTACAGAAATGTCATCTTACAGAAACGACACTTCTGGCATCTTTGAGAATGGAAATGGAGATTTTTTCCTAACAAGACTGTTTAAAAATAATAAGTATAATATGATGAATGTCTGAGTGGGTGGCATGATAGAGGTTACACGGTAGAGGCTCTCACAGTAGAGGTTAGCACTGTCACCTTGCACCTCCAGGGTCCAGATTTGATTCCTGGCTAGGTTTCTGTGTCTGATGCATGGAGTTTGCATGTTCTCCCCGTTCTTGGTGGGTTTCCTCTGGATACTCCGGTTTCCTCCCGCAGTCCAAAGACCTGCTGATTAGACTGTTTGGTGTTCCCAAATTGCATGTAGCGTGAGTGTGTGTATGCCCTGCGATGGATTGCCACCCTGTCCAGGGTGTACCCTCCGCCTTGTGCCATAATTGTCCTGGGATAGGCTCAAGGCCCTCCAGGATACTGAATACAAAATAAAGCGGTACAGACGATTATTGAGAGAATCTAAGGAATCTTCATTTAACTTAAGATTACACTTTGCACTTGTGTTGCTTCAACCAGTAAATGGCAGTGGAACTGTTTTTGTTCTTAGTAACATGGGAAAAAAACAAGATTTTCTTAGTGTCTTAAAGATGCAATTTTTCTTTTTCAGTCTCTGCATTCTATTCTGATAGAGTAAAACAGGGTCATGTACGCCTCTGGCCCCAGGAGCTGTGTGTACCAGAGAAACTGTCTGGGCGTGAAATAACACAGAACATGTTGTGTGCTGGAGACACGCGTGGCTTGGACGATGCCTGCAAGGTAATTAACATGAGTTTATTACCCACTACAAGACTGTCCTTAATGGTTAACAAAAGCATGTGCTGCCTAAACTGTTAAAATAAAAAAATAAAAAATCTCCTGTAACTAGATAAAAAAAAAACGACTTTTCTGTGTCTCTTTCATTTGGCATAAGTGAAGCATGTTGTTATTTGCATTTCTATTTATTTGATCTCTTTTTATAGGGTGACTCAGGTGGTCCTCTGGTATGTGAAAAGGACAGACAGATGACCCTTATAGGTTTGATCAGCTGGGGTGATGGATGTGGAAAAAAAGACATACCAGGTGTTTACACACGCGTTACAAAGTACACAACCTGGATTTCCAGCAAGATGAGATCAAATTAATGAACAAACTCAAAGATCTAGTTGCTTCAGTTGGACTAATTTGACATTGTTTCAGTCATTGACATTAGAACTGCTGCACAAGTATGTTTCATGTAAAAGCAGACTCTAAATGGATTCTTCAAGAGGAGTTTATCAACGACAAAACGTAGACACCATTTCAGTTTATTGTTGCATTTAATTTCACAAGACAACAATGGACTCAAATGGGTCACTGTGGAATATGTTAATCAATGAACACGTACAGGAATATACGTATACATTGTTAGGTTGTCAGTAGTATGAATTCAGCTAATAAAAATCTACTTTTAAAAATGAACATTATTAAGATTATAAAACTTTATTAAAGTATTACAAAAATATGTATAGTCTTGTGTATAACCAAAGTGACTGCCATTGTATTTATCCTTTGAAGACACTATCTCTGGACACTGATATTGAAAGATTGAAAGGGTACATAGAAAAGAGTACATAGACTCGCTCTCTCTCACACACACACACACTCTAATTCACCTTAATTTTATAAATGACAAATTAGTTTATTTAACAATACTGTGTATGCTGCCTGCTACATACAGTCCCCTCCAAAAGTATTTTAGCATTTATTCAAGGCTAAATGTATTATATTTATACACAATGAGAACATTTTGGTTGAACATTAATATGAGTCAATAGATCAGAATTTCAGTTTTAATTTCCTGATATTTATATCTACATGCATATATGTGTTAAACAACTGACAACATGGCACCTTTAGTAGCAGGCCATCCTGTTTCAACATGTGCGAAAGGAAAATAATTAGAAACTAAAATAAAAAATTTCTGAAGAGAAAAAGAAATAAACAGTTAGGAAATGTGCAGGACTTACCAGGCCAGCACATGTTTTAAGTTTTAAATCACTTAAAAATAGGCAAGTTCAAACAAATGGTGCCACATTTTCAGTTGTTCCATTTTTTTATCTTAAACCCAAATGTTACAAAATACAAAATTATTTAAACAGATCTTTTTAAAATGTCAAAATTTATTTGCCTTTTTTTTTTAGCACTTTTAGAATTTGCTGGGTCAAATCAGTCATTTGTTTTTAGATTTTGATCAAATTGTTTTTATATGTAAGTATTAAATATTATGTTAAATTTATATTTAATTGTATGTCATGTGTACTATTTTATTTGTATACTTTAGAAATAGTTTATTGCTACTGTATACTTTAGCATTGACTTTATATAATTCCCCATTTATTCTGCATTAGCTTTGCTACAGTTTACCCTTTAAGTAAAAAAAAAAAAAACTTTTATTCTGTTAATACTAACTTTCTAAAGTAGCAGTTTATTATATATTTGGTGTGATTTCATGATTATTCATTTACCAAGTTCATTATGGAGCTTCTTATCACCATTTTGTAACCACGAGCTTGCTTACAATAACTTACTATATGATGATTGTGCAATAAATTTGTTCACATTGTATAGCAAGTCATAATGTAAGGTTATGTAAAAAATATGGCCAAATAAAGACAAAGTAAACCAAGTAAATCCTGCATGTCTGATTGCACCTACACACACACACACACACACATATATATATATATATATATATATATATATATAATAGGCTTAGTGGTTAGCACTGTCGACTTGCACCTTCAGGTCCTGGGTTCGATTCCTGGGTTCAATTTGATTCTGTGTGCATGGAGTGAGCAGGTCTTTCCATGGTTGGTGGGTTTCCTCTATTTAATCTATTAGGCAAATTGCACATAGTGTGTGAATAAGTGTGTGAATGTTATTTGGAGGTCATGCCACAGAGGTCATGCCAAATCGGAAGAAGTTCAATGGTCACGCATTTGGTAACATCAGAAACCGGGTGTTTCACTCACTTTTTTCACCATCACTTTGTGTGTTTGATGAGTGTGTTCGGTTAACACATAAAAGATCATGACTGTGTTTTGTTAACTTAAAAATATTGTTTTTGCTTATATTATTTTATTGTTCTGCTCTGTTGTTTCATTATATTATCTGAAAAAAAAAATTTATTTAGTTGTAGGTAGCCCCAGTTGTTCATCATAGTTTTTCCAAGCTGATTATTGTCTCCTGGTGCCATGGCTGCTCTTCAGCACTAGAAAATTATTATTATTTTTTTTAATAATAATAATAAACCCTTAACCTTACTTATTTTTTCAAGACCTTTCTGTATTGACAAACGGCGATAGCTCACCAGCCATGCTTAATTCTGCGACCCTACTCCTTCGCCCACCAGTAAAAAGGAGAGGGCGCCTACCTAGTGAGCGAGGAGCGATATTAATTTGGGCGCACGCCGTGATAGAAGCATAGCTGCATACCTTTTGTAAACTTGCCACCTAATTGCTTTGATTTTTTTCACAAGCATCAGGACACATAGTTAATACCTACCCCGAATAAACTGTGAATAAACTGTGTCTATTTTGGTAGCATTTCATAGAGTGATTAATTTTACTAATTGCCCTGGTGTACAAAGTTAGCCACCTCCCTATAATCAAAGAGGTTAACTGACCAACATAATGACAGAAACAAAGCAACGTGCAGAAAATTTATCTTGCAAATATTCTTTTCCTTTCCCCACTTGTTCTGTGTGGCCCTAGCAAGATGCCATCCATGTCCGCTAAATCGAAATCCTCCTCTGAATATTTAGCAACAACAGTGTTGTTCTTGTGAACCATTATGGTTTAGCTACAAAATTTAGCAAAGTGACCTGTGATCAGGACTAATACTTGTTTTTGGCAACTGCTGCAAACAAGGCAAAAATAATTATGAGCAAATACTAAACGAGATGTTTACCAGAACATTTAACTTTGATGAAAAAGTTAAGGTCAGACAATTTTTCAAAACATCAATAATTATCATAAAGTCAATATAATACAAGCAACATTAGCTGCACATCAAGCATTACAGAATTGATGCATAACTGCATTGAGTGTGAATAAAATAATTCCGACTCTTAATCTGTCTAGTGATAGCATAGATTTGCATCCATTAGAAAATCACTAGGGAGACTTGATCAGACCTAGGGAGGTTTGATGCAGCCATTAACTATTAGTTTAGCAAACCAGCTTGCATCCAATACACCACCACCACCACCCCCCGACCCAGACACACACACTTTGTTTACACACCCTGCAAGTACTGTATGCCTGGCTTTATTACGGATACAGCGATCCTGGTGTGGAAATTTACAGTCGTACTTTTTCAGTTTACAGTGTTCTGTGTTCAGTACGATAACGATGTAAAAGAAAAACATTTAGAGCTTAAGGATTCAATGAAGTGGAGTCATAAACAATCAGAAAAGATCCACTCTTGAGCCTGAATCTGGATGTCAGCACTGTGTCATACTGGCCCTCACTGAGAAAGCAGTCTGGCATGTTTTTGCTACATCATAATCTTCATTCCAAGTCAAGCAGTCAAGTCAAGTAGTCAAGTAGGCTTTTATTCTCATTCCAATTATATACAGCTCAGTTCACAGTGAAACAAAACAACGTTCCTCCAGGACCATTTAGCAGGGGTGTGGCCATACTGGTTAGTAAAAAGCTTATTTTTAAGCCCCTGAACTGTGTAAAAGATAAACAGGGTTGTTATGTGATTGTAAAGGGTGTTCTTTCGGGCAATGTTGTAACGTTTATAAATATCTATTCTTCCCCGGCTGTTACCTTGATTTGCTATCTAAGGCATTTGCAGAATTTACTGAATTGGCTCCTGAGAAGTCTCTTGTGGAAGGAAATTTCAACTGCCATCTCAATCCTTCTCTGGATAGACTTCCACCTGGTACGTCCCCATCCTTAAAACATGCTAGAGTACTCACTTCTATATGTCAAGATTCTGATGTGTGGCGGACGCTCCACCCCACAGAGTCAGAGTTTAACCTCTTTTCTGCTACATGTGCTGCTTTGAACACTCTACTAATACAAGCCTCACAACATTCTCTTAAATTTGCTAAGCAGAACAACATTTTTCAACAACAAGATTCACAGAATATTGCCTCAATTATAGATTCTAACTGCAGGAGACCATTTGAGACTAAATCCATTAATAAAGAATTTACCTTATTTTATTCAAATTTATATAAATCTGAGCATCCAGACAACACCCCAAATTTTATGCCTGCATTTCTCTTGAATCTTAAACTCCCTCGGCCCACAGAGGCTCAGAAATTACTGTTAAATGCTCTATCACTGGAAGAGAAAGCACTGCTTGCCTTAACATCCATGCCTTCGGGGAAGGCACCAGGGCCAGACAGATTTAGGTGTAAGTTTTATAAAACTTTTAATGACATTCTCTTGGACCTTTTGTTGGCTATGTTTAACAATTCCCTTGAAACCGGTATTGTGCCTCACTCACTTAGAGAAGCAATTATTTCTGATTCTTAAAGAAGGGAAGTGCCCTGAATACTGCACCTCCTATAGGCCAATAGCTCTACTAAATTCTGACCAAAAGCTGCCTTATAAAATATTGCCATGCGTCTAGAAAAGGCCAATTTTGATCATGTGTCTCCCACATGGTTGTAGAGGATCAGACCGGTTTTGTAAAAGGCCGGAACTCTTCTGATAACGTAAGAAGACTCCTTAATATTATTCAGCTTTCCCGTAACTCTATGACCCTGCCCTCGTGCTTTCTCCGGATGCAGAAAAAGCATTTGCCTAGGTTGAGTGGTTATCTATTCTATACATTAGAAAAGTTTTACTTGGGCAATAATTTTGTTAACTGGGTGAGAGTACTTTATAATACTCCAACTGCAGCTGTACTCACCAATTGTATGAGATCCTAGCAACTTTTCCTTTCACCGTGGGAATCGGCAGGGTGACCCCCTCAGTCCATTGCATTTTGATTTTGTGATAGAATATAGATAGAGTGCTCTGATATGTGGTATTTCTGTTGTAGAAAAGGAACACAAAATTACTCTCTATTCAAATAATGTGCTTATTTTTCTGCCTAAACCACAATGCTCTATTCTCAACCTTACTTATGTTATTTCACTATTTGCTTCTTTCTCAGGTTACAAAATAAATTTTCTACTCTGACAGTATCATTTCCTTTCCAATGGTCTCCTGCTGGTTTTGTCTATTTGGGGATACGCATAACATCTGATTATAATCAAATGTTCAGTGCTAACTTCCCTCCTCTTTTGGATACCATTAAAGCAGCCCTAGAATGGTGGACCTTGTTGCCTCTGTCCTGACTGGGAAGGATCGCCCTTATTAAAATCAATATCAGGTTACTCTATCCTTTACAAATGATTTCAATCCTGTTAACCCAATGACCGGTTCCGAGGGGGGCTTAGATTTTCCAAGCATCAGACTGTATTAGTTGGCTGTTCATCTCCAGGTGATGGCAGATTGGTTTAGATCTGATTCTGCCTCAATTTTGCTTAATATTGAATCCTTCTGGTCTAAATGCCCGCTATGGAATCTGTTGTTTGTAAAAAAATCCAAGTCTGTAGGGGACTTATGCCTTAACCCTATTATAATAGATACAATCAGGGCATGGCAATCCATTCATACTTTAGAGGGGCGTGTTCATCTCACATCTCCTCTTACCCCTATCCACGATCATATTACCCCAATATTATTATCCCTGCATTGGCTACCTGTTCAGTTTAGAATTAATTACAAAATGTTATTACTTACATACAAGGCTTTAAATGCTTTAGCTCCCACATACCTAACCAGTCTTCTGATACGCTACAATCCACCATGTTCCTTAAGATCACAAAACTCTGGACTTCTGGTAATTCCCAGAATTTCAAAATCTACAAAAGGGGGTTGGGCTTTTTCATATTTAGCGCCAAAGCTTTTGAATAGCCTTTCAGCCAGTGTTCAGGGCTCAGACACAGTTTTCCAGTTTTAAAGTAGACTCGAGACACATCTCTTTAATCTGGCATACACGTAACTCATCCCATAACTTCATACTCTAGTACATCTATCCTGAATGGCAACTACGCTAATTCTCCCCATCTGTTCCCTATTTTTCTACCCATCCCAAGGCATCTGGAGATTGTGACAGCTTCAGTAGACAAATGGCAACCCTGCAAAGGTTCCTAAAGCATCCAATTTTTATTTCATTTTTGTGAAGCTGCTTTGAGACAATGACCATTGTCATTTAAAAAGGTAAAATGCAGGTTAATTTGTTTTATTTTTGCTTTATATTTTGTGTAATTATTTTTATGTATTTATTTATTTGGGCTTTGGAACGAATAATTTGAGTTTCAATTATTCATGAGCCACACACAGAGGATCATAAGTTCAGAATGTTGATTTTATTTAGGCAGTCAAGGTCTAAAGAAAGAAATGGACAGCAATAACATGTAAAGGTATTTGAGGAACAACTTTTCTTTATTACTTATGAATTATCTACCTATTATTAACAAACTACTAACACATCATAAGTAATAAATTACCATCAGTAATACTTTCAGATCAAAAATGAATAGTGAAGAACAAAGCATCAGGCCCAGGTTGGATTCCCAGCCAATACCTTAATCCAGCCATGGGGGATGCAGGACATCTCCAAGTGCCACTTCCAATATCAGATGAAAACAGAAGGATTGTGTGTGTCATCTGGTGCAAAACCAGAGGCAAAAGCATTTTACAGCAAAAGGAATTTCCACTGTGTTGGAAAGGATTTCCACGTTATTATATTTTTCCAGATCATTGAGTATTAAATAAGCTAGTAACATCTGAGTAATTAGTAGTGAGTTTCCATCTGTCACTTTACTATGCCAGGTCATCATGAACTACTAAAGCTCAACACAGTAACACTCACATTAGTTACCAGTTTCACTTTATTATTTACATATCCATGTTTTAAAATAGATTCTAATATATTATGGCGAAAACACAAACAATATTTAGAAGTACTTCATACTACTTCGAGCTGTTATACTGGTACAAAGTGGGCTTAACAATTTAAAAACTACATAAAACAATTAAATAGTATATTTTGGAAACTGGTTTTTGTTCATGATTTGCTACCAACCATTGGTTATAATTAGGATGTGTCCCTTATTAAGCACATAGTCTGTTCTTTCCACTTCAATAGACAAGACATAGCCTATAGTGGACTAATCAATTGAACATTCATTCTTTCATTCATCTTTTCTATCGATACCTCGTACAGGGTCGCAGGGAGGCTGGAGCCTATCTCCGGAGGGGGACCATGCATGGGGAGAACATGCGAATTCCACATACACAGACCTGAGGCAGGAATCAAAACCTAAACCCTCCAAGATGCAAGGCCACAGTGCTAACCACTATGCCACCATGACACAATCAACTAAACTATCCAAAGAAAAAAAGAACATACAGTATGTGCAGCATATACACAAGCATTATGGATTTGTAGATAAACCAGATATCAAAAAGATATCAAATAACTAAATTTGGCCATTACTGTGCTACTTAAGCCGGATATAATGCTATAGCCAATATGTTAATATTTAGTCAGTGCTTTGGAGCAGTGTGCATCACAGTTTTACTCTCTGGTACTTTCATACCACTTAAACAAGAATACTCATCTAAAAATAGGTTATACCAGTGAAGAAACTCTTTCCAGAAGCTCTTCTTTCCATAAATTAGCACAAATCCACTGACTGTTGTATAAATTGTGGAGAAAAGAACAGATAAGCCCATGGTGTTTTCACTTTTCAAAACAACTGTGGACTGAGTATAAAGATCCACAACCAGAAAACAAAGGAACACTGCCACCAAAGTAAGGTTCATCCTGATCACCCTCATTTGAGTACCCAGCTTGGGAGCATGAGCGCCATTGGTGCTTTCCTTCATGTGGCGGAGGTGGATAGACAGATGATATGAAATGGAGATACTGCATTTGATCATTATTATACCTGGAACAATGTCTGCAATGACTACAAGATAAATAATGTAGCTGAGTCCCACAGCCCCATCTGGTAGTATTGAACCACAGTCAGTCGTTCCCTCACTACCATTGTGAAATTTCTCAACAGTTATAACTGGCAGACAATTGGTAAAGCCGCACACAAAAATTACAACCAACACGGTGAGAACATGCTTAAGAATAACCTCCTGAATGTGTGTGTAGCAATGGATAGGCTTGATCACAAGTTTAGTACTATAAAAAAATGTAAGAAAAGCAGTAGTCCACATTATTGAGAATTTTAGGGAGAAAATTAACATCAGTAGAATGGATTCCAGAGTGTCATACATACAATTTATGTCCACCTGAATTAAACTCATCCATAAGTAAGCGAGGATTTGATGACCAATACTAGCCATTGATATACTAGTCATGATAGTGTCACCTGGGCAAAGATGTAGATGATTTTTTCTGCAGTTTCGCTGGTTCACTAGTAAGATATAGATATTAGAAAAGATTGTAAAAATGGCTAGAAGGCCAGTTAGGACCCAGATCCCAATCTGGTCCACGGTACTCAGCATGACTGATGATGTCTATGAAGGGACCTGTTACATAAGAAAGATACATTTATATGTTTTTTTTCATAATATAATAAATGACAAAGTAATGTTTAATTCATACTGACTAATTTAAAAGTTCTTTAGGTTAAAAAAAGGATTATATTACCTCCTTGCCTCTTTCTATTTTAATGACTTGTCCCGGTGATTCTTGGATTTTGAAGAAGTAAAATTAAGCAAAATATACCTCCAATTGTTTGGACAAGCAATAACATAAATCATGCTCAAGCTGTAAATGAGGTTCTGCAATGTAGGCAGAAAACTAATCTGGTCTTACATTTATACCAAGGCTGTATAGTCTTTAGTCATTTTAATATACTGTGGGAAAATTATATATTTGCATGATTGGTCAACTTTACCACCTACAGATTGTGTGGTGTTCAAATTCTCCTAACATTTAAATGTGTTTTCTTTGTGGGATCTTCATATAACACACACTTTAATTCATATGTGGCACAGATGTTTAATACCAGTTCAATTTTATATATTAGAAATCATATATAAAATTATAGATTTATCCTTAATTAATAGATTTTTAGAATTGTCATCATGGCTAAATTATTCTGCATGGCTCCTGATTTATATGCAATTCTGGTACCCGTATTAGAGAAAAAAAACATTTTGTACTGAACAGCACAACATGACTTAGAAAACATGTTCCCCTCTGTGATATGGTTTTAAATATATTAATATTAGTCATTTGAGCAACATGTGGTAAGTCAATAAAATTTCACTTTTATAAAGTGCTGTAAATACTGCTTTTAAAATTATTTGGATATACCCAAAATAGGTCCAAGTCAAATTTGAGGTTGTACCACTGCTTTGTTTGCCCTGGACATGCCTCATTAAATAGTCTTATGTGATTTTATTCACATAAGTATATCAAACTATAATACTCCCTAAAGAAGAATAACATGACTTTTCTCTAAGCAAAATATTTTACGATTAAATGTGCATCTTTGTCAATTACGTTGATTGTATTAATACAATATTCTATCAATATTAAAATTTTATTTTTTAAAAGATTTTATTAAATAAAGTCAAAATTAATAAAGGCTTAATTTTATTTGAAGAATACTAATTGTTGATTTGTTTTTAAGGAGTAGTTCTGAATAGTTTGGCTAGTGTGTGTGTGTGTGTCTTCCACTTCATTCATTCCCTGAAATCATAAGCAATCACATGCACTTTAAGACCAGGAGGGGGTGGGGTCTAGCGTAATTTGCGGACACTTTTACAGCTTGCGTAGTGTGAATACAGGGCAGTCTGGTTCTCCCTAATTGTTATAAACGGCATTCCGATTTTTCAAACAATAATATACAAAATTTAAACATTAATTATTTGTATTCAGGTGATTATGAGATGACGTTGTATGCATTGTATAAAGTAAAAACTCGAAAGTAGATTTTGCTAATTCACACACCCTTCGTACACCCTGATTTAATTGTACTTATATCTCATATATCAATAATCCAATATGTAATATATAAATGAATAAATACTGTGGTAGGTCTGGATTACAATAATAAACATTTCTTTATTAATCATATACAATTGTAGGCAATAGCAGTCAGGTTACCCATTAGGAACATAATGTGCATTGTGCACTGCAAAAATTACAAGTTGGTTAAAAATGTATTGCAACCTGAATGGCACATGTGGAAGAGGATTATAACATGTTATGTTAGAAAATTAATTATCACTTACTCACTCATTGTCTATACTGCTTTATCCTGTTGCAGCGTGAGCTTTAGCCTATCTCAGGAGACTTGAGTACCAGGTGAGTTACAGCCAGTCCATCGCAGGGCACACACATACATACACATTTACAAACTTTGTGCAATTTGGGAATGCCAATTAGCCTAATCTGCATGTCTTTAGACTTTAAAACTGGAGTACCCAGAGAAAACATCAAGCACATGGATCTTTGACACCATTTACCCAAATTCATCATCTGATCCAGACAGTGTGGATGTTCACATTCCAAACTACTTTGCTCAGTTTGCATGTCATGGCGGTTCACCTTCATAATTACAAGTGGACTTTATCTGACTCTAATGTTAACATGTCTGTCCTCTAAAACACGTCTCGAGTTTGTGTGACCCTTCTTTCATTCAAACACCCCATGTGATGTTGGCAAAAATATGCTTTGGACTTTGCTCTGATGATAAAAAACTAACAGGAACATTTATCTCAGGACTAAGACTAAAATTTTAAATAGCTAACAAAGTTAAGACTAGATTGAGTGTTATCTGTCATATTTAGTCAATCTTATCCTATTTTTAATCAAGTTTTAATCAAAGGAATCCTTAAGTATATAGTCTATAAATATGTACATTTATCATTTTAGCTATAAGATTATTAATATTAATTAACCCTAGTCAATTTAGTCTAGGCAAAAACCATTAAAGGTTTTTCACAAAATTATCTTAACATTTAAAATTGATCTTTTTTTGACAAATGACAGTTTTTGTCTTGCTAAGGTTGACTGTTAGGGCCTATGTCGGACAGCAGTGCTGCAGCAGGTCGGGATTGTGCTGTACGTCTGCAGACATACAGGAATGAAATCTCTGAGTCATGTAGAGCGAGACCGGGAACTACAGATCGCTCTAGGACAGAGAACAATGCGTGTATATACTTGTTAAAACAGACTGTCTCACTCTCTCGCACACACTCACCACTATGACTATTAAACCACACATTTTTTTCAGTCTTGGTGAAAGTTGTTGCCAATTGGTTGGGTAGTAAATATATTACTAAATACTTGTATTTTAAGCTGTTTTTCCCCGCGTAAAACAGCAAACAGCATTATCACTAGCGGTTTGTTTTCGCCCTCTGCGCGAAACGGATGTGACGTTTTCTGGAGGTTCGCCTTCATCCTGACTGTAGCTATTGTCTTAAAAGTGCACAAGTTTGTGTTCACAAAGAAAGACAAAGCTTTTATGTTGTTTGGTATAGGCTTTTAAGTGTTAAACACGTTAATAATAATAATAATTATTATTATTATAAGTATTATTATTTATTTAATTAATTATGAGATTGTCAGCAAGCAAGGATCAGAAATCCCCGTTTCACGGGCTGCCGCCTCCGATCCACATGGGGGCACTGTATCACCAACAGTTCAGGAAGTACAGGAAAGCTGTACTCGGAATAAAAGCTGTGTCGTTGTAGCCGCGTTGTGCATGTTTCCAGCTTACTTTCGTCTCATTTAGAACATAAGGATTTGATGTAACGAGGTTTTATATAAAACATTCGACCAGCAGCTGCAGTCTGCTATATTAAATTACCGGATTATTTACGCAGAAATTCCCGTTCATTTTGTTAGTTAACGTTAATAGTTTAGAGAAGTAGCCAGGGTTAACGTTAACTACAATCATGGCGGATGTTACAGCGCGTAGCCTGCAATACGAATATAAAGCTGTAAGTACAACAATCATTTCTGCTTAGTGTTTAGTCTGGTTGTTTTTCGCATTACTCCATCTTTTATATTTATATATATAGATAGATAAGTAATTAGTTCTAAAAGTTGGTTAATGTTAGATGTATTTGAGTGGAGTCTGACGGAAAGTTGGCGCGTGTGGTGTTTTTGCTGAATGTTGTGTTGCCTCTATAGAACTCTAACTTGGTGCTGCAAGCGGACCGCTCTCTGATCGATCGCACACGGCGAGATGAACCCACCGGCGAGGTTCTGTCACTGGTTGGAAAACTGGAAGGGACGAAAATGGGTGATAAGAGTCAAAGAACAAAGCCACAGATGTTGGAGGAAAGGAGGGCAAAGTATGTTTGTGTTGCCTTTTTTTTCCGTATTGCTGCAGAACACAACCTTAGTGTTACTGAATGTCAGGTGCATAATGTGTTTTTATAACATGACTTACTTGTTATATGTTTACACCCCGGTCTTGCTAAACTGTGTTTTTATTTTTTATCCTGTACACCAGTGTGCATGTACGTGTCATCAGAATTTTCTTTCCATTAAATAGGAGAAGAAAGCGGGATGAAGACAGGCATGACATTAACAAAATGAAAGGATTCACTCTTCTGTCCGAGGGTATCGATGATATGGTTGGAATTGTTTACAAGCCCAAAACTAAAGAGACCAGAGAAACGTATGAAATCCTCCTGAGTTTCATCCAGGCTGCTCTTGGAGATCAGGTACTAGCTGTAATTATTTATGGCTCACAGGCTAGATTGTTCTTTACTTTATTAAAACTATACCTATACCATCAAGCTCTGTGTTTGGCATCATCAATAGCTCAAATTCATAAACTGAATTTTGTACAAATAATCTTAACTTACTGCATCTTTCTTAGCCGAGAGACATCTTGTGCGGGGCTGCTGATGAAGTCTTGGCTGTATTAAAAAACGACAAGATGAGAGATAAGGAAAGACGTAGAGAGGTTGAGCAGCTGCTTGGCCCTGCGGATGACACGCGGTACCATGTTTTAGTCAACCTGGGAAAAAAGATCACAGACTATGGAGGAGACAAGGAGCTCCAGAATATGGGTAAAACTGGATTTCTGTCTCAGCATGAGAGTTTTAAAAGTGTATGTGCTCCAGGTTCAACTTGGTTTTCAGTATCTGTAATTACTGAAATAACGCTTTTTTGACAAGACCTTGATGTGTACCAAAAGCCTTTTTCAGTTAAGGTTTTAGCAAAGTAAAGCGATGTAGTAAATATTCATAAAATAATCTAGCTGGATGATGAGAATTTTATTGGTAAATGGTTTTTATAGTTTATCATTTTTTTTTTTTTTTTTATCGTGGTAGAGCTCTTATTTAGGGCCCATCAGCATGATTATGTCATAGCTATATCGTCACTGCTATGATGGTGATGACATGTAGTTCTGATTTCTAAAAGTGCTGGTGTCATTGTGTGTGAAGGGCCCCCTTAGGATTATTTTTATTTTCTTCTTCTTTACATCTAGGTCTTTCTGGCCCTGAGAGTCTGTGTGAAACCCGGTACACATTTAGAGCTCATTGAGCTGAACAACTTTCACATTACATGTCATGGGCTCTACTCAGTAGAGACAGTTATTTTGTTTAGTCAGTTATTTTGGGTCATTTGTAGAATGCACCCAAAGGAATTTGATACACTCTTCCTAGGAAATTTATGCGATCACCACCAAACCGGGCCTTTGTGATCTAAAGACATTGAGGATGCAAAGTTGTAGAGGGATTTTTGACGAGGCCTCAAACATTTGCTGAAAAGTGGTTAATAACTTTGTTTAGTAGCATCACATTCAGTGGAATTACAGCGTGATGCTTCTTTTTCAGCATCTGCGGCTTTTCTGAGGTCTTGACATAAAATCTCCTTTATTCTACACATATATTCCCCTTCATTATACATATCACAAATGTTATCACTCAATTACTTGCATCTTTGTCTCTCACACAGGCACGCACACACAAACACCCTCATGCATCTCACACATACTAACACATCACACACACACTTTTACTCTTCTCACACAACTGGCACACTCGCACATCATGCACTCCTCTCTCTCACCCACACTAACACTCACATGTCTCACAACACACACACACTTAACAAATATTTATGGCCCAAACCATACAGTGTGTGCAAGTTGCACCTGGGCAGTGATTGCTTTTTGGTGGTCTTAACATGCTCAAAAAAATCCAGGTTGTGTGGTGCACTGGGAGGTGATGACGCAAGGTGTTTGGCCCCGCTCATCATTGCTTGCAACTATATATTTTTCCCTTGCCTTCTTTAGGTTGATTACATTTAATGTGCTTAGCCCCTGCCTAAGTGTTTTAAGTTACTTTTTTTGCCTTTGAAGTATTTTAATAAATCTTTGAATTCCCCCGATATAGATGACAACATAGATGAAACCTACGGAGTAAATGTGCAGTTTGAATCTGATGAAGAGGTGAGTATTTTTATTTTTTATATATTTTTTTAAGGTTGTTACAGTTTAGATTGTATTTTATTTTTTATGTTGTACATTTCTTTATGGTATTTACTTTGCTCACATTAGAGATCATTTTAAAATGGTCGAATAGAGGCACCTTTATTTAAACTTTAATTGACTTTTAGATTTTCACTGTGTCTATGTTTATGCACGCCTAATTGATTGATTGGAAGGTCCTAGAAGTTAAAGGAATGAATTTCAAACAGAATCATTTGCTTTGTCAGTTATTATTATACGTTTTGTCATGTGCACCAAAAAATTTCAATGAAAATTGTACATTGAACTGCTTGTTGTAGCATTCGGCTGTGCAATAAGAAATGCATTCAAAGATAAAGGGGGAGAAAGGAAAGATTACTCGCACTAAAATAGGCAGTAAAAATTTGTATACATGTGTACTATTAAATGTCTATTAGTTTATAACTGTATATAGTTTGTAACAACATCTTGTAGAAATAAAGTAGATATCTTAATTGACAGGTAACATTATAAAGTGTATGTGTAATTTTGACCTCAACTGTATGCGTATGTTTCTCTAGGAAGGTGATGAGGACCAGTTTGGTGAAGTACGTGATGAAGGTTCTGATGACAGTGAAGGTGAAGAAGCCGATGTGAAGTGTACACTGTCTGCAAATGTAAGTAATAAAACATCTAATTTAAAGTTTTATTGAAGAAAACTATATCAATTAGAAGTAAAACAAACCACCGAGTCTTTTTTTATTTATTTTATATATTTTTTTACATTTGTTAAAAAATAATGGCACAGTAAAAAATAATTAGATTAATTTTTTATTTGTCTGAGATTTGCATAGTTTTAAGACCTGCTACGATCAGATGATACTTATGTTTTTACACAACACCTTAAAGCAGAGGTAGTCATAGCTTTAACACATGACTGTAGGATTGGATGGTACATATGATGTCTTGGTGCACCACAGCATGATTCATAACACTTCACTGAAAATGAAATTATGAAATAGAATTAGTTATAAATTAATTGTCAGTAATGTTTAGAGTTGAGTATTGCTGTTTTTGTTGATTTAGAGTTTTTTTTTTTATCTCTTTCTTAAGCTTGGAAGTGCCGGAGATGTAATGACAAATAAGAAAAAAGACCTCCATCCGAGAGACATCGATGCTTTCTGGCTTCAGCGACAGCTCAGTCGTTTCTATGATGATGCTATTGTGTCTCAGAAGAAAGCTGATGAGGTTCTGGAGATTCTTAAGGTGAAACTAAATATCAGTCATTATTCTATTAATGTGTTATGATTGTATTATTTGCTTAACTTTTACAATGTGTGTCATGGTCCTAAAATTCATGTTGTGCTGTAACTTCTTTCTGTTTCCAGACTGCCAGTGATGATAGAGAATGTGAAAATCAGTTGGTGCTTTTGCTGGGTTTTAACACATTTGACTTCATCAAGGTCCTGCGCCAGCATAGACGCATGAGTAAGGGCACTGTTGATTAGGGCTGCAACTGACAATTATTTTGATTATTAAAATAACCCACTCATTACTCACGCTTACACAAGTCACAAAACACAGTGAGTGCAAATTAGTCATTAATGACACATGCTCGCGGTCTCGCAGCTTCTCAAACTGCGCTCTCACTGTTGAGTTTTGAGGCAATTGAGGTGGTAAAACATCACGTTTCTTTATAATCATACAGGTAAACTATTTGCTAATTTTTAACCCATGTGGTAGATGTGAACTATTTGCTAAGTTTGAATTATTAGAAATAATAATTACAGAGATATGTGCTGCTCAGTTAAATGTTAATCTCTTGTATTTGAAGTTGTTTAAATACTGCGCTTGGCTTTTAACTGAGAAAAAAATAGTGTTATAAGAAATTGGCTACATTTAATCATTAAATTTTTTTTAAGGTTTAAAATTGTTGGTTCTAAAAATATAACTGAGTGAAAAAGTATGATTGAGTTGGGACACAGTATTTATAAAAACTAATAATTTGAATCGAATCAGCATCCAAGAATCGTGATTTTGTATGATTTCTAATCGCATTTGTTTATATCCCTCCAATTTAAGCAACTCCAGATCACAACGTGGCTTGTACAATGGGTTCTGTGCATGATAAAATCATCTTGTGCTTGCTTTCTTACATGGACTGCCACTCTGCAATAGGTTAAATCTGGGCTTATCAGATCACATGGCTGTTGACAATTAGAATCAGTTTTTTTTCTACTTCTTTCCCCTCCAACCACATCTAACAGTATGTAAATTTCTCTTGCAGTACTGTATTGCACAATGTTGGCAAGTGCTCAAAGTGACTCTGAGAAGGAAAGGATTATGAGCAAAATGGAAGCAGATCAGGATTTGTCCAAAGTTCTCTACCAATTGCAGGAGACTGAAAAAGAAGACATTATCCGAGTGAGCATTCCCACTTTTTTGTTACCTGTCAACATTTAAAGCTGCAGATTTTGTGGTTTAAAAACTAGGAACACAATTTTGCACACTGAAGATTTAATTATAAGTTGCGCACTTGATAGTGCACTGTAAATTGTTTGTCAAGAGGCAAAAACTAAATCACCACTGCTTCTCCCCCTTGTAGGAGGAGAGATCACGAAGAGAAAGAGTTAGAAAGTCTCGGGTAGACAATGATCTGGAATCAATGGATATTGATCATGGACAGGTGGTTAATTTTTTTTTTTTTTTTAAACCAAATAATGTTTCTACATGTGCTTTTTAATCTTTGATTTTTGGCAGTGAACATAATTGTTTTAAAGGTATGAAATCATTGCCTTCTCTGCTATTTCCTGTTTGTAGACAATGTCATCTCGGCATCTCCTAGATTTAGAGGACCTTGCCTTTACTCAGGGCAGTCACTTTATGGCCAACAAGCGCTGCCAGCTGCCTGATGGTTCGTTCCGCAAACAGAGGAAAGGTTATGAGGAGGTTCATGTGCCTGCGCTTAAACCTAAGCCCTTTTCTGAGGATGAGGTGAGAAATCTAATCAGTGCTGTGCAAAATCAAACCACTCTTTTGTTTAATATATATTTTTACCTATTTAGTGGCATATGTCAGAGTAATGTAAATGTGAATCTGTAATGTAATGTTCAAATGTTGCGCATATTTCTGTTGGTCAAGTGTCCACAAACCTTTGGCCTAATTGTATATTTATATAGGTCAAGATGTCTGTAATTTTAGTGTTATTGTGTTATTGTACTTGATTTACTGAAAAAAAAAAAGACTATAAATAAAATATAAACTGTCCATGCATGACCTCCTTAAGGGCAAATCTTGTATAGTAAAGAGGTCCTGGTGAACACCACATTGTTTAGTTTTCTTTATTTAAGCCTGTTTTTGTGTTTGGTAAGTGAAAGACATTTATGGCTCTGTATTCATCTGCTTGGCAAGCACAGATGAGAGAATCTAAAACGCATGAGGAAAATGTTTGTTCTATTTGTATGAAATTTAAAAAGATGGGCTATTTGGATAGGACTTAAATGAGACCCTAAAATGCATGGGATATCTTTTATATACATACAGCCAAACAGTACTAGCAAGGTGTACCTTATTAAGTGGCTAGTGAGTGTATAATTTCAGTGTATCATCTAAAATCCATTCTAATTATTGAAATGTTCATAGTTTTTATCCTTTTTAAATGTAATTATTTTTTTAAATAAGCAACAACATATCTAACCTGACTCATTCCTGTGGCAAACTCTGTATGCTATGCTACTGTTTAGTGTTATTGATTATTTATTTATTTTTCAGACACTTGTGGCTATTGAAAAGATGCCGAAGTACTCCCAAGCAGCATTTGAGGGGTTTAAAACTTTGAACCGCATTCAAAGCAAGTTGTTCAAGACCACCATGGAGACGGATGGAAACCTGTTGGTTTGTGCTCCCACTGTAAGTTTAAATATTCCCAATTATCGTGTGTGTGTGTTTTGGTTTCATATCAGTGGCCTTTATTAAGAAGTAATAGAGAGCACCACTTATAAAACATAATAGTGGGAGTAGAGGTTTATAATTATGTGTGACTGCATATATGCAGAAGCAGTGGCTGTTCAACTGACCTTGTTTAATCACTAACTTATGCATCAAGTTTACATCCAGGACATTTTAAAAGTCCGATTCACTAGACGGTGCTGCTTTTGTTACTGTGGTAACAATTCTAATATTTATTTAACTTTAAAAAAAAAAAAAAAAAAACGGCTCATGAAATGTACAACCTGGTCATGTTTTAACCTACATATCACTAAAATTAAGAATGTCACAAAAGAAAAAAAAGCTTGGTGTTTGTGGTTATCAGTTAAGCACTGGTGACCAATTTACCCTTTTTAAGCTTAAAGTACCATTAGATTTAATTCAGCGTTTTTACTTTTTTAAAAAGTTATCACTAAAACAGGTTGAACAAGCTAATCCGGTTCAAATATCAAAACACTTTGTTGTTTATTTTGCTTAAACAGTGATTTAAACAGTGTTCTGTGCAGTCTGTAACAAACTGTACTGGTTCTTTTTGGCTTGGTTTACTTGTCTAATAATAAAATACAATCCCCCCACCCCACCTCACAGGGTTTTCTAAGTCCTCAGTCCTCACATTCAAACAAGCTACCTGTTGAGGATAGTTTGGCCTGTGTGTTAAACAATTAATTTTATTCTAATGACTGGTCAGTGCAAGACTTTGATAAGTGCCTGCAATCAATTACAATAAACAATGACTTCTACAGCATTTGCCTTTAAGCATATTAATCATGGTTTTGCAGTATGAAGTAAAATATTAGGGCTGCAACAATGAATCAATTAAATCGATAAACTATTACTAAAAGAGTTGTCAACGAATTCCATAATCAATTCGTTGTATCGCGCGACGTGGAGACATTTGATTATTTAAAAAAAGACTTTAGTTGAGCGCGAAGCGGAGTGAACACACTCGGTCTCGCACACTGATGCTAGCAGAGTTCGGTGCCTCATAGAGAGGGCGGAGCAAAAAAAACAAAAAACGAGTGGAGGTAGAGAAAAGATGCATGGCGGATGCAGAGAAATCCGTAATTGAGTAATTATCTCCCCTGCTGGGTCTTAGTGCGCACCTTTTAATGGTATAATCGACATCCGTGCACGCGTGTACTGTTTACTGTAGCACTGTGACCACGTCTGTGTGCGTAAAACATATTTTATTTTGTGTCTGTGTGCGTACAGCGCGCATGTAAATCAAAAGCAAGTCTCATTAGGGACATAAAAAATCAATTTTCTCTCTCTTCTCAAGGCTAAGCCTGCTCTTTGCCTGGTGTGTCTGTGTGTGCACGCGTCATTGGACACCGTGCCACACACAGACCCCTCCTACTTTCGCCTTCACACACACACTTTCTCTCTGCTCTAAACACTGGTAAGGTAAGGTAAAGTGCAGGTTAATTTGTTTTATTTTTTACTTGATATTTTGTGTTAATTATTTTTATGTTTATTTTTTGGGGCTGTGGAACGAATAATTTGAGTTTCCATAATTTTTTATGGGAAAAGTAAATTTGGTTTAAGAGTGTTACGAGTTGAATATGAGCCGCTTCTGGAATGAATTATGCTCGTAATCCAAGGTCCCACTGTGTTTTTTAGCAGATAAAGCATACATGTGTATGTTCTTTATTTTATTTTGATATTATCACAGCTCAAGGAGCAACATGTTTGTTTGTAAACTTGCTAAAAATTTTTGTTCTGTTTTTGAATAAAGAGTTGAAAATGATTTTTTTTTTAATCCGATTCATAGATTAATTGGGAAAAATTATCAACAGATTAATCGATTGTTAAAGTAATCGTTAGATGCAGCCCTATAAAATATATGTTGACACTTTATGTAAATTCATGTCAGTTAATATTTACTTTTTTTTTTTTTTTTTTTTTACACTGTTATTTAATTGATGTTTCTTTTAAATAGGATGCAAGTATTTAAGCTTATTTATTTATGTTAATTACTTCTGTGTGTGACCAACAGGGAGCTGGTAAAACTAATGTTGCCCTAATGGCCATGCTCAGAGAAATTGGTAAGCACATCAACATGGATGGCACCATCAATGTAGACGACTTCAAAATCATCTACATTGCTCCTATGCGTTCCTTGGTACAGGAAATGGTTGGCAGCTTTGGGAAGGTAAGACTATTAAATGCACCGTAGGCCATTTTATAGTCCCATTGAAATGGCTTCTTAGCTGTGATTTCTGTAAACTTTTACACCCAAACACTTTAGTTAGATGCAATAGGTGAAGAGAAAAATGTAGAGACAGTAGATCTGCATGACTAATCGGGGGGCGGGGGAACATGATTAATACATGCAAGTGGTCTTATTTTTAAATGGCAGCAATTTCCCAACACCAAAAAACTGTCTGACTGTTTTGCCTTTTAAGATTTCCTAATCATATTCTACCCTTGCTTCTACTAAATAATGCTATATAATGTGTTTTGTATGTAGAAGTTTAATTGTGCACAGTATGTAACAGTTCTCATTATTGATTTTGCTATAGCGTTTGGCTAGTTATGGCATCACAGTGTCTGAGTTGACTGGAGATCACCAGCTCTGTAAAGAGGAGATCAATGCTACTCAGATCATCGTGTGTACACCTGAGAAGTGGGATATCATCACCCGCAAGGGAGGGGAACGGACGTACACCCAGCTAGTGCGCCTCATCATTATTGTAAGTAGATCTTGACTTCTAGATGCACAATTGAGGCACATTGGCAGCCTTTTTTCCCTTCATTTGTTTCTCTTGTGTGTCTTAGGATGAAATCCACTTGCTTCATGATGATCGTGGACCAGTGCTGGAGTCTTTGATTGCTCGAACTATCCGAAATGTGGAACTGACTCAGGAGGATGTTCGCCTCATCGGCCTCAGTGCCACACTTCCAAATTATGAGGATGTGGCCACATGCCTTCGAGTAGACCCTGCTACGGGTCTTTTCTATTTTGACAACAGGTGAGGGAAAGTGTCAGGGCTGAAATGTGAAAATAGAGGATCAGAGAATACCATGTAGGCGGTACTTTTAGCCTATATGGTGTTCACCCAACTTGAAATATTGGGTTGTAGAAGTATTCACATCACAATCTTGAAGTTAAATTTCCACCGGTAAAAGATTTATTATTATTATTATTATTATAAAAAAAAAGTGGATTACAATCGATAGGCAAAGCCTTGCGGTCAGTGAAGACATTTATTTGGGTTTGAAATCAAAAAATGAGTGAGAAAATATTTCTATTTGTATTTTCTGGTTTTCTAGTCTAGTGCATCTAGTTTATTGCTTAACTGGTATTTGCATCTATTGTTACATAACTTGCAACACCATAATTTTTGTCTGAGCTATATTGCAACATTTGACCAACAGGTGTTTGAATTGATTATTTAAGCAGTTTATAGCTCTGAAAGTATATATTTTTTGTTTGAGGCCTTTTGCCAGTGTTTATATATATATATATATATATATATATATATAGTAAGAATCATAAGGCCAGCTTTGAATTTGCAGTGAAATACAGAGATGATCACCAAATGCACTGGAATGAAAGTTAACTTCTACAACGGTGCTAAAAGGCAAAATGTGGACAAAGCAGTGGGAAAACATACAGTAAAGCATTACGCAACACCGGCAACAAAGCCTTAGGCGCTCTTTTTGTAAATGGTGGTTAATTTAAGCCAAAAACAGAAAAGAATTAAATCCACAAATCTTTCTCCACAGTTTCCGTCCTGTACCACTAGAACAGACATACGTTGGAATCACAGAAAAGAAGGCAATCAAACGCTTTCAAATCATGAACGAGATTGTCTATGAGAAGATAATGGAACATGCAGGAAAGAATCAGGTAAATTTGCATCTTAATTACTGACCTATATACGCTTTATATGCTTAAGTTCACCATATTAAAGTCAATTCCATTTGCTTATCGTTTGTAAAGCACATTTAACAATATATATCTCAACAAAGTATATTAATTTATCAATGAGTTGCAAAAAGAGAGAAACGACAGAAAAACTTGAAGGAGCCATGTGAGGCTCAAAAGGGAACCCATCCTCTTCTGAGTGACCTTGGACAGCGGAGTTATAAATCACGAATATAGCTGAATAAGTAAAAAATTAACATGCTAAAAGGAGTGTGTTGGCCGCGAAAGCGTCATAAGTCCCTACCTATTTATCATAACGCCCATAAAAGTTGTGCAAAAGAGGGGTCGCTATCAATTGTCACAGTATTTTTCTGTGTACACTCCTGAACCATTCAAATGTTAATTTGATCAATCTTGCACATTACCTTCTACAGAAAGCATAGATGTGCACTAGTTGTTAGTATCTTTTTTTTTATACTATAACAAGTTTTATCTAATACCATTCAATATACTGTAACTGTTAGAGGATTAATAATTTGTCTAGATTGGTAATACCAAATAACGCCAGAAGGTGGCACTTCCTTTTTATTGTGGTAGACCCCAGCTGAAAATTTTGCTTCAGCTCCTCTCTGATTAGCTACCTCGCTGATCTTATTGTCCTCAGTACCAAGCAGTGCAGGGTATGATTGCTATATTCTACAGTTCACTGTCTGGCTAGTAGTTTGTTCAGTTTACCGTTATTAGACTAGATTCAAAGTAAACCATGCAACTTTTTTAAATAGTATGTGTCTAAGCAAGAGAGGCAACTTTTTGTAAAAATCAGATTATGAATGGCACAATTACTAAATAGTTCTTATTTAGCCATCAGCTTTTAAATGGCTTGAGGAACTAACAAGCAAGAAGATTAAAGCTTCTTTAAAAATGTCTTCGTGTTGTAATAAGAAGTAGCTATTCTAACAATTATAGCTTAAAGATGTCCATTATGGAACTTATTGTCCCATCCCTACTAAATCTTTATTGGAACATTTCAGTTATAAGATTCCTTTGCAAATTTAAGCTTAACCCCATGTTAAACCTTTTTTCATTATATCCATATGCATGGTCTTGAATAAAATATATTTACTAGAACAAGCTAACCTAAAAATTTTGCTTTTCAACACAGGTATTGGTATTTGTCCATTCACGAAAGGAGACCGGGAAGACAGCACGAGCCATTAGGGACATGTGTCTGGAGAAAGACACATTGGGGCTTTTTCTCCGAGAAGGTTCTGCCTCCACCGAGGTCCTAAGAACTGAGGCAGAGCAGTGCAAGGTCAGCCATTACTTTTTCAATGTATTTTTACTCACTGCATGCTTCTGTTCCTGAATTCTTAATTTAGTCTACTTCTCACAGTAGTACATTTCCTCACAGTAACCTTTTACTCAACATAAAATGAAATTTTTGGTTGAAGCAGAAATAAGATTTGTGGAAAAAGATAATAAGTATTGCATAGTAGTTTAATGAAAATGCACCATTTTGATTTATTATACACCTTTGATCAATTATGTAGAATCTGGAGCTTAAGGACCTGTTGCCGTATGGCTTTGCCATTCATCATGCTGGGATGACTAGAGTGGACAGAACGTTGGTTGAGGATCTTTTTGCTGATAGACATATACAGGTAAGTGTGTAATCTGTTGTAAATTAGTTCAGGTGAGAATAAAAATAATGAGATACAAGCTACTGTTTAAAAAAAAATTTCAAACTGAAATAAAACTTAACAAATTTTTGTGTAGTGGTATGCAAAGCTTACAGTTGGGTATGTTTTCAGTACAGTGATGTTTATAACAAATGCACATAAATTATAATACAACCAGGGGTGCGAAAAACTAGTGATTGTTTGCATGAGTGGTTATAGTCCGTAAAAAAAAAAGCGCACTTTTATCTTTTCAGCTTATCGGCACCACAGTGCTCCCTTTGCAGAATCTGTCACATGTACTTCTGCATATGACTTGTTTTTTTTTTTATCAAAAAAAATTATCCCTACATCTAATGTATGTACATATAGATATTTACTTATTTTTTTGTTAATTTATTATAAGAAATTTTGAATAATATTAATAATTTAAACAATCATGGATCAGAAATCAGCTGCAAAAACACTTATCAGAGCACACCCACTGCCTTAGGGGCCCTAGGGGGATAATTATTATAAGAAAAGTATTGTCAAGTGTAAAATAGCAGGATGGCACCACCTAAATAACCAAAAACCTCTGTAGTATAAGCATTTACCTCTCAACTGCAGCACTGCAAAATCGATTAACTGATGATAATTTTTAAAATATATAATTTTTTTTTTTTTTATGTGGAGCTAATGATTCAGCATGGACTTTATGTACAAACCTCTCTTTTTATTTTAGGTCCTGGTGTCAACTGCTACACTGGCCTGGGGAGTTAATTTGCCAGCACATACAGTCATCATCAAAGGCACCCAAGTGTACAGCCCAGAGAAAGGCAGGTGGACAGAGTTAGGAGCTCTGGACATTTTACAGGCAAGTAATTTCGTTGATCAGCTATCTGCACTAATTTCAGACAAATTTTTATTTTAAAATTGTGTGTGGAAAAGAAAAGCCCTGCATAATAACGCCTAACAAGAAACAGTGTCCCTTATGATGACGATGCTGATTGTTATTAATTCGCTAAAAACTTTTACGTGGTAATGATCTGGCTCAACTTTGTGATGTTAGCAAATATTTCATCATTGTTAAATAAGTATCAATATAAAAATTGTCAATAGTTGACAAAGGAAACTCCAATAATAAAGTTTCTAGAAACTATTATAAGCAGTATCAATTTATAACTGGGGTCTCTTTTAGCATGTAGGATTAATGCATATTAATTTATCCTAATGGCTATATATTTATATGCTTCAGATGCTTGGGCGTGCAGGCCGTCCACAGTACGACTCTAAAGGAGAAGGCATTCTGATCACATCCCATGGAGAGCTGCAGTATTACCTGTCTCTGCTTAACCAGCAATTGCCTATAGAAAGTCAAATGTTAGCCAAACTTCCTGACATGCTCAATGCTGAGATTGTGCTTGGCAATGTCCAGAATGCTAAGGTAAGGCTTTACCATGCATTTTTACCGACAGGATTTTAATTGTACCAAATTCCCGTGGTGCTTACAGCCAAAAATATAACAAATATATAAATGTATTGTAGCTTGTAATGTTTCCCTTTTGCCTATTCTGAATCTTGTAAGAAGGTATGCTGTCGGACGTAAGAGTAGAACAACTAAATTGTAATTTTTAATGCATCTTAGCTTCCCCTGTACATGCTACCAAGTCTTTGCTTTCTAAACATATATGAAAGTTTTAGAGTTAGTTTTTCCCCCCCTGGCTAACTCAGGCACTACTGAATATAACTTACATAGTCTACAAATAGGTAATGGTGGCTGCAGCAACATAGTCTGTTATGCCAGGTAGCAGTTACTATAACAATTAAAAGTACCTACCTCGTTGCTGAAAAACCCATGGCCAGTCCAGCAGTGGTAAAAATGTGGCAAAAAGAAAAAGGCTCTGCTGGCTGATGCCACAAAGTGTGATTTAACAGTGTGCTAGTAATGAGGATTGTGGTGAACAACATGTACATTGACAGGATAAAGTTGCTTGAGTAACTGCCCATTATCAAGTATCAGTCATAACTTTATGACAATAGAGTTTTGACTAGGTTGTCAAATTTGAACTTGACAACCTGCCTAATATAAAAAAGGCCCTCTTTTGTTGCCAAAACAGTCGCAGATGCTTGAAGTCCTGTACTGTACAAGGTTTGCCTCCATGGATCAGACTTCTGGCACTTTAGCTTTTCCAGCACATCCCACAGGTTCTCGATTGGACTCAGATTGGGAATACTGGGAGGCTAATTTAACATCTCAAACAAGTTGTTGTGATTCTGAAACCATTCTTAAACCATTTTTGCAGTATGTGAGGATACATTATCCTGCTAACGTGGTGTACTTAGTCAGCAACAATGTTTAGGTAGGTGGTACATTTCTTCCTGTAATCCGTCATCTTCCCCAGGTAAACGACACAAACGCTCAGCCATCTACATGTTGTAAAAGAAACGTGATTTATCAGACAAGGCCACTTTGTCTGGAAACCCTGACTGGTCTGGGGGTACACAGTTCCATTTGCAACAAACTTTGATGCGCTGTGTGCTGGCATCTTTCTATTTGAACCACTATTACCATTTTCAGCTATTAAGCTACAGTAGCTTGGATTTTACTGCATTTGTGGCTGCGCATCTATAATGTGAATCTCCCCTTTCAGAGGGAGAAGATGGTCATAAAAAGATAGACATGGTCAAGCAACAGTATTTGAGTACTAAGATCCCATGAGTTTGCCACATATCAATACACTTTAACCACCAGCCAGAACCTTTTAATAAAAGGCCATGTGATTCCATACTCATTCAGGAGGGCTGGTCAGAATTTGCGTGCATGAAAATATTCAGACCAGACCAAGTGGCACCAACAACCGTGCCATGTTCAAAGTCACAACATGTCTGAATGCATTGAGTTGATGCCATGTAATGGCTGATTAGTGGAATAATGGGATAATGTGCTGTTGAACAGGTGTACCAAATGAAGTGGCCAATGAGGGGAAAATTTCAAGGTCACTCAGACCTTTTTAAATTATCCTAACAGGAGCAGAAGGGCAGGTATAAATGTGGTCAGAAAAATAATTTAATGATCGTGATTAAACAGATCCCTTAAACATTTGCTAATTTTGTATCATAAACAAAACAAAGGGATTCAGTAAGCCTAGTGCCCACTGTAAAGGCGGGATAATGATTTGGGGTTGCTTTAGTTGGTCAGGACTAAGTTCAGAAAAATTGTGCCAAAAAACTATGTAGGTCAGCTGACTGTCTAAATATACTGATCAGTGGATGTTTTCGTCCTTGATGACACAGGGATATTCATGATCACACAGTGTCCAGAACTTGAGTCCACTTAAAAACCTTAGGGATGTGCTGGAGAAGACTTTACGCAGCAGTCTTACTCTCTCATCATCAAGATCTTATGGAGAAATTAATGAAACTCTGGATGAAAGCAAACATTGACATTGTACAGTCGTGGCCAAAAGTTTTGAGAATGACAGAAATATTGGAAATTGGAAAAGTTGCAGCTTAAGTTTTTATAATAGCAATTTGCATATACTCCAGAATGTTATGAAGAGTGATCAGATGAATTGCATAGTCCTTTTTTTGCCATGAAAATGAACTTAATCCCAAAAAAATCATTCCACTGCATTTCATTGCTTTCATTGAAGGACCTGCTGAGATCATTTCAGTAATCGTCTTGTTAACTCGGGTGAGAATGTTGACGAGCACAAGGCTGGAGATCATTATGTCAGGCTGATTGGGTTAGAATTCAGACTTGACATGTTAAAAGGAGGCTGATGCTTGAAATCATTGTTCTTCCATTGTTAATCATGGTGACCTGCAAAAAACGCGTGCAGTCATCATTGCGTGCATAAAAATGGGTCCACAGGCAAGGATATTGTGGCTACTAAGATGGCACCTAAATCAACAATTTATAGGATCATCAAGAACGTCAAGGAAAGAGGTTAAATTTTTGTTAATAAGGCTTCAGGGCATCCAAGAAAGTCCAGCAAGCGCCAGGATCGTCTCCTAAAGAGGATTCAGCTGCGGGATCAGAGTGCCACCAGGGGCAAAGTCATATTCTCCAATGAAGCCTCTTTCCGATTGTTTGGGGCATCTGAAAAAAGGCTTGTCTGGAGAAGAAAAGGTGAGCGCTACCATCAGTCCTGTGTCATGACGATAGTAAAGCATCCTGAGACCATTCATGTGTGGGGAGTGGGCTCACTCACAATTTTGCCCAAAAACACAGCCATAAATAAGAAATGGTACCAAAACACCCTCCAACAGCAACTTCTTCCAACAATCCAACAACAGTTTGGTGAATAACAATGCATTTTCCAGCACGATGGAGCACCTTTGCCATAAGGCAAAAGTGATAAGTGGCTCGGGGACCAAAACGTTAAAATTTTGGGTCCATGGCCTGGAAACTCCTCAGATCTTTATCCCATTGAGAACTTGTGGTCAATCCTCAAAAGGCGGGTGGACAAACAAAAACCCACTAATTCTGACAAACACCCAGAAGTGATTATGAAAGAATGGGTTGCTATCAGTCAGGATTTGGCCCAAAAGTTGATTGAGAGCATGCCCAGTCAAATTGCAGAGGTCCTAAAAAAGAAGGGCCAACACTGCAAATACTCTTTGACTCTTTGCATAAATGTCATGTAATTGTCGATAACAGCCTTTGAAACGTATAAAGTGCTTGTAATTATATTTCAGTACATCACAGAAACAACTGAAACAAAGACCTAAAAGCAGTTTAGCAGCAAACTTTGTAAAAACTAATATTTGTGTCATTTTCAAAACTTTTGGCCACGACTGTACAAGCTTATCTAAATGATGCAATGGTGAACGTGTGCTGTATTAAGAGCAAAAGATGGTCCATCAATACATACACACTGACACAATTTAGATATAGGTTACCTGGTGAAGAGATGGCACCAGTCTGCTCTTTCGGAAGAAAGCAAGCTAGCAGAAGCATTATGAAACTCTGGACAATGTTGCGTCATGCAAGCTCGTCCTGGCATTCGTGTGGATGATGCTTTGACCCCTAGCACCTTCCTTCATACTATTGTAGACAAAGTACACCTCTTCATGGCAACAGTATGCCCCAATGATAGTGATTATTGACTGGGTTTTACTGCATTAATTTTATGACTTCTGTGTGAAAAGGGCTACAGATATTTTGCAAGCTATGCCATGGACTAACCTGTCACATTGACATTTCACAGAGTAAAATGTCAATGTAAACCATAAACGTAATATCTCTTTTTTTTTTATTTTTTTTTTTTATTATTATTATTATTATTATTATTATTTATTAAATTGGAATCATTGTAAAATCCTTGCAGTATATGCAGCATAATTTAGACCATGCTGCCATACAACAGTACACGTATATGTGATCATGTTATGATTAATTTTAAACAGCAGTCCAAAGTCTATTATTTCATAGATAATCATTCTTATTGATTTCGTATAATCCTTCTGTTTTAGGATGCATTGAACTGGATGGGTTACACATATTTGTATGTGCGGATGCTGCGTAACCCAACACTCTATGGGGTTTCTCATGATGAGTGCAGCACAGATCGCGTGCTGGAGATGCGTAGGATGGACCTAGTGCACACTGCTGCAACCGTACTGGAAAAAAGCAACCTGATTAAATATGATAAGAGGAGCGGAAGCTTCCAGGTGAATAGTACCGTTTTTGTGCTAAAATGTGAGGCAATGTCATGGTCAGGAGTGTGCTATTAATGATTTTTATGAGTAAATAATTTTAAATAGTTTTCCGCTACTTTTTTTTTTATTTAGGGTTTCTATTTCACATAATCTTGCTTTTCGCTGTTTTATTTTTCATTTGGTTTTGGTGTAATAAGAGGCCACTAATTAAGGTTATGTTTTTTTTTTTTGTTTTTTTTTTTTGTCAAAGATAACTTGTAACATTTTATAGTTTCATTTATTGTGTTAGAACATGGAGTCTTTATGCCAGGGCAGGGGGATTGCATTTCCTGATTTTACTATTATTATTATTATTATTATAGTAATAGGAAATGACTGTATAGCTGCTATAATATAAGTGAAAACAGGAATTCTTCTCTATGCCGTCTCTTTTGTCATTCTCCTGACAGCAAGCTCTTCTAGTAACTTAAAACATTTGTATGAGCAGATAATTATAAACTTGTATTTGGATCCAGTTGTATTTAGATACAAGAAATGTATAAATATAGAATTGCCTCATTACCATTTAAATGATTTGGCTTTTCATTCATTGTGTTGGCTAATTAAGTTTTATTCCCCTCATAGGTGACGGACCTGGGCCGCATTGCCAGTCACTTCTACATCACTCATGATTCCATAATGACTTATAATCAGCTCCTAAAGCCAACACTCAGTGAAATAGAGCTTTTCAGAGTGTTCTCCCTCTCCTCTGAATTCAGGAACATCACTGTGAGAGAGGTAATTTCATCATTTTACTTTTTTTAACCTGTAAAGTAAATCACTTGTCATCTATAAAAATACAAGGTGCATTCAAGTCAAACCAGGACTTTTGATTGTGCAGAATAATACGTCAGGTTATTTCTCAATATAATGTCCTGTTACTACTCATTCAGCATTTAAACAATATAGACTAACTTCAAATACAAGAGTTTAACATTTAACTGTGCAGTTTACATCTCTATCACCACCAACCACCAAAGTGATTTATTTCTTATAATAATTCAAACTTGGCAATTAATTCATCATAATAATATTTAAAATAGATTACTTGTTGGATTATTAAGAAGCGGCAAAGCCTCCAAAATCTCCACTCACAAGTGAGCAAAAAGCTACATTCACATGGGTGTGTGCATCTTCCCAGACGTGCATGCATGGCTTTTAAAGCACATGATTTTCGGTTAATTGGCATTTGCAGTTTTTTTGCGATAGGAGTGGGTTTGAGACCAATTTGCTCAGAGTTTGGAAAAAAAGGCAGATCGGAGGCTTTTATCGCACCCCGTTTTTGAGAATGTAACACCATAAAAAAAAATCGGTTTCTGTTACTCCACCCGGAAGCTTCTGCGCTCGGTACAGAAACGTTTATCCTAGACAGATCGGCCGATCACTGGTTGTGGCCAATGAAACAGAAAACCAATTCTGGTTGATCAACCTGTTCATCTCTATTAGAAATGGGTTTTTAAAAATCAATTTAGGATCCAGTGAATCGCCACACAAAAGTATCATGATTCATAACTTAATTTTTCTTTCCGTGTGTGTGTGTGTGTGTGTGTGTGTGCAAGCATTACTGTGTCACATTACACACATCATTTGAAGTTGCACGGTAAAAAATCTGCAGTAAAAACCATAGCTATGTATAATGGTGAAAGTAATAGCATTTCCTCATGCATACAGTGTGATAAGAAAACCAAATGTACCAGACTAACTAGAAAAAGGCATTAGCTTGCTAAGGAGCGTAAGGAGTTTGGATTTGGAGCAGGGGAAAAAAGGTCATGGTTTGATGATTCTAGATTGACCAGATTCCAGAGCGATATATTTATAGTGCGTCATTATAAGCTCTTAGAAGCAGTGTTAAGATCTGGGGTTGCTTCAGTTGGCCAGCATTATGTATCAATAAAATGCAGTCAGATGACAACCTGAATATACTTCCTGACCAGGTTATCACTTTAATGGACTTTTTCTTCCCTGATTGCACAGACACATTCCATGACTCAAATTGACTCAAACCTTTTTCTTTTTTTTTTACTGACAGGAAGAAAAGCTTGAGCTTCAGAAACTTCTGGAAAGAGTGCCAATTCCAGTGAAGGAGAGTATTGAGGAGCCCAGTGCAAAGGTGTGTGTTCGTGTTTGAAAAGTTGTTACATGCTCATTTGTAATATCGGCACTCATGATGTATAATGTCCGAATTTTAGATAAACGTGCTGCTTCAGGCTTACATCTCTCAGCTCAAACTGGAGGGCTTTGCTCTAATGGCCGACATGGTCTACGTCACCCAGGCAAGTTTCTGCTGAATCTTTCTTTTCTCTGTAGTGTAAATAACCACCCTATACTGTTAATCCTCCTGCACTCCTCACAGCAATAAAAACGTTTTGTTTGTGAACAGAGTGCAGGACGCCTCATGAGAGCCATCTTTGAGATTGTTTTGAGCCGTGGTTGGGCGCAGCTCACTGACAAGACCATGAACCTTTGCAAGATGATCGACAAAAGGATGTAAGCCATTATAAATTAAACATTTATATTTTTTATTAAAATGTGTCATAAATCCATTTCCTAAGTAGATTAGGTTTATTTCTAAAATATTTCTTTGTACATTCATAGTGAACATTGCATGTCTCTGTCTCAGGTGGCAGTCTATGTCGCCTCTGCGACAGTTCCGCAAGCTTCCTGAAGAAGTTATCAAGAAAATTGAGAAAAAAAGCTTTCCATTTGAACGACTGTATGACCTCAACCACAATGAAATTGGTAAGTGCTACATACATAGAAATCTGCTTTTGTGTAGATCAAATGCCTTTTTGACTTAACCTATGAATTGCTTACGTTTAAAAAAAAAAAAATAATAAAAATCTCTCTTTAGGTGAGTTGATCCGTATGCCCAAGATGGGAAAAACCATACACAAGTATGTGCACCAATTTCCCAAATTGGATCTAGCAGTGCATCTGCAGCCCATCACCCGCTCCACGCTTAAAGTCGAGCTCACAATCACACCAGACTTCCAGTGGGATGAAAAGGTCAGTTGATCAGTCAGTGTTATGATTACACTCATTAGTGAATCATACTGGTGAAATTTGAAAAATTAGAATATCATGCAAAAGTTTATTCATTTCAGTAATGCAACTTAAAAGATAAAACTAATATATGAGATATACTCATTGCATGTAAAGCAAGATAGTTCAAGCCGTGATTGTTCAGAGAACCATAATTGAAAACAATCATCCCCCATAACGAGGGAAATCCTCAAAAGGTAATTGCAAAAGAAGTTGGATATTCCCAAAGTGCTGTATCAAAGCACATGTTATGTGGAAGAAAAAGGTGCACAAGCAGCAGCCTGGAGAGGATTGTCAGGAAAAGGCCATTTAAAAGTGTTGGGGACTTTCACAAGGATTGGACTGAGGCTGGAGTCAGTGCATCAAGAGCCACCACACACAGACGGATCCTGGACATGGGCTTTAAATGTCGTATTCCTCTTGTCTAGCCGCTCCTGAACAACAAGCAACATCAGAAGCGTCTTACCTGGGCTTAAGAAAAAAAAGAACTGGTCTGTTGCTCAGTGGTCCAAAGTCCTCTTTTCTGATGAGAGCAACTTTTGCATCTCATTTGGACACAAAGGACCCGGAGTCTGAAGGAAGAATGGAGAGACGCACACTGCAAGATGGTTGAAGTCCAGTTTTCCACAGTCTGTGTTGATTTGGGGAGCCATGTCATCTACTGATGTTGGTCCGCTGTGCTTCATTAAGTCCAAGAGAAAGATGAGGGACATGAGACCGAACAGTGCAAAAGAGCTGACTGAATCCGCTATTGAAGCATTGCGGTCTTCCATAACACCTCAGCAGTGCCAGAGGCTGACAGCTTCCATGCCACACCGCATAGAGGCAGTACTTGCTGCAAAAAGCGGCCCAAACCAAGTACTGAGTACATACGCGTACTTATACTTTTCAGTGGTCCAATCCTTGTTTTATTGATTGCATGTAATCTAATTTCTGATATTGTGGATTTTGGGTTTTCATGAGCTGTACGCCATAATCATCTCAATTATGACAAATCACAGCTTGAACTATTTCGCATGTAATGAGTCCATCTCATATATTAGTTTTACCTTTTAAGTTGCATTACTAAAATAAATGAATATTTGCACGATATTCCATTTTTTTCGAGTGTCACCTGTATATTAGATTTTATTTAACTAGCTAAATGCTGGTAAAGTAAAGGTGTGCACACAATACGATTTCGTCCACACCTTGATTAATTCAGTGTTTGATTACATTAAGGAATTTAATTTTATTCCTAGCCTCCAGCTAATATGTGACCAGCTTTTTTTCACATAGGTTCATGGTTAGACTATTTTAAACGTATCGGATTAAATAAGCTTGGTTGATTATTTGATTATTTAAACAAAGATTTAACACTTACACCTATATACAATTAAGGGTCCTGTCATCTCACTCTTTGCTTAGCATAGCCTGCATACCATCCAATTGAAAATTTTGTCCATAACTGATGACTTAATGATGATTGATGAAGGAAACAAACTGTCTTTTAAACCTATGCATGATTTTTATTGGTCAGTGGTGCATCCCTAGTTAAATTTTCTCTAATACTTTCTTAGATACATGGCTCATCTGAGGCATTTTGGATCTTGGTCGAAGATGTTGACAGTGAAGTGATCCTTCACCATGAATATTTTCTACTCAAGGCAAAGTATGCTCAGGATGAGCACCTTGTCACATTTTTTGTGCCTGTGTTTGAGCCACTGCCTCCCCAGTACTTCATCAGAGTCGCCTCAGATCGTTGGCTATGTAAGTGAAGAGTCTTTAATCCTGAATGAGTAAGTAAAAGTAAAACCATCTGTTGAATGTTTACACTTTTTCCTTCTGCCACTTAGCATGTGAGACCCAGCTACCAGTTTCATTCCGCCATTTGATCTTGCCAGAGAAGTACCCGCCTCCAACAGAACTGCTCGATCTGCAACCTCTTCCTGTATCTGCCCTTAGGAATGCTGCCTTCGAGTGCCTCTACCACAACATGTTTCCTTTCTTCAACCCTATCCAGACCCAAGGTACTCCTTATTTGAAATGGAGCATATAAATATTTCTACACAAAAATTATGATTTGTTCTTTTGCATATATATATATATATATATATATATATATATATATATATATATATATATACACTCCAGGCCATGTGTATATAGTTACCATTTTTATCAAAAAAGTAATGATGTGATGGGATTTCCTCTTAATAAAAAGTGCTCACAACATGGTGCAGATCTTATGAAATGAGAAGATATGTAAAATAAATAATTTTTTAGTGAGGATGCAATATGGAGACGTATTTATATTGGTCAGAACACCTTTTTTTTTTTTTTTTTTTCCCCCCCCGATTTTTCCTCCCCAATCTAGTCGTGGCCAATTCCTCCCCGTCACTAGGAGGCTCCCACACACATCAAGGCTACTACAGCCACTCAGTCGGGAGGACGAAAGCTATCCCGTGTTTCCTCCGAACCACGTGACGCGAGCCGACCGCATCTTTTTGAACTGCTTGCTCACGCACCGTTAGGGGCGGAGTAACACACTCGGAGGAAAGCGCTAGCCGCTCCTTCCGTGTGCGCGAGCTCACAGACGCCCCTGATTGGCTGTAGAGCTGTGACTAATGTGGGAGCACAAGTACCTCTCATCCCTCCCCCCTGAGAGAGCTCGGCCAATCAGCTCTCTCTGTGCCTCCGGCTGTGAGAGGAAAACAGCATCACCAGCGATCTCCGGATGATAGGGCGAGCGCTTTACCACTGTGCCACTCGGAGGCTGGTCAGAACACCTTAACAAAGATGTTAAGAAGGTCTCCGCATCTTGAGAATGTGGGGTCAAAATGAAAGAATGGAGATTAGGTCTGATTAGATCGAATCAATTTTTTGCCATGTTTAATCACGCACTTTACACTTACCAATCATATGCTTACTATGTTGTCATTGTATTCGGCGGGTGAATAATCAGCAGTAAAACAAAAAAAATTTGAGGAGTGAAAGTGAAAAACGTGTGCTCTTGTGCCAGAGTTGTCACTAGTTTCTGTTTCACTACAGCTTGTGCCAAAAACCACATACTGATGTAAACGTTAACTGAGGATGTCATGCCTGACTTATTGCTTTATTGCATAGCAATATTCAAATGTTTATTTTTTTTGTTGTTGTTTTGTTTTTTTGATTGAGTGGCTATTGAGCATGCAGTGAATCCGTTTCCCCACGCCTTTTTTTCAGTGTTTAATGCTGTGTACAACAGTGACGATAACGTGTTTGTTGGAGCCCCTACTGGCAGTGGTAAGACCATCTGTGCAGAGTTTGCCATTCTCAGGATGCTGCTGCACAACTCGGAAGGCCGTTGTGTCTACATCACACCCATGGAGTCTCTGGCTGAACAGGTACGCAGACCTTCTAGCTTTTCAATACGTCTTAAAAAAAATTTAGTCATCCCAGGGGTTGGATATTTTAAAACGATTAGTTTCAGAATAGCAAAATTTTACACAGGCCTTAGTTCATCCTATATGGGTACAGCTCTTTGCCTAGGTCTTATCTAATACAACTTCGTCTTTTTTGGTTCCTCTTCTCCTCTTTTGGCTGTTTCTCGAACTTAATCTCAACATGTAATGTCCTTTTGTTCCGTGCATGGGCTCTCTCTGCTAGTGTATAAGAAGTGCGTATGATTTGCCAAAGCGCACACAAAACAGACAGCTAGCAGATTGAGAGGAGACATTTCCTATTCTGTATTATAATGTGATCAGTTACTGCACCTTTAAATACTATTGCTCAGTATTAACAGACCACCCAACCAAGGGTTGCAGTTACAGCTTTCCTAGTAAATTAACAAAAATATAAGTGATTCCACCAACAATGGGCATGTAATGTGCCACCATTGATGAACAGATCTAGCTCTTCTGTGCTTAGTTTAGGCCTGCTTATCTTGAGGCATTTTGTATGGGAGCATTGCACACAATGCTTCATCACCCAAAATATGCAACAACATTTGTATTATTTTCTCCCACAAGTAATTAATGCCAAGTAAGCCAGTCAACTTTATGAATTTGGAATGATTGACAGCTCTCATGTAATCTTTTGGCTTGGCTCAATTTTCAAGTTTGTAATATTTCCTGTCTCAGCACCCTCTCTTTCTGACATGGTAATTTTAGAATGGTCACATGTATTTACAAAGTTTTCCACTAACCTTCAGCTGTTTGGGATCAAGGTGCTGCTTGTCCGTTTTTTCAAATGCACACTTTATTAATTAATGTGCATACATTTTTATCTGGAATAGGAATAAAGAAAGAAAACTTTACTGTTTGCATGTAGGTATTTGTAGATTGGCATCAGAAGTTTCAAGGTCTGAATAAGAAGGTAGTCATACTCACTGGAGAGACCAGCACTGACCTTAAGCTGCTGGGAAAAGGTGACATCATCATCAGCACCCCAGATAAGTGGGACATTTTGTCCCGCCGATGGAAACAGAGGAAGAACGTCCAGAATGTCAGTCTCTTCATTGTGGATGAGATTCATCTTATTGGTGGAGAGAATGGGGTAAGGCTTATTAACACTAGTGGTGTCTGTTTTATGATGTCTCTGCATCTTGCTTCTACTTAATGATGTTTGAATGTTGCTGAAGTGATGCATTTAGGAAAATATAGGCTTTTTTTTTTTTTTCTGTGAAAATATGCATTGTAATATTAACTGTCTTTTTCGTGTTTAAGCCTGTCCTAGAAGTAATCTGCTCAAGAATGAGGTACATTTCCTCTCAGATCGAGCGTCCCATTCGCATTGTGGCACTAAGCTCATCTTTGTCCAATGCTAAAGATGTGGCCCATTGGTTGGGTTGTAGCACCACAGCAACGTTCAACTTTCACCCAAATGTCAGACCTGTGCCCCTGGAGCTACATATTCAGGTACAGACCTCAGATCAAACACTGATTTTGGTTTTAATAATTGGTTATTAATAAATAAAAAAATGGTTAATTTGCACAAAAAAGAAAACTAAAGTGAAAGGTAAAAAAAAATAGATTCTATTCCATCATTTTATCTGCTTACTGTAAATCAATTTTTCTCTGTCCTTAGGGTTTTAACGTGAGTCACACACACACACGGCTACTGTCTATGGCTAAACCTGTGTACCACACCATCATGAAGCATTCCCCATCCAAACCATCTTTGGTGTTTGTACCTTCTCGGAGACAGACTCGCCTCACAGCCATTGACATATTAACGTTTTGTGCTGCTGATGTAGTTCCACAAAGGTGCAGTGAACTAACATTTTTTTGTTTATACTTTACTTTAATAATTTGTTAAATGCTACACCTACTTTTAAATTGTACACTTTGAATGTCCACGTCTCAGCTCTGATTTTATAATTGAGTAATGCTCTGTAGGTTCCTCCACTGCTCTGAGAAAGACTTGGCACCATTCTTGGCGAAGATTTCTGATGGTGCACTGAAAGAGACCCTATCTAATGGTGTGGGTTACCTGCATGAAGGGCTTTCAATGACGGAGCGCAGGATAGTGGAACAGCTCTTTAACTCTGGTATGAAACGATTGTTTTCCTTGATTGAACACCATAAAAGTCCAATCAGAATGCATGATTCACAAGTACTACCAGTGAGGTTCATGACCATGTAACAATGACATGATAATTTTTTGATAATTAAAAAAAAAATACTTAATGATTTATTCAATGTATTATCTATAATCAGTATCAATATTCTAATGCATGTATGCGTTACGCGCATGCACACAGGAATGACAAAATTATATTAAATGATGTTTGTGCACGGGTAATGTATACGTTTTAGAATATGGATGGAAAATAAAGGTTTTTTTCATTATTTAATGCAAAACATAACTGTTTCAAACTTCTTTTTTTTTCATTTTATTAATGATTATTAATAGCATATAGCTCATTTAAAATCCAGTATTTCAAAATATTAAAGTAGTTCTTAAGATCAATCAAAACCATTTTAATTCAGAAATGTCCAGCTGTGTGTCTGCCTGTCATTGCCTCTATTCCATGCCTCATTGATGCAATAATTATTATGCATTAATATGCATTTATTAAAGGAGTCCAATTTTTCCAATTTTCTTTAATTCAAACATGAATTCAAATTTTTTTTTTATTTTATGAAATTAATATTTTTCAATTATGGATTTTTAATTGTCAAACTGTAAGGCATGATCAATAGAAATCAAACAAAGGCTTTGAATTTTTTACTTGTAATTAATCTAGAATTTTTATATTTTTCTGAGGAACATTTTGTAAAGAACACTTCATCTTTTGCTCATAATTCATAAATTTCATGATTATGAAAAGTAAGGTTATACATTTATTTTTTGTTAATTTTTTAGATAGACTTTTTACTATTTTGGTAAAACAGTTAATTTGGTACTGTTTTGGGAAAACGGGTATATTCACTCTTAAAAGAAAATGGCAAATTACTGAAAACAGCTTAAAATCAAAGTGCTGTCTTCTTTCTGCTGTTAGACGAAGCTGCTCATTCAGAAATGCTGCACCTTCTGTAAATGTTCTAGGAACAGGCATCAATCTTTCATCTTCTTTTTATAACAAAACAATTTGAGACATGGAACAGATTTTAATACAAGGATTTTTAAGTGCATTAGCTGTTCTTTAGCTTAGGAGTTTTTGGTTATAACATTCTGAGAGAGTGCTGGTCTGTTAAATCTAACTTTCTTTTTGGACTGTATTGTTCATCACATACTTTTCTTGTATAATAGGTGCCATTCAAGTTGTGGTGGCCTCTCGTTCTCTTTGCTGGGGAACGAACATCTCTGCCTACTTGGTCATTGTCATGGACACGCAGTATTACAATGGAAAAATTCATGCGTATGTATTTCAGTTGAATTATTTAAAATAATGTGATGGTCATCATATCTTCTTTGTGTATTAATTTTGATTTTTTTTTTGGGGGTCAGTTACGTGGATTACCCAATCTATGATGTGCTTCAAATGGTGGGGAAGGCCAATCGTCCCCTACAGGATGATGAAGGCTGCTGTGTCATTATGTGCCAGGGCTCTAAAAAGGTACAAAACATTCTAAACATTTTTCAAGCCATAAATCTTCTTAATACTGGTTTCGTCATGAATAACATTAACATTAACTTTACTATTTGTCTTTATATTTAAGGACTTCTTCAAGAAGTTCCTTTATGAGCCTTTACCAGTTGAATCCCATTTGGATCATCGTCTTCATGACCACTTCAATGCTGAGATAGTCACCAAGACAGTGGAAAACAAACAGGATGCCGTGGACTATTTAACCTGGACTTTCCTTTATCGCCGAATGACCCAAAACCCCAACTACTACAATCTTCAGGGTAAGTCAGTACTATGTGCTCCCAAGAAGTCTAATTAAATGTTGACCTACTATAATTTTTGTCTGCATCCTTTAAAAAAATTTTTTAATGATAATTATTCCTTTTTTTTTATCTTGGTTGCCTCGTGTGCATGGCAGGCATGTCTCATCGGCATCTGTCAGACCATCTGTCGGAACTGGTGGAGAACACGCTGCAGGATCTGGAGCAGTCCAAGTGTATCAGCATTGAAGATGAAATGGATGTTGCCCCTCTCAATCTGGGCATGATTGCAGCGTACTACTACATTAACTATACCACCATAGGTGAGAAAGCTATTTAGGTAACATTGGCACATTAGGTAACTAACATTGGCTTACTCTATTCAATTTAATTTATTTATTTGTATAGCATTTTTAACCATTGTCCCAAAGCAGCGTTACACAATCAAATAATTATTTAAGTTTGTATGGAATTTGAATGTGTATGAATCAAAACGGTCAGATAGACCCTGGTCAGCAATCCGAGGGTGGCAAGGAAAAACTCCCTGAGATGGTAGTAGGGAGGTACTAGACTCAACAGGGAACCCATCCTCATTTGGGTGAAACAGAGAGCAGGAATTGATCTGCATTCATACTGTGTGTTAGTTGGCAGGCAGTTCAGCATAACAGTTGATGTTAATATGGAGTCCAGTTCGTTATTGAAAACTCAGGTAGAGTTGTATGAAGTTCCAGTCCTGAACTATTGAACGGTCAATTCCTCAGAGAAACAGCTGCCAACACCAGTCGAGGCCAAAACCGTCTTCTAGGTAGAGAGAACCATCCCCAGACACGAGACACACGGGGCATCCATTTGACGAGATCTCAAACCAGAAGCGGGGCACCAGGATGGGTTAGACAGGTCCGGTGGGCAGAGGGAGTCTGGATCACTGGCCGCGCAGGAACGACATGTGTAGCTCAACGGAGAGAGGGAAGGAGAGAAAAGGGCAGAGAGGGAAGAGAAAAAGCAGGAGAGAGAGCAAAAGAGGAGAGATAAGTTAGGTCTGGTCACAGTCATATAATGTATAATGTAAATGTATATTAACTGTAGAGTGCAAGCAGAGACTCCGGCAGGGCTAACTGACAGCATAACTAAAAGGGAGAGCCAGAAGGAAACACAGAAATGAGGGCTCCCTGAGATGTAAAGCAACCGATCACCTCACCGTCAACAAACCTGAGTGATCAATGAGAGTGGGGAAAACAGAGTATTATGGTGAACTGGCACGTTTAGATGCTATGTCCATGAGTGCCCTTTACCTAAGGCAAATCTATTTATAAAAATGCTTGATTAAATAAATAGGTTTTTAGCCTGTATTTAAACACTAAGATTGTGTCTGAGATGGAACAGAAAGGCTATCTAAAGTTACAGTGTGATCTAGAATCTTACTTCTGGCTGTATGCGGTTCTATGACTAGAACTTCTGTCTTATCTGGATTAAGCAGAAGGAAGTTAATTAGCATCAGATTTCTTATGTCCTGCACACATTGCTTAACTTTAGTAAGCTGTTTTTTCTCATCAGGTTTTGCTGAGACGTATAACTGTGTCGTCAGCATAACAGTGAAAACTAATACCATGCTTACGGATTATGTTGCCCAGAGCAAGCATGTAAAGGGAAAAATACCAGTCAGTCAAATAGGATCTGAGCCAGGAGAGGGCTGTACCCTTAATTCCTGCTACATTTTCTAATCTGTGGAGAAAAATACTCTGACTAATGGTGTCAAAAGCTGCACTGAGGTCGTGTAATACAAGCATGGTTAGACAACCTTGATCAGAGGACAATAGGAGTTAATTTACTACTTTAACGAGTGCTGTCTCTGTACTGTGATAAGGCATAAATCCTGACTGATACAGTTCAAGTATCTAAGTTCTAGGTTCCGATCTGACATGGCTAGTTTAAGAATAAAATTGTAAATATTAGGCATAAAATTGAGAATCAAACAATGTAAGTTATGCAGATGTTAAAGTTCATGAAGTTCTCACTATTACACAATGTTGTTGTGGAGATTTCTGCAGTGGTTTTGTATCTAGTTAATTTGGCTACGGTATTAAATCAAAATCTAGAATTATTTTTATTTTCTATAAGTGGAGTAGAGAGATACGTTGATCTAGCTACACTAAGAGCTTTTCTATAGTTCAGGATGCTCTCCTTCCATGCTATTTGAAATACTAACAATTTCGTTTGATGCCATTTACGTTCTAATTTCCGAGCGGTCTGTTTTAAAGAGTGTGTATGATCGTTATACCAGGAAGCGAATTTCTTATCTCTAATAATTTTTCTTTTAACTGGAGCTACATTATCTAAGGTGTAACGAAATGTCGACTCTTAATATTCAGTCGCCTGATTGATTTTGGTGGGGTCATACGGTGATCTAATCAAAGTTGATAACTCTGGGAGATTACTGATAAAACTCTGTGTGGTAGTTGATGTGAATGTACGTTTAGTATGGTAGCGTGGCGCTGTGCGTATGTTATTACTAGGACACAATACTCTATATTTTCCTCGTTTCTTATTGGAAGATACTTGCATCCTGGCCACATAGATATTTTTTTTCTCTATATGGACATACACAGACACAAGGAAACAAAGGGGTTTTGGTACAAATCGTATAAAAATGCTATAAAAAAATGCTCTTCTTTTGTCTCCAGAGTTATTCAGCATGTCGCTGAATGCCAAGACGAAAATCCGTGGTCTGATTGAGATCATCTCCAATGCAGCCGAGTACAAGAACATACCAATTAGACACCATGAAGACACACTGCTCCATCAGGTCAGTTATATGCACAAATAAAAAAAAAATTGAAAAGGCAGTTTGACTTTGTGAATTAAATTTTTTGTTTTTTGATCTGTATAGCTGGCCCCGAAGGTGCCTCACAAACTGAACAATCCCAAGTTTAATGACCCCCATGTGAAGACCAACCTGCTTTTGCAAGCCCATTTGTCCCGTATGCAGCTGAGTGCTGAGCTTCAGTCTGACACTGAAGAGATCCTCAGCAAGGTGAGTGAAATATGTATATGTACTCTTATTGTAAAAGGTTTAGAATTTTCATTTGGTATTACTTGAAAGCTCTTTATGCAAATGAGATGTGGGTAAATGCAATAAGAACAGGACGTAAACTAACAATTATTCTAATCAAAATTTAATTTATTTTCCTCACTCCTGTATACAGTATATAAAACAGATTACATGCATCAGTGAGCCTTGGTCACTGCCTGTCACAGACCTGGTTCTACCGGTCCTACTTAAACAGGTCAAAGGAATAAAAAGTTAACAGCCTCTTAGCCACAGTTCCAATATCTCTATACAGTGGCACCTCGATGTGGGGGACATATTAGGCAGGAAGTGAACATTTTGTCACTGAATTTCACATGTTGTAAGCAAAATAAAATAACCAAGTGTAATGATTTTCTTGACTTTGATGAGGGCCAAATTGTAATTGCTAGACGACTGGATCTGAGCAACAGAAAAACTGCAGCTTTTTTATGTTTTTATGTTTTTATTTTTTTATTTTTAATCTACACTTTTATCTAGGCAATACGTCTCATCCAAGCATGTGTGGACGTTCTCTCCAGCAATGGCTGGTTGAGTCCAGCATTGGCTGCCATGGAGCTAGCCCAGATGGTGACACAGGCCATGTGGTCTAAGGACTCCTATCTAAAACAGCTGCCACACTTCACAACAGAGCATATTAAACGCAGTACAGAAAAGGTGAGAAATGTGGAATTTATATTTAATATATTCATCTTATCCTTCTCCTATCGCTAATTAAAATGTTATTTAATTGCGTTTTTCTGTGCATCTAGGGAGTGGAGAGCATCTTTGACATCATGGAGATGGAGGATGAGGACCGAGTTAATCTTTTACAGCTGTCAGATACTCAGATGGCTGACGTGGCACGTTTCTGTAACCGCTACCCTAACATTGAGCTTTCCTATGAAGTGGCTGACAAAGAAGACATCAAGAGGTAAGGATGATATTAATGTCATGTTTTTCATCAAAACCTTCTGCATTGATGCACAAAATTTTACAACTTACTTTTTTTTATAATAAAAATTCACTTTTTAATTGTTTTCTGTATAGTCACATAGGTCTTTGGGTGTTCTCTTTTGAACTTGCACATCTTTTCCGTATAAACACGCTCTTCAGATCGCTCTATTCCTTGTGACATATTAATTAATCATGATGGGGATTGGAAATTTGTTTGTTAGACCCTCTAACAAGAGAAAGCTATATTTGCATCAGTATTAAAGCTCGAGTGGATTAATTCTAAACGTATTCAGCTTCCTCCTGAAGCTATTTTAAAGATACTTTAAGAGATATAGTCTCATGTTAGGCTTGTGAAGATTCTTGTTGAATTCAGGCTAATGCAAGGCTAGTGTTTTGCTCAAAAAACTAGCACACATTACTTTGGAATGTGATCTATCGATCACATAATGTGTTGCCCCAAATGGGACTATACTGGGATAAAGAGTCAGCTATTTTCATGTACTCTCTAACTTCATACCATACTCCAATCATATTACAAACTATGGGGTGCTTGGTGACAGTTCTAAATATATATACAAGTTTAAAGGTAACGCAAAACCACATGACTCCATATCCACCCAGGATTGTTTATTTCCAGAGGAAAAATAAAACATTATTGTTCTTAATTGTGCAGCTAAATAGTACCAGTACAGGTTGGGACATTTTAACCCTCCAGTGTCAAATGAAAGATAAAGAAGAGAGACAAACTCGAGGGCATTTCTTGTTCCAAATAAATTTCCTAAATAATGAATTAATCTTTAAGAATATTCCAGCTGGTGGTGCCAAGGGGATATTTTGAAATAAATACATGAATTTAGGCAAAATATTCATCTTCAGTATATTTATCCTTCCTATCAATGAAATTGGTAAAGATAACCATCTCTCCAAATCTTTAAATGTTCATTCTATTATAACATTATAATTTGTAGAAATTATATTTTCTAATTGGGGAACAATTTTGATACCCAAATATGTAAAGCTGGGTGACAATTTCAAGGTAAATAAATGTGATGTATTTGGACAGCTATCTTTATTAAGCAGCAATAATGATGACTTTAATATGTTCACTTTATAACCCGATATATTTCCAAATTGATCGATCAGGTCTAAAAGGTGTTTATTTATTTTAAGAATAACACTACATCATCAGCGAATAAAGCTATTTTATGTTCCTTGCCACCAATTTTAATCCCTTGTATGTGGTTGTTCGCTCTTACGGCTATTGCTAGCGGTTCTATAGTCAAAATGAATAAAAGTTGGGACAATGGTGAGCCTTGAGGGCAACCTCTTGTAATATTAAAAGGCTCAGAAATCATCTCATTGGTTAAAACTTCAGCCGCTGGGTTGGAATGTAATAATTTGATCCAATGTAAAAATGATTGTCCAAATCCGAATTTTATGAGAATGTCAAAGAAATAAGCCCATTTGATCCTATCAAAAGCCTTCTTCACGTCGAGTGAGAGAAGAGCAGTATCCTTTTCCTCTTTTTGGCTATGCAAAATATTTAAAATGCGTCTTACGTTGTGAAATCCCTCTCTATTCTTAATCAACCCGTTCTGATGATCACCCACAATGCCCGGAAGTGGTCCTGCTGTTTTACCACCTTTTAATGTCTTTATAGCCTTCATAATTTTAACTGTAGTAATTCCTCAGATATTTTAGGAATGTTGAGATTATGAAAAAACATGGAGTGAGCATCAGTCGTGGCCTTACATTCAGAGCAATATCGTTTTTCGTAGAAGTTTCTAAACGCTTTATTAATTTCCAACGGGTCTACAGTCCATTATCCGTAATATTTCCATTTTCATCTTCAATACTAGTAATTGCTCTTTCTAATTCTTGTTGTTTTATACGCCAAGCAAGAAGTCTGCCTGGTTTTTCTCCCTGATCGTGAAATTGCTGCTTTAATCTTAATAAATTGGCTGCTGTTTTTTCATGTGTTTTTTTCATTATATTGGGTTCTTAACAATAGCAATTCTTTTAAAACATTATCAGTATTTTGGCCTGCTTGTAACCTTTTTCCTCAAGTAAGCGAATTTTTGTTTCAAGTGTTTTATATTTCTCCTGTTTCTCTTTTGTCTTCCTACTCGTATAGCTTACATGGGTGTTATCAACACCAGATGACCGGTCTTTACTGGGCTGCAAAACACAATTGAAATCACCTGCCATAATGTGTTTTCCAGGCATTGTAGAGATTCTCAAAAATAAATCATTATAAAAATCTGCGTTATCATCATTAGGTCCATATACATTAATCAGATTAATTCGAGTTGATAGAATGTTTCCCTGTACAATAAAAAAAATCTACCTTTGGGGTCTTTAGTTATTTTATTAATGCGCAAAGAAATAGACTTATGTATCATAGTTAAATTTCCTCTGGAATTCGAACAGTAAGCTGAAGACAATACCTGACCTGGCCATCTACGCTTAATTTTGATTATCTCATGATCTAACGTGTGTTTCCTGCAGGAACACAATTTTGGCTCTTATCTGTTTTATTCTACACATTACTTGTTTTATTTTAGTTAGTTTACGTAGGCCTCTACAATTCCAAGATACACATTCAACCAAAACGTCTGTCATTTTTATAATGTCATATTTAACATAAAGAAAGGTAAATTACCTTCGTGCAAGAATAACAATAAAAACCTATAAAGGGTACCATTTGAAATAAAACCCAAAAGGAAAAGGAAGAGAGCAACCCACCCAGAACCCAGGCCTGACTCACTAGAACATACAGGCTCCCCCAAACCCCTAAATAACTTCTCTCCATTGTCACGAATAGGTCCACACTATGCTGAGGAACTATTCTCCTGTAAACCAAAACTCAGATAAAATATCTTATCTGGATTATTTTTTCTACATAGACAAGTAATTGAGCTATCAACTGAAAATAAAATGTTATACTACATGCACATACTTTTCAGCCCTCACATAAGAAGCACCTAATTGCACTTTGAAAAGAAAACAAAAGAGAAAACTAAATAAAATATATCTTTAAACAGTACTTATTTAAAACTTTATATTAGTAATCAAGTCTGTAGGTAGTACGATGTCACGTTTACAGCAAGTTCAGGCCCTACATACCTCTTAGTTTCCAGCAGCCACATCTAAAAAGATTTTAAGTTCAATAAAAGTTCTCATCAAGTCACACTTAATTTAGTCATCCTCAGTCACTGACTCTAGTTTCTTGATGTACTTATTCACGTCCATTGGTGAAGACAACAGTACGGTCATTGTTGGTCAACAGGAGCCGTGTGGGGTATATTACCCGGTGCTTATCCAGACCGAGTTCCTCACTTCGTCGTAACTCCTCTGTCGCTTATACACCTCCGTTTGCAGGTCAGGAAGAAATATTTTGTTGTTTTGGTACATCAAAGGAACAGGTATCAGTGCCCTTTACTTTCTCGGGTGTGCCCAGTAAACGCAGGTTATTACGTCTACTCCGCCCTTCTACGTTTTCGACTTTGTTATTGAGGTTTCTGTCTTGTTTTCAAGTTTTTAGATAGTTACTTTCAGGTTTTGTATCTCGTCTTCTGCTGTAGATATTCGCATTTCAGCCTCCATGATACGCCCACTACAGTCTTTCACGTCCGTTTGGACAATTCTTATTTCCGTCAGTACACCGTCAATTTTTGTGTTAAAGTCTTGTTTGAATAAGGCAAGCATAAGGTCCTTCATTGATGGATATTCCATGTTTATGTCTTGTTCAGCGTCCGCAGACACGTCAGCGTGTGCCTGCTTCGGTGAGCATGGCTTCCCTTCAGCTAGCTCCCGACCTACATCCTCGCAGCTCTCCATCGTTTTCTTCTCCTTAGCCGCTTTTTTTTGGCATGTTTGAAGTAGTTTACTCTTATGCTTACAATTTTGTGTCTTTATATGACCTCTCTGGAATATTATGCAGGATTTATTGAAAAGCAATTAAGCACGAGGAAAACGCGTCTGCTCACCTTGCCGCCATAACCGGAAGTCCATTCAGTGCTTGTTAAAATTGAAATGATGCTATGGAAAAAGCTGAACTTTACCCTTAATACAATTACCCCATTGCATTTTATAATACCATACTGCAGTCATTAAAAAAAACACACACACTTCTTTTTAAACTATTTATTTATTTTTGGAAGTGCCTAAATAATGTGCAGTCCAGTCATTCAAAATGACGTCATTCTTTTTTACGTTAAAGCAGCCTACAGATTACATGGTGGCCTAGTGCTTAGCACTCACCTCATACTTTCATGGTATGTATCCGATTCCTGCCTTAGGTTTGTTTGCATGTAGTTTTTATGCTCTTCTTGTGCCTGGTGAGTTTCCTCTGGGTACTCTGGTTTCCTCTCATAGTCCAAAGACATGCAGATTATGTAATGATTATGTTGTTCCCAAATTGCACATGGTGTGAATGAGCACGTACATGGTGTGTACGTCTATCTGTTGTGTGATAGTCTCGAGTTGAATGTTATTTTGGTCTAATTATGTGGGTAGAATGTTTAATGAAGTGCACATGGGTTTTTGATATTATTTTTGGAGAAAGTACTTAAAACTTTGCTATTGCTATTGTAAACATCAGTAACTAATTTGTGTGAGACTAATTTAGAAATACTCCATAGTTTAAAAAAAAGAAAATTGCAATGTAGACTTGCAGCTTTTGTTTAAGGGTTAGAACAAAAATATTGCATTAAATTTAAAAGAATTTGATTTTTTATGTACTCTCTCTTTATTTTCTCAAGCTTAAAAGTAATTGAAATATTGACTAATTGCAGTTTTATGGACAGTTGTGGCCTGTTTCGTTATTTCATGTCAAATTAATCAGATTCAAGGTCTGGAGTTGACTTTAAATGTTAAATTTGCATTTGGTACATTTGTTAATGTGTTAATAACTGTTAATATGTGGTCTAAAGAGATGTTAATGCAAGGTGAAGTATGTCATTACGAGGCTAATATAACTTTGGGAGTGGCTAACCCCACAACAGTTTTTAAACAAGTTTAAAAACAAGGAGGGCACTGGTAACACCAAAATTTATAATAGACCACAGAAGACTAGAGAAGGAATGAAAGGCTGAAAACATGCATACAAAATTAAAATAACCCAAGAATTTCCTATGGCAAAGAAATGAGTTCTTAAATGGTTGTGCCAGTCATGACCTCAACTCAATTAATAATAATAATAATGATGATGATTTTTTTTGTTGTTTGTTTTTAAGCGGCAGTCCTGTTGTTGTTCAAGTGCAATTAGAAAGAGAGGAAGAAGTTACTGGACCAGTCATTGCACCTTTGTTTCCACAGGTTAGTAAAATACATGATGTATTTATCTTGGAGTCAAGTCAATTGCATAAATTGGTTTGCTGAATGAAATGTAATGTGAAATGTCTGGCATTGTGAAAAATTTAACATTTAGATTAGGTGTACATGCTTTTTTTTTATATTATTCATTTTTTTATTTTTACCTCAACTTAGATAATTATGCACCCCTACACTGTCTTGTCCTTGTACTTTTTTTTTTTCATCCTGAGGGGAAAAAAAGTTTTTATATATAAAATAATTTTTTTCTCCCCCCTAATAGTCAATTTGTGCTTTTTTACAGAAACGTGAGGAGGGCTGGTGGGTTGTGATTGGAGACCCCAAATCCAACAGTCTAATCTCAATTAAGAGGCTGACACTGCAACAAAAAGCCAAGGTTTTTTTTAATGTTTTCCTCATATTAATGTTAACATCAATAAAATTAACACTATATTAAGAAAGCAGACAAATATTAAAGCATTGTACTGACCACAATTCTTTCATGTCTTTATCAGGTGAAACTTGACTTTGTGGCCCCAGCTGTTGGACTCCATAACTACACACTTTATTTTATGAGTGATGCATACATGGGTTGTGACCAGGAGTACAAGTTTAGTGTGGATGTGAAGGAGGCAGACAGTGACAAAGACAGTGATTCAGACTGATCCTAAAATAACAAAATGAAACCATTCTGATATCCTGTTAATGATAAATCAGTTGTTTTTCTTCCCACCATCATATTGTATTTTTTTTGTGTTAAGTGTTTCAGTGTGCATTTCCTGAAGCGCATAGCTTTTATAGGGGTTTCCTGTTTTTGTTTATAAAGTTATGTACTATACAATATGATTGGATTTCATGTCAAAGATTTTTCAGAACGAACAGTACATATTGATTGTGGTTATATTGATTACATGCTTCAATGATGTTTGTGTATTTTTCTGTTGATCCTGTAGATAATGTTTTTTTTTTTTTTTTTTTTAAAGAAAAATAAAAAAGTTTACATGGTACATGTTATAGCCCTCTATATGTTAGTAGGGATTCTTTTTCTTAAAAAAAAAAATAATAATAATAATAAAAAATGTACCATGGCAGCTGGCTTTGATATGTAGTTGAGTGTATGTCTGATGCATTGTAAAAAAGTGACTTCAATATAAACTAAATGATATTGCTTTGCCAAACATCTCAACAGCTTTGTTATATGTGCCTCTCAATAAATTAGGATGTCTTTGAAAAGAATATTTATTTCAGTAATTCAAATCAAAAAGTGGAACTTGTATATAGATTTATTACAGACCGGTATGTTTAAAGTGTTTCTTTTAATTTTGTTGATTATGGCTTACAGCTAACCCCAAATTCTTAGAAAATTTGGATACTGTGAAAAAGTTCAGTATGTGAGACTTATTGTGTCACTCTAATCACCTAATAATACCTGCAAAGTTTTCTTGAGCCTCTAAATGGTCTCTATCTGTTTTAAGAAGCTAGCTGTTCAGAGTGCTGTATCTAAGCCCTTTAATGGGAAGTTGAATGAAAAAAAATGTGGCAGATAAAGGTGCACAAGCAACAGGAATAACCGCAGCCTTGAGAGGATTGTGAAACAAAGCCCAGTCTAAAACGAATGGTTATGACTATAACCTCTGTTTCCTGAAGGAGAGGAACGAGGTACAACACATATAGTATGGGATATCACGCCCTCTCGTGTCCTGGCTGAAGCCACCTTTATTCACGCCGTAAAGGCAGGCAAACCTGTGGTGACGTAGGTGTAGCCCCGCCTACACCTATAAACCATCGTCGCCACGGTTGACCCTCAGTTCGATAGCCGCTCTTCGCCGAGCGTAACTATGAGGCGGGGCAGCAATGTGTTGTACCTCGTTCCTCTCCTTCAGGGAACAGAGGTTATAGTCATAACCATTCGTTCCCTTTCAGTCGATTCACTCGGTACAACACATATAGTATGGGACATATATTCACGCCCCGCCGAGTATCTATCAAAGTTAGTCACAAGAACCCTGACAGCTACTCTACTGCATTATGGACCCCGCAGAGAGGACACAATGAGCCACCGAGGGGGCTGTTATATCAAGTCGGTAGAACCGGACAAAAGTGTGTGGTGAGGACCAACTGGCTGCCGCGCAAATCTCGCCCACAGACATTCCTTTGAACAGAGCCCATGATGTTGCCATAGCTCTCGTTGAATGTGCTTTCACACCCAGAGGCAATGGGACACTCTTGCTACTATAAGCTAGTGTAATAGCCTCCACAATCCAATGGGAAAGCCGCTGTTTAGACAGCGCTTTACCCTTTACTGGACTGGCAAAGCAGATAAACAGTTGATCACATAAGCGGATATCTACTGTACGGTCCATGTACACTCGTAGTGCACGTACGGGGCACAAATTATGCAATTTTCTCTGCTCATCAGAAGCAAAAGGAGGAGGAAAAAAGCTATAAAGGTCAAAGACCATAGAGCTATAATCAGTGGAGACGACCTTCGGTACATAGGCCGCGTTCGGCCGTAGAGTAACCTTTAACCCATTAGCAGCAAACTGCGTACAGGATGGATGCACGGACAAAGCGTGGAGATCGCCCACTCGTTTAGCAGATGCTAAAGCAAGAAGAAGTGCCGTCTTATATGAAAGAATTTTCATATCTATAGACTCAACTGGCTCAAAAGGAGGACCACAGAGGGCCTCAAGCACTAACAATAAATCCCAAGACGGAACACTGGACCTCGTAGTGGGTCGCAGACGTCGCACTCCCTTTAAAAACCGTACTGCCAGCGGATGAGCCCCTGGTGACACTCCGTCAAAACCAACATGACAGGCTGATATAGCCGCCAAGTACACTTTAATAGTAGAGAAGGAAAGGCCTTTCTCTAATAGTTCTTGTAGAAAAGACAAAATCTCCACCATGGAGCACTGAAATGGAAGAACATTATGTTCTTGACACCATTGCTCAAATGCTCGCCACTTGTAAGCATATAAACCTCTAGTAGACGAGGCCCGAGCACTTTGGATTGTCTCAATCACATTTGGGGGAAGCCCTTTTGCTAACAAATTGGACCTTTCAACAGGTAAGCGTGCAAGTTCCACAGCTCGGGACGCGGGTGCACTACCTCTCCCCCTGCCTGAGACAGAAGGTCCCTGAGGAGAGGAAGTTTCCATGGTTCTGCTGCTAGCAGGCTGACTATCTCTGCGTACCACAACTTCGCCGGCCAATGAGGTGCCACCAGGATTAGTGACAGGCCCTGCTGACGTACCCTCTCTGTGACAGGCAGAATCAGTTCTACTGGAGGGAAAGCATACAATAGAGCTGGGGGCCATGAGTGTGCCAGCGCATCGATCCCCAGTGGGGCATTGCGATCCGTTATGGAGAAGAATAGTGGGCAGTGAGCATTTTCTTTGGATGCAAAAAGATCCACTGCTGCCCTGCCGAAGCGCTCCCAGATCTGAGCTACCACCCATGGGTGTAATCTCCATTCCCTCACAAGCGGGCCCCCTCTGGATAGAAGGTCCGCCCCCAAATTCAGGTGCCCTGGAATGTGAGTGGCCCTGAGTGACAGAAGATGAACACTGGACCATAGCAATAGAGAATGAGATAGTTTCAGCAGGGGAAGTGAACGAGTCCCCCCCTTGTCTGTTTATATACGACACCACTGTTGTATTGTCTGTCCTGATCAGAACATGATGGCCTGTTAAAGCCAGACGAAAATGTCTCAGGGCTAAGAACACTGCTAACAGCTCCAAATAGTTGATGTGAAGCCTGCGTTGTTCCTGTGACCACGCCCCCCTGATCGCGGAGCCGTCGCACAGAGCGCCCCAGCCGCTGAGGGAGGCATCTGTTGACACCACTTTGCGAAACGATACCCTGCCTATCGGAGAGCCCTGACGTAATAGCCTGGGTTCCCTCCAGGGCAGAAGGGCTGACATGCATGACGGTGTCACCGTCAGCCTCCTGTTGAGGTGGCGCGCCGCACATAGGCGGTGAGAGCGCACCCAGCGCTGAAACGCACGCATGTTCAACAGCCCGAGAGGCACCACAGTGATCATAGACGCCATCATTCCCATTAGTTGTAAAAACACCCGGAAACGAAGTTTGTGTTGCAACTGAAAAAGAGCAAGGCAGCGCTGAAACGCGGCTATTCTGTACTCTGAGAGACGTGCTCGGCTGGTAACGGAGCATATCTCCAGACCCAGGAATGAACACTGTTGACTCGGAATCAGTGAGCTTTTCTGCATATTTACTGAGAACCCTAAAGTCTGAATGTGAGACAGAACTAGTGCTGTCTGTTTCTCTGCCTGCTCGCTTGAGCTCGCTATCAGTGCCCAGTCGTCTAAATAGGCTAATATGCGAATGCCTTTCTCCCGAAGAGGAGACAGCGCCGCCTCGGCGCACTTTGTGAACGTTCGGGGAGCTAGTGACAGGCCGAACGGCAGCACTAGGTACTCGTAGGCCACGCCCTCGAATGCAAACCTCAGAAACTTTCTGTGGCGCGGAAAGATCGCTATATGAAAATAAGCATCTGTGAGATCGATCGTAGTGAACCAATCTCCCGGGCCTTTTGCATTTAGCAGTTGCCTCAGAGTAAGCATTTTGAACTCGTACGTTCTTAGAAACGTGTTCAATATTCTCAGATCCAAAATAGGACGCAGTCCTCCCCCCCTCTTCGGAACGACAAAATACCGGCTGTACCAACCTGAGTTCGCTTCCGAAGGAGGCACCACTTGAATCGCCCTTTTGCTCAGAAGAGAATTTATCTCTTCCCGAAGCACCGCTGCGGCATCGTCCGTAACCTCGGTGTTGATTATGGAAGAGAAGCGCGGTGGCTTTACGCGAAACTGTAGTCGGTATCCCATAGCGACTGTGTTTTGCACCCATGTCGAGACTGCGCATGCGCGCCACTCAAAAACGTGGGACGCCAACCGGCCCGCATTGGTTTCTGAAAGGGGTCTGCTGCCCCCTGGCGTTTGGCCAGAGTGCAGCCTCATCGATGGCACTGGGCTTTTTTGTTTTGCAACATTGTAAACAGGAAAATTCTTTATTGGTTTTAATAATGTAACATTCACATGATTTACAAAATGCACCATTTTTGGGGCAATCACACTGCAAACATCGAGGGTACTTGCTGTAAGTCCCTGAGAACTTTTTAACACGCCCCAACTGGGGTTCATAACTCGAACATAAGCACTTGTGTGTGAGGGGGGGGGATTGTGCTTGGGAGACTGTGTTAGGGAAGTGCAGCGCCGTTTGGGACTGATTTCCTGAACATAACGTAGCGGCCTCTTGGGCGGCATTGAGAGAGGAGAAACAGTGTCTCCCTGCTGCCAGAGCTCCTCTCTCTTTAAAATCTGAGCTAGGAGGAGTGAGGATTCTTCCTCCTAGTCGCTGAATCCTTTCGGACGCCCGGTGGGGGGCCCATACCCCAGGCCGACTGCCGTGGGTTTTGCCTGGGAGGCTGTTGTTTCACCGGTCAAGAGCTCGAGCTAGCTGCCGGCGGTGGTCTCTTATGAGGTGGTCGCGGAGTGTTCATACTTCGAGCCTGTTTGGGCTTCACCTCTCGTCGGAATAATGTCTCGCAACGCTTCGGCCTGTTTCCTTCTGAAGTCAAACTTTGCCTGAATGGCATCGAGTGACTGGCCGAACAAACCCTCAGCAGACAGCGGTTCGTCCAAGTAGACAGCCCTGTCTCTATCAGGAATGTCAGAGAGCGTGAGCCATAAATGCCTCTGTGCTACCACTGCGCTCGCCATCCCTCTCCCGAGGGAAAGAGCCGCACAACGAGACATGCGCAAAATGTAGTCTGTCGCTGTCCTGACCTCAATAAGCAGCGCACAGAACGGGCTCTCCTGAGGCACCAGTGAGCCGAGCTCTGCCAAACACATTGCCTGATATGTTTGAAGCAGCGTAGCGGAGTTGAGCGCACGAGCAGTGCCCGCTTGAGCGCGGTAAATCTTCTCCAGCTGGGCAGAGGAGAATCTACAATGTTTAGACGGAAGGAGAGTAGGTCCAGACACTCCATGATTGTGCGAGGGTGCCAAATAAGCAGCCAAAGATGGCTCCATTGGCGGTGGGCTAACTAGTCCTGCCTTCTCAGCTCCGTCTAATTCCAAATATTGTCCGTAACCGGGCACTGATACACGGGTCGACAGCGGCTTGCTCCATGACGACGTTAACTCGCCGACAAAGTCGGGAAACATGGGCAAGCAGTTCTTAACTGTTGTCGGTTCCGGAGGAAGAAAAAATCCCGCGAACCTTGACGGTTTTTGAGCCGGCTGCGGGGAGGGCCACTCCACCTCCAGCTTCTCGGCCGCTCGGCGGTAGAGAGCAAAAAATGAAGTGTCGTCCCGAGCGGTTAACGCAGTAGCAGCGGAGCTCTGAGCAGGCGGCACAATTTCATGCTCGTCCTCCGACAAGCCATGTATCTCTAGGCCGATGTCGAGCACGTCATCGTCCTCGAAAGCATGCTGCTCGGTGCCTGGCTGCTGGCCAGCGCTGTAGGAGAGCCCACGGTCCTCCGAACCCTCGAGATACTCCATCTGGTCCGCCCAGCTAGGTGCGGGGACTTCTGACGGAAATTCCTCGTCAGCAGACACAGGCGAAGCTGGGACTGCTGATTCGGAAAGGAGGGGGTCCTGCTGAGCGACTGTATTTCTCCCCAGGGTCCTTTCCACGAACGTGACCCGTCTTTCCAGCGTTGAACGCCGGAGCTGGCGACAAAGCTCACATGACTCTGGCTCAGCTAGAGCTCTCCTAGCATGGAGAATCCCCAGACAGACGGGGCACGCTTCGTGCTGGTCCTTTTCGTGCAAGGAGAAACCGCACTCCTGAGGACAGGGGCGAACAGCGGACCTCTTCTTAACTACATTAGCTTGCATGCTCATCTTAGCTAGCGCTGTTAGCACAGCTAAACAGAAGCCAACTAACTGAGATGTCGCTAATGTTCTGACTGTCAGAGAACTTAAAAGTCAGCGCCCCGCGGGTAGACGACTCACCAAAATGAGGCTGTTGTCGCTAACGCCAACAAGAGCAGTTAAGCTGATTTTAAGCGCAGTCTTTCAACGTAAAACGTAGAGTTTACTAGCAGCACCTAGAAAACTTCTACGGAAAAGGTGTTCACAGCGAGGTGAAGAGCGTAAGAACTGAGGGTCAACCGTGGCGACGATGGTTTATAGGTGTAGGCGGGGCTACACCTACGTCACCACAGGTTTGCCTGCCTTTACGGCGTGAATAAAGGTGGCTTCAGCCAGGACACGAGAGGGCGTGATATCCCATACTATATGTGTTGTACCGAGTGAATCGACTGAAAGGGAACCTGAGGGAGATTGATATGGAGTGGACTGCAGCTGCAGTCATACAGCCACCATGCACAGGCATACAAGCACTTCTTGTGTCAAGCCACTCTTGAACCAGAGACATCAGCAGAGGTGGAAAAAAGACTGGACTATTGCTCAGTGGGCCAAAGTCCTATTTTCAGATGAAAGTAAATTTTGCATTTCATTTGGAAATTGATGTCCCAGATTCTGGAGGAAGAGAATCCTAGTTGCTTGAGGTCCAGTGTAAAGTTTGCAATCAGTGGTGGTTTGGGGAGCTATCTGATGGTGTTGGTTTACTGTGTTTTATCAGGTCTGAGGTCAGCACAGCTGTCTACCAGGACGTCTTGGAGCACTACAACATACATACATGTGTTTCATGAAGACTTTGGTGCTTTGCAGGGGCATTACGGGTATTTCTGCATATTTTGTATTTATTGGTAAACTATCGCATTGATTGGCACGTATAGCCACATCTATCACAAGGGCAAAAGTACTATATTTGTCCCAAAAGCAATAGCTGCTGTGAGGTAATCTGGTACAAAACTGCTCATAACATCCCTTCTACTCAACATTTTGATTTATTTAATGGTGCCGATATACTATATTCTTTAATATTTTATATATATTATGTTTATTGGTATTTAACAACAACAAAAAGCAGAGCCAGATCAATATACAATCAACACCCACAGGAAACAATTAAACACAAAAATCTGTTAATATAAGAGTGGACATGGAAAAACCAAAGGGCAAAACAGTTCAGTAAAAAAAAAACATAAAAGAAAAAGTCATGATTGTTCAAGTAGATCTCACAAAGGGGCCCATATCTGCCAGAATAGTTCAGATTTGTTCTGTTCTTAAGTCATAAGTTCTTCCAATGGGAGAAGATTAGCCACTTGATGATGGCTATAGGTTTACATTTTTTGGCCAGATAAGTAATGAAATTTAGTAAACAATTTAAATCAGAAAAAAGATCTAGTGACATTTTATAATTTAGCAGGTATATAGTTGGAGACATAGTACATTTTCTAGCCAGTATTTTCTGAACCATATCGTGCACCTCATACCAAAAGGTTTTAATTTTTTTACACTCCCAGAATAGATGCATCAATGTTCCCATTTCTAAATTACATTTTAAACAAAGCTGAGATACATTTTAATAAATTTTTGTAGGCGTACAGTGGTGAGATATGTTCTGTATATGGATTTAAAGTTTTGCTTATGCACAGAGACTGAAGTTGATTTGTGAAAAACCTCCTCAACTATAGAAAGCCAATCATCATCTGTAAATGATTGGCCCATATCCTTTTTCCACACTTAGAGTTTCTATTTAGAGGTTTCTGATAAAGGGGAGCCATACAGACAGAAAATCTGACCTTTCAATGCCCCTGGAGGAAGGAGATGATTTTCAATATCAGACAATTTTGCTCTGTCTCAATTCAGATTGAATAAAATGACGTAGCTGGAGAAATTTGAAAAAGTCTGTTCTGGGAAGTTGATAATCCACTCTACGTGTCTCAAAAGATTTGACAACATCTGTAAATAAACTGGCTAAATTGAAAATACCTTTCTCTACGCAGATCCGAAGGCCAATACAAGCTAACAAAGCAGGAAAGTCAGGGTTCAAAATGATTGGGGATTGTATTTTTAAATTCCTGGGTAGATGCAGATATTTTCTGACACCTTCCAAAGCCAAAAGGGTATTTAATAACAAAAGATTTTCAAATACTGGATGGATCTCCCTAAAATTATTAATAAATAGGAGAGATGTTAGTGTCTCGGGGCACATGCAAAGGATTCCATACTGACCCACAAGGACCCTGTATCATTTGAAAACCATCTGAGCATTTGTTTGATCTGAGCAGCCCAATAGTAAATCTGTATGTTGGGCAAAGATCTCACACTCCACACTTCACACACTCCTTTGGTTTGAGAAGAGAAGTGAATTTAATATATATATATATATATATATATATATATATATATATATATATATATATATATAAATTAATTAATAATAATAATTAAAATAAACATTTTTTTTTTTTTTACTTTTTCTGTCCTAGTGTTACACACAGAACTCCACCTTGGTGCAAAACAACAACCTCATTATAATTTGAATGTTTATCTAAATAAAATGTATTTAATTATTTATCTTTAAATTACTTAGACACCTAAATAAGCAAAACAGTATGTTTCTTTCAATATGTAAAAAAATATATATATTTTCCCTTATTTTCCTTCTACCTGTCTCAGTCTCTGGCTGAATCTGTGATCACTGCACCAGAGCTAGCTTGGCTGACTGTCTCCACCTTCATTTGATTTAAAAAAAAAAAAAAAAAAAAAGGAGAATAAAAAAGTTTTAAACCTCACAAATAGGCAGACATAATCTTCTAAAATGTAAAAATTACAACAACAATGACTACATTATGACAAAATATTGTCGGGCTAAAAAAATCTGACTTTATGACTCATTTTTGTCCATGTCTGAAATATAATTCCTGTTTTATTTTTGGTCTGATAAAATACTCATGTTACAATAAATCATATTAATGTATTTTTTTAGTATGTAGTATTTTAAGTGACGATAGTAGGGGCGATATCTAATATTTGCTAGCAGTTCAAAATTGCAAAGAAAAAAACCACAGTAATTTACAGATGAAACAGACCTGCACTGAATAAATCCCTGAATAGGGCGGAAATATAGCAAGATTTCGCTGCTTCTTCTTGAGAAGCCTTTCATTTATATTTGGGGTTTTGAACATGTCAGGGAGAAGCAAAGATATTAGCACTTTTATAAAGAGTAAATTTTACAACAACCAGAATGTGAATTACGTCGCAAACATATAGAACTCTCAGTCTGAGCTCAGTCCACTGTACAATCCTGAGCCCTGCAAAACACAATGGCTAACGTGCTCTGGGCTTTATGGGCTAACAGCACGCGGACAGCACGCGGAGCTAACATACCGTAATGACGCCAGTCAAGACTAACAGATTCAGACTAAAGAACAGATTCATTTTCTTAGTACAATTTAATTAACTAATTGAATGGCAAATTCGTAAATCACGTTTAGCTCCTTAGTGTATATATAAGCTATTTAACCGTTAAAAATTAGCTATTTTTATTTCTAGGTGAAATGCAGGAGACGTTGGGTGCTACTGTATGTACAATATAAAAATAAATATATGTTATTTGCGCTGGGCAGATTGTGTGTCCATTTTTACAGCAGCTCTCCGTGTACACACACCTAATGATTATTCTACCTCGCAGTATGATATAAAACTTGACTACCTACTAATAATTCATTAAGGAATGCCTGTGACACGCCTGTGAGAGACACACACACACACACAACAGCAACAAACAATTTCTCTCTCTCTCTCTCTCACATCCAAGTAATAGTAATATGTTACTTTCACTACATACAGTAGTAACTAGATATTATAATATAAAAACTATTATTTAATTATTAAAATGATTTTTATGTAGTAGTATAATATTATTCTATTATTTTATAACCTTATAATATAATATTTTAGAGACTGCCACAATTGTATTTATTTGGGGTAAAATTGATCGGATTAAAAGAGGTATGTTGTCCAGCTGACACCTAGTGGTCATGATTAGGAGCCACCAACAATAAAGTAAATCTCGTGTATGTACCACATGATCGTATTAACAGAAGCTTTATTTATTTATTTATTTATTTATTTAGCTAAAAAAAAAGAAAAAAAGAAAGTAAATGAGCCTTGGCGATAAATCGCTTTACAGAGTCTGACAAGTTTAGCTTCCGTTATGAATGGAATGTAAGATAGAGGGTGGAGCTAGACATGCAACATTGTTTTCCTTTAAGTTAGAACAAATGAGAGGAAGTACTGAGAAGAAGCCAGTTATTACATTGCACTGTCCATTTTAGGCTTTGTTTGGATTCTATTTTAGTAGGTAAATATTTTTTTTCTACTAGAATAAATTGTGACTTTGAACTTCTATATCTAAATACATGTATTTTTATGTATACAGAATCTTGTGATATTTCCCTCTAACAAAAAACAATGTGTCTGCTCTGATGTTATATGAAAAGTTTATTAATCATTAATCAGCCTTGCCTTGTATCCGTGTTTCTGGATTATTCTCATGTGTTGATTTGTTTGAGCATTGGTGTCATGTAGCGATTGTCATAAGAACAGGTTTCTGTTCTCTCTCTGTCACAGACAACTGAGTAATATTAGATTGGATAAGAGAATATGATTCATCATTTATTGATTTCTGGAAAACAATAGCAGGGGGATAACTTAGAACAGTGTCACCACCAATTTACAACTATGAGCAAATACAGTGTTTATCATTTTTACAATTAACAAATGTTCAAGGTTCAAAGTTCAAGGTTCAGAGTTTTTATTTGTCAACGCCACCATAATGCAAACATGTCGGTATTTGATTCCTACTCATTTAAGGTGTCTTTTGAGAATGCAGTATGATTGTATTTTTCACTCTCCCAAAACGGCTTTTTTTTTTTTTTTTTTACTTTATATTATTTACACCCCATGTTTTGTTTTAACTGAGATTTTAAGGCATGTGTCAATATTTACTTCACCTTTTCTTTCATGCAGGTTCTAGTACTGAAATTATATTTGACAATGCTAAGGCATTGTACTGGATTTAGAGTTTCCCTGGTTGTACTATATGCTATATCAGTCTGTCTAAATTATGCAGGTGAGTATTCTTCTGTTATTGCCTCACAATGCTTTCCCATCAAAAAATTACATTGGCACCACTGTACTAAATATAATTACTATTAGATTTGGAATTAAAAACATTCACAGACATGACATAGACTCAGTCTTTCTACAAAGTAAATTGTACATATTATGGTTTTATAGGAAAGGAAGTTTCAAATGAAGTACATTGATTTAACATAACTAGACATTTAGGCTTTGGCAGCAATTTATTTCGCTCTTCTGTTTATTGTTGTGTCCTTTATAGTACACTTGGGTATATGAGAAAATATAAGTGTGATGTAATGTAATGTAATATAACATACTGCAGTAAACAAAATTTTCTTCAACACTTTATCATGAAACAAGTCAAATAAATGTTTAAACTGTTTAAACAATTAAACATTAAAAAAAGTCGACCATCTTACTTTATTTAAATTTTAATACTTTCTTAACTTACTCTCATTATGTTATTTTAATGAGTAGATTTTGTAAGTTAAGGTTTTTAATATTAACCTGTGGTGTACTGGGTGCTCTGATCAGTGGAATTATATTCATTGAATACATTTTCCAGCCTAATTTTGTTTGTTTATAGCAAAGAGGTATAGGTGACATGCATCAATTCATATCACCATAACATACTCATTGCACTTTCAGTGGCCATCCAGGTGACCTCCACAGGGCCACAGACAATCAAGCAACCACAGGGAGCGAATATTACTTTGGGCTGTACCTATAGTGAGAGCCCATCTGACACTGGGCAGCTGGATGTCGAGTGGTCCATTCTCAGTCCAGACATGACTCAGAAAGACAAGTTGGTGAGAAACTTTTAGGATCAATCACTATATCTTGTTCTGCAGCTTCATCTACAGAATGCTTTTTTTACTTAGCTCTAATGTGTACATATGTACTGTAATAAGCACTGTGTGGTGGTTATCAGGTTGAACAATATAAAATTTGTAAAATAAAGGCTTATCTACATTCCCATCTAAAGTTATTGGCCAGACCAATTATTTAAAAAAAAAAAAAAGTAAAAATGAGAGAGAGAATTTATCAGAATTTCATTATTTTGTCATGTCTTGAACAACTTAAAACATAACACCTTTGATGGTAGACCACCCAGTTTATAGCTGACCAAACATATATGATCAGATAGTATTACATGACTAGTATTATAACAACATTTGATTGCATATACCATGCTTAAAACAATTGGTGACATCACTTATAACCTTCATAAACAACACCACGAAAAAGACTTGGTTTATGAGAAGATCCTTTCCTTCTCTATACTTTGGCCTTCCCTTGGCAGAGGTTCCAGATGGGAATTTAATTTACAAATGGCATTCTAATTCTTACTGCTGATGAGTGGTTTGCATCTTATTGTATGGCACCTATATTTTCACCTTAAAGTGATAATTTCACATTAAAGTCATCTTCGAAATTATAAAGATTATTGGTGATGACACTTAATGTTTTTTTTAAATTATTTTCCTCACAGCTCTAATAACGTCATCAACTTCTCTGGGTTGCCTTTGCCAACATGTTTAATCTATAGTTATACAGTATATATATATATATATATGGTTTCTTTCTTTTTTCCTGCTTAATGCATGTGCAGGGGATCCTTCTTTTAACAACATCTAAATGGGTTGGTTTTCTGGCTGTGGTGCACTGGGTGCTCTGATGCCTTTCTATTGTGGTTGACTTTTTTGCAATTCCTGCTGCATTTGTTTTTCCTTTTTTTTTTTGGTTCCAATGTGCATGCAGAAGACTTTGGTGCCCATGATCCTGTCACCAGTTTACTGATATATAAATGATAACTAATGCTGCACTGTGGGAATGCTATATGGTATAAATGTTATGGCTGCCTGGTATGGATGTGCCAAAATATACAGTACCCATTAAAAGTTTGGACAGACCTTCTAAATCAACGTTTTTCATTTAATCAACATTTTTTGTGATTTATTTTCTACGTTCTAGAGCAATACTGGAGATTTCAAAATTACAAAAATAACACATATGGCATTAGGTAATTAAATAATAACAAAAACAGTCAATTGTTATTTTAAGACACAAAGGTCAGCCGTTCTGGTATAATCCTGCCAAGAATAGTATTGTCAAGAGCATTTGCAAAACCCATCAAGCACATGATAAAACTGGCTCTCATTAAGATCTTTTCAAGAAAGCAAGAACATAAGTTACCTCTGCTGCAGAGGAGAAGTTCATTTAGAGTTACCAGCCTCAAAAATCACCAATTTACAGCACCAGATTAGAATGTTTCCTCACATCTCAAGATCAACTCTTTGATGGAGTTCATTGCATATTTTGGATGTCTTCGGCATTACTTTACAATGTAGAAAAAATTTAATCAGGAAAGACCATGGACTTAGAAGATGTGTCCAAACATTAGACTGGTAGTGTATATGTAGGGAGAGAGTGAGATGTAATGGATCTATGTTTGTGCATGTTTATTAGATCTTATCTTACTCTGGGGGAAACGAGTACAAATTTGGTGACCCAAGCCTGATGAGTCGACTAAAGTTTGTGGGTGACCCCAGCCGAGGAGATGCCAGCATCATCATCTCTCCCCTGCGTGTCTCTGATACAGCCACCTACGAGTGCAAAGTGAAGAAGCTACCTGGTATAGACACAAGGAAGATCACTTTAGTGATACTTGGTAAAGATTGAGGCATACATTTTCTCAGAATAATCTGACATTGTTCCTAGTTTCTGTTTTTCCAGTTTGCCTACTCCTCCCTTTCACAATCCAGTGCACTGCCTCACATTACTTTCACTGAGACTGTGTTAAAGCACTGGGTGGAGGACGTGAATCTTGAAACAGGTTTTACGAGTTTGGTTATGGTTTTCATAACGTACTCAAAGGCCATATTAATTAAAGCCTTACATTTCTTAACTAATTAACACTGAGAATGCTGATTTGCAAAAGTTTTTATATGTTAACAAAATTTTTTAAAAAATTGCCCAATACTTCAAGCAAATAAAAATGCACTCTGTGTTCAGTGAAGCCCTCTGTGCCCAAATGTTGGGTTCAAAATGGTGAGGAGATTGGAAGCACTGTCTCACTGGCATGCAAATCATCTGAGGGTTCAATTCCTATAATCTACACATGGACAAAAGAGAATGGTGCGGCAATGCCACCCACTGCATCCCAGAGTAAGTCATCTCTATGACAAGGCTTTTTCAAGTAACCCGAGTAACTTATTCTCTAATAGCAAAATATTTAAAATAAGGTAAATATGCTTCCAAGATTAACATAATTAGATTTAGAATTTGACAAGACGCTCTAAAGATCTCGTATCAGATATGGTTTTGTCTGTATAGACTGCTTTTTGCCAATACATGAAACACAGTTTATTCATTTGAATTTTTACTGGAATATTATCAATATTATCTGACAGATTTTTTGTTTGTTTGTTTGTTTTTGTTTTTTGTTTAAAGGTCCTCAGACTGGAGAACTGCTAATCTACAACCATTCACAGAGCTACACAGGCACCTATGTGTGTGCAGTCAACAATGACGTAGGGAAGGAGCAATGCAAGTACACACTGAGTGCATATAATGGTAAGTCTGGGTGGAGCAGTAAGTATGTTTGGAATATTGGGTGTGTTAGTGGTTGAGTGACAAAGTAAAACTTAATGCAAAGAGAAATTATTTTACAAGAATTATAGAACTTAATACTCTGATATTTTTGAAACATGAATACTACTTTTCACCAATCTCTTGGTATTGTAAAATTTATGATCACAGATTTTATTATTGTTCTTCTTGGTTCTTTTATTTCACCAGGCAGAATATTGCAGCACAAAATATTTCATATACAAATATGTTTCAAATATACTTCAAGTTAATCATTTACTTAATATAAAACAAATAAAAAAACTGATATACAAGCATAATAAATTAATATACAAGCAAAATAAATAAATGACACAGAAATACACAGAAAAGGCATCCTAATCAAGCATTTGTAAGTTATCTATACAACATTTACATTTACATTTAGGCATTTGGCAGACGCTCTTATCCAGAGCGACTTACATTTTTATCTCATTACACATCTGAGCAGTTCAGGGTTAAGGACCTTGCTCAAGGGCCCAACAGTGGCAACTTGGTGGTTGTGGGGTTTGAACCTGGGATCTTCCGAACCGTAGTCCAATGCCTTAACCACTGTAGCTCCTATACAACAGTTTTAGAGCACGGAGAATAAGGGAGAGTTCATGACATTTAGTTTTACTTCTGGGTATAGCAAATGTCTTGTGCTGCCAAAGAGAATATGTTTAGGAAACAATGCAGTGATGAAATGTTTCTGAGTATTTTTGTAAAAGTAAGTGTGGTGGCTTCATCACACCTCTCATTCAATGTTGAGAGAGATGAAGTCCGAATTCCTACTATCCAACAGCATCGCTTTTGAATCCTCTCTAACTCCTCAGAAAGACCTTTTTATAAATTATTGCATGAATTCGGTATGGCATGTGCCATGGCAATCAGTGTGTGGCACTGCTAAAGTGTTACTAAAGACCAGCTTGCTTTGACAGCAGCCTTCAGCTTGTCAGTATTGCTGAGTTGAACCTTGGACCTTGCATTATGTGGTACCTTTTGAAGCGCTCCCAAGTTCTAGAAGTGGCTTTCCTTGACAGTCTTTTATGGCTTAATTACCTTAATACCTTCCTACTATGCTTTTTCATTCAATGAATATGCTTTGATAAAGCACTCTGCCAAGGGCCAGCCCTTTCAGCAATGACCTTCTATGGCTTACTTTTCTTGTGGAGGGTGTCAATGATCATCTTCTGGACAAGTGCCAAGACAGCAGTCTTTCCCATGATACTGAAGTAGAATGAGAGATGCATGCTGTATTTACAAATTTAAAATAAAACATTCTACTATTTTGAGAAACTAGATTTTTGATTTTCATGAGCTGTAAGCCCTAATTATCAAAATAAAACCAAAAATTGCTAGAAATATTTCTCATTACATGTAATGTATCTAGAATTTATTTAGAATTCATTTATTTTTAAACCCCCCCAAAAAAAGAGAATTAGGTTTATCACGATATAATTTTTTTTGCTATGCACTGTATTTTAATAAATGCCTTTCCCTATTGGTCTACTTCACTGTGTGGGAAAGATTCAATGTAAGTAATATTTACTTTTACCAGAGCTGGTACTAGTCAAGCCTGGTCGTGTCTAATCTAATTGTACGCAAATCTCAATTGTACCTGGTTAATTGTTTGATTGAATAAGTAATGGGGAAGTTACTTTTCGCACAGGGACAAATGGTTTTGGCTAGTTTTTTTCTTGACTAAACAAAATTTTTGAAACTTGAATTTTGTGCACGGAATTGTAAATGATCAGTATATATATATATATATATATATATATATATATATATATATATATATTTTTTTTTTTTTTTTACTATTTTTAATAGAAGATTTATATTTTTCCTCACAGCAACCAGCAAGGCTGGAATAATTGCAGGGGCTGTGATAGGTGCATTGCTACTTTTGCTGCTACTCTTATTGTTAATCTGGCTTCTTGTATGCTGCTGCCAGAAAAAACGCTATGAAAAGGAAACTGCCAATGAAATCAAGTAAGGAATATTTTTCTCTATGTAACATTTTATATACTATTTTCTGTTCTAGCTATATTTAAATATTCCCAAAAGAAGATTTCAGTTGATTTCGTAGTTTTTTTTTTGTTTCCAAAATGTGCCAAAACTGTCCTTGTAACAGCTATCTTATTAGGGTCTTTATAGAGTGACCTCTTTACAGAGAATAGGTAAAAATATATATATATTGTCATAACAGAACCCCAGCAGGGATTCTTGTAGCAATGCTAATATGGCAAAATTGTGGACATTGGGACACCCTTGCTGTTAGGTTGTTGTTCAAAGTTAAATTCATTTGAAGAAATTATATTGGACAGATGTTGAATGAATAAGAATTCATTCAACATCAGTATGATTTCATAATCAATCAATATCAATATGACTTCATAACAGTACATAATTCCTTGCAGGGAGGATGCTGCAGCACCAGAAAGTCGTCCCGGTAGCAGGTTTTCTAGTTTCCGCTCCATCATGGGTTACCACCCCCACCAGGGAGTCACCTACAGTTCAGTTAGGAATGGTAAACCAGGAAGGGCTGATTCAAACAAGAGAAGCTTCAGTAACAGCCAGAGTCAAGCAACTTCACAAGGCCCAATAACATACAACAGCAAATATGGCTATGCTGTTTGAACACAGTCACCTTGCCAAAAACAGGTTATTATGCCGAACAGATGAAATGCTTGAACTGTATATTCCTAATGCATCATGAATTTTCATGCAATTGCTTTGTTTCTCTGCAGTGTTTTTCTGAGGCACCGCCCACAATGTCAGTCTTTTCGATGTGACAATTATGTATTTTCTATTTTTTATGTAAGTCATTTTCTTGTTGGGGGAAAAAACTGGGTTCATAAGAATTTATTTTTTAAAAAAACATAAAGGAAACTAATAGTAAATAAATATATAAACAAACGGTTTGATATGTCGTTTTGCCTTGGGGAAAAATGTCAAACCTTGTGGATAAACATGTGGACAACTTTTAACAAAACTTTGTTTAGTAGTACTAAGTATTTGGAAAAATGTTTCCTGGACAGTTTGTGTTAAATGAAACCAAATATTAAGGTTAAATTTGGACACTTGCCAAACATGGGTCTGATGGAATTGTTCTCAAGCCACGTTTTACAGTCATCGATTTATAATGTGGCTTGCGGCCCTCCAGCCTCTTACTTTTTCTTTCTTTTTGTGGAAAACGTGTTGTTTCAAAGAGTTGACCTATTCTCTTAGTAGCTGATGTCCCGGCCTCTCTCAATTCTATTACAGGTTTAGCTAATGGTTTAATGTCCAGTATGTTTGATGGCACGACATTACACTGCCATGTGTAATGGTGGCATATATAGTTTATATGGTGGCAGCATAGTTTACATAATGTCAATAGTCTGCATGCAGGTGGAAAGAAATGGAGAAAAAGTAATATTTATTGATTGTTTTAGGTTGGAACTGTTGTGGTTTTTTCCCACCACTCAAGTTTAGTTGGGCACTGTGATGAATTGGAACCCCATGCAGAGTGTACCCCACCTCGTGCCCTAAGTCACCTCACCCACGAGTCTGTACAAAAAGCGGTATAGACAATGAGTGAGTGAGAGAGGTTCAGGTGGCCGATATATGGGAGGCAAAAATTGTATAACAGTTTAACGGATTAAAAGCAGACGTAACTGTTCAAAGTAATGGTGCACTTTAATGTCAAGTTGCTAGATAGTGATTTAAACCTTACGACATAGGCAGATACAAAGTAGGTTAGGTGCCTGTCTTTTTTTTTTTTTTTTTTTTGTCATTTCGTCAATAGTGTTATGTCTGAAATGGTCATATTTTTGTCTTTGCACATGCATGTTTATAAACCAACCTTAACATTAGTATCGCATTATCAAATCTCATAATGCTAATATTGGTGTTAACCAAAATATATTTAAAATGCATTGAAATACTAAATAATCAGAATAGCTTTTAATAGCAAGATATTAATAGCAGGACACTATACATTTTAAATGATAAGGGCTGAGCACACAAACAAATATACTTTAAAATCATATTGTCTTCATATTGACTAGTTAATGGGGAAATATAATTTTCAAAAGTTTAAGTTAATCATAGATTGAGTTCACTGTGAACAAAAAAATACTTTTCTTGTTGTTGCAGTTTTTTTATTTGCTGTCTTAAGCACTGGGGAAACTTGCAAGAATGGAAGACATGTCTCCTGTTCCCTTTTAGGCCAGTGTCTCCAACTTAAAATAACATGCTGGGTTTTCTCTTACCCGTGCAATTTGGGTTAATCTAAACCTACCACAGTAACTACTAACTACTTGTCATAAATATGAGTAGGTAGCACTATAATTAAATGTTTTGCTCACATCTTATCTAACCAATCATTTTAAGATTTTTTTTCATTATTTTTTCACAGTGGCTCTCAGCAAGAAGCAAGTATATATTTCAGTAACAGTGTTTTCCAAACCCAATTTGTAGATAACCCAAGGGCCTTGGCTTAAAAGCTTGCAAGGTTTTTTTTTGTTGTCAAAATTCATCTCATGGGCACAATGTAATTCACAAATGCATAATTTCCTAATACCTTCTCAACGTTCAATTCAGATTTTTATGTTTTGATTCCCCTAAAGTTTTTTTTTTTTTTTTTTTGTTACTTAATTTAACAATATATTTTTTTAAAATTCTTCACAAAAGTTGGCTCAAAGCATCAGAATACTTTCCCCCTAGATATATTTCCCGGCCAAATAAAAGTTTGGAGTATGAAAACCTGGAAGCATTAAAGAGCAATGTGCTCATCACGGTAAGTATCGGAGGATAAATGGTCCAAAAAAAATATTAGACTGTGCAACTTTATTATCTTTTTTTTTTTTTTTGCCCAGGCAATGTGTGACATTTTATTATCAAACTTTAAACTTCGCATAAATATCACACTTCACATAAAAATTTCATTGTAATACAAATGTTTAGAAACAAAAAAATAACTTTATTTGCAACTTGGGTTTCCTAAAAACAGGAAATGAGGCAATACCTCAACAGTATTTTGTTCTTTTAATTTTTTTTTTGCATAGAGAAGCATAAGCAAATGGCTTCTGAGGTTCCTTCATCGCGGAGGTGGATTTTTTGTTTTGTGGAACACAAAGTGAATTTTTGTGAAATTACTGAGCTTCTGGTGCATTAAGTAAAATAATAAATTGGCCATCAGCACAGCACTGATCCAATATTATTTTATAATTATTCAGTCATATATTTTTAAACTATTCCTTTATATAAATATGAGCACATACTACATCACACAGTCAGTAAGAACAGAAACTTTAATTTAAGAAGAACATTGGCTGCCTTTCTAAAAAAGCATTTAATACAACTTCTCAACCACTCAACTGCTCAATATATAGAAGACAAAGAAATGACAGAGTACCATCACACTTTTTTCCATTAGTACTAGGAGTTACTAGGTTCCATCATTGTGTATACACCCGTGTAACATTATTATATTTGCCATCAGGTGCCTCTTGGTCTGGAATAGGTGGTGTGTAGCAGGGACCATGATGTTGGAAAGGGAAAATACTGCTGTCAGGGCTAATTGCTGCGTTGTAAAGATCCTCAGATTCCAGTCGAAGTTCTTTTAAAGCTTGTGTCTGTGACTTAAGAGCCTCTTCAATAGCTGCCATCTCAGCCTGGTGCTGAGAGTTTTTGTATCTGGACCAAACCTTAAGAAGCAGTGCCCTTCTCTCACTCTCTTCAAAAGACAACTTGGGAGGGCTACGTACTCTGAAAAAACACAAAATTAGAATTTATTGAGTGCAAAGCTCAAATTCCACTCACTCTGTCTTTTATATGTTACCCATGTACATAAATCCATGGCTAAAATCATAAATTACACAGATGGCATTTTGTGGATGGCCATAATAAAAATTATCACTCTCCTATTTAAGAGAGGGGAGGGGGCTACTGTGTGGGACGACTTTCTCAAACACACACATGCATATATACATACACACATTGGATATACACACGTACACACACTATATATACACACATTATTACACACACACACACACACACACACACACAGTGGGGGAAATAAGTATTTGATCCCCTACAGATTTTTTAAGTTTGCCCACTTACAAAGAAATGAAAAGGTCTATAATTATTAGCATAGGTTTATGGTAAAGGATTGAGACAGAATATCAACCAAAAATCAAGAAAAAGCACATGATACAAATGTTATGAATTAAGTTGCATTTCAATGAGGGAAATAAGTATTTGATCCCCTACCAATGAACAATAATTCTGCCTCTCACAGACTGGTTATGTGCTCTTGTGGTACAGTACACATATTAATTTAAGAAGGTGCTCCTAACAACAATGTGATATGTATGGAGTTAATTATGTGGCAAAATTTGACAAACACACACAATCTGCTTTGCAAAGAAAAAAATCGACTTTCTTACAAATGCAGCGTTTTGCAAACAATCAATCTGCTTTGCAAAGACAAAAAAATCGACTTTCTCATAAATGCAGCGTTTGGCAAACAAACAATTTGCTTTGCACAAAAAAATCTACTTTCTCACATATGCACCCAACGTGTTTTCTCACAAATGCGCCAACCTATTTTCTCACAAATGCGCCAACCTATTTTCTCACAAATGTAATGGAGCAACTTCCTCTTCGAAAACAGCAGATGGCGCTATCGGTCAATTTTCTTAAACAGATAGTACCAGCAATAACAGAAACCCTGTTGAGAATAATTAATTCTTCACTCTGCATTGGTTATGTTCCAAAATCTTTTAAATTAGCAGTTATCAAACCAATAATTAAGAAACCTGACCTCGACCCCTGTCAGCTGTCCAATTACAGGCCAATATCAAACCCCCCCTTTATCTTTAAGATTCTGGAAAAGATAGTAGCGGAGCAGCTATGCTCATATCTACATAGAAATGGCATACATGAACTGTATCAGTCAGGATTTAGGCCTCATCACAGTACAGAGACAGCACTCGTTAAAGTAGTAAATGACATCCTATTGGCCTCTGATCAGGGTTGTGTAACTATGCTTGTATTACTTGACCTCAGTGCAGCTTTTGACACCATTGATCACGCTATTCTTCTTCACAGATTAGAAAATGTAGTAGGAATTAAGGGTACAGCCCTCTCCTGGCTCAGATCCTATCTGACCCATCGTTATCAGTATGTAGACTTAAATGGTGATTTTTCTGCATGTTCTCTAGTGGAGTTTGGCGTTCCGCAGGATTCAGTTTTAGGTCCACTGCTTTTTTCCCCTCTACATGCTTCCTCTGGGCAACATACAGTGGTGTGAAAAACTGATTTCTTGATTTCTTATTCTTTTGCATGTTTGACTGATAGTTAAATGTGTTTGATGATTAGAAACATTTTGTGTGACAAAGATGGTTTTTACTATTTAGGGAGAAACAAAATGCAAACCTACATGGCCCTGTGTGAAAAAGTGATTGCCCCCTTGTTAAAAAAATAACTTCTGAAAATCTGTAGGGGATCAAATACACAATATATACACACACATACATTATATATATATATATATATATATATATATATATATATATATATATATTTGATCCCCTACAGATTTTGCAAGTTTGCCCACTTACAAAGAAATGAATGATCTATAGTTTTTATCATAGGTTTATGGTAAAAACTTTTTTTTTTTTTTTGGCCAAAAGTTTTGAGAATGACAAATATTAGTTTTCATAAACTGCTTTTAGATCTTTGTTTCAGTTGTTTATGTTTATGTGATGTACTGAAATATAATTACAAGCACTTCATAAGTTTTAAGGGCTTTTATCGACAATTACTTGACATTTATGCAAAGAGTCAGTATTTGCAGTGTTGGCCCTTCTTTTTCAGGACCTCTGCAATTCGACTGGGCATGCTCTTAATCAACTTCTGGGCCAAATCCTGATTAATAGCAACCCATTCTTTCATAATCACTTCTGGGAGTTTGTTTGTCCACCCGCCTCTTGAGGATTGACCACAAGTTCTCAATGGGGTTAAGATCTGGGGAGTTTTCAGGCCATGGACCCAAAATTTCAATGTTTTGGTCCCCGAGCCACTTAGTTATGACTTTTGCCTTATGGCACGGTGCTATATTGTGCTGGAAAATGCATTGTTCTTCACCAAACTGTTGTTGAAGTGTTGGAAGAAGTTGCTGTTGGAGGGTGTTTTGGTACCATTCCTTATTTATGGCTGTGTTTTGGGGCAAAATTGTGAGTGAGCCCACTCCTTTGGATGAGAAGCAACCCCACACATGAATGGTCTCAGGATGCTTTACTGTTGGCATGACACAGGACTGATTGTAGCGCTCACCTTTTTTTCTCAGGACAAGCCTTTTTCCAGATGCCCCAAACAATCGGAAAGAGGCCATCGGAGAATATGACTTTGCCCCAGTCCTCAGCAGTCCATTCACCATACTTTCTGCAGAAGATCAATCCGTCCCTGATGTTTTTTTTTTGGAAGAAGTCGCTTCTTTGCTGCCCTTCTTGACACCAGGCCATCTTCCAAAAGTCTTCGCCTCACTGTGCGTGCAGATGCGCTTACACCTGCCTGCTGCCATTCCTGACCAAGCTCTGCACTGGTGGCACTCCGATCCCGCAGCTGAATCCTCTTTAGAAGACGATCCTGGCGCTTGCTGGACTTTCTTGGACGCCCTGAAGCCTTGTTAACAAGAATTAAACCCCTTTCCTTGACGTTCTTGATGATCCTATAAATTGTTGATTTAGGTGCAATCTTAGTAGCCACAATATGCTTGCCTGTGAGGCCATTTTTATGCAACGCAATGATGGCTACACGCATTTCTTTGCAGGTCACTATGGTTAACAATGGAAGAACAATGATTTCAAGCATCACCCGCTTTTTAACATGTCAAGTCTACCATTCTAACCCAATCAGCCTGACATAATGATCTCCAGCCTTGTGCTCGTCTCAGCTGAGTTAACAAAACCTGGGCGTAATATTAGACAGTAACTTGTCCTTTGAAAATCATATTTCCAATATCACAAAAACAGCCTTTTTCCATCTTAGAAATATCGCCAAACCTAGGAGCATCCTATCCATATCTGATGCAGAAAAGCTAGTTCATGCATTCATGACCTCCAGACTGAACTATTGTAATGCATTACTAGATGGTTTTCCTGCATCCTCAATAAACAAGCTTCAGTTAGTCCAAAATGCAGCCGCCAGGGTTCTCACTAGATCCAAAAATATATGATCATAAAACCCCAATATTAGCATCCCTGCACTGGCTACCTGTTCAGTTTAGAATTAATTACAAAATAGTATTACTTGCATACAAGGGCTTAAATGGTTTAGCTCCCACATACCTAACCAGTCTTCTGATACGCTTACAATCCACCAAGTTCCTTAAGATCACAAAACTCCGGACTTCTGGTAGTTCCCAGAATTTTAAAATCTACAAAAGGAGGTAGGGCATTTTCATATTTAGCTCCAAAGCTTTGAAATAACCTTCCAGACAGTGTTCGGGGAGCAGACACGGTTTCCTAATTCAAAAGTAGACTCAAGACGCATCTCTTTAATCTGGCATACATGTAACGCATCCCATAACTTCATACTCCAGTACATCTATCCTGAACGGCAACTACGCTAATTCTCCCCATCTGTTCTGTATTTTTCTACCCATCCGGAGGCATCTGGAGATTGTGCCAGCTTCAGTAGACAAAGGCCAACCCTGCGGGGTTTCTGAGGCATCCAGAGAAGGACCAGCTCCAGCTGGATTCTGCTTTATGATGGAGCTACGCATGCTGCTCCAGTGCTCCCAGGGATCCAGACCCCATCTGCCCTCTGCACCTACTGACTCCCTGTGCTGAACTGGACTTTATGTTAATTTAAATAACTTCTGTTATATTGAACTTTCACCTGCACAACACAAAATGTTATTTCTATGTGTTATCACCCAGATAAGGATGGGTTCCCTGATTGAGTTTGGTTCCTCTCAAGGTTTTTTCCTATTGCCATCTCAGGGAGTTTTTCCTTGCCACCGTCGCCATCACCCTTGGCTTGCTCATCAGAGACATTTAATTTATCATTCATTCATCTCATTATTATCTAGACACATTTTTCTCAAATATACACACTTCCAAATATTTTCTTTTCTTAAAAATTATTTCATTTTTGTGAGGCTGCTTTGAGACAATGACCATTGTTAAACGCGCTATATAAATAAAATTGAATTGAATATTCAGACCCGCTTACATTTTTCACTGTTATATTGCAGCTATTTGCTAAAATCATTTAAGTTCATTTTTTTCCTCATTAATGTACACACAGCACCCCTTATTGACAGAAAAACAGAATTGTTGACATTTTTGCAGATTTATAAAAAAAAAAAACTATCAAAAATATCACATGGGCCTAAGTATTCAGACCCTTTGCTCAGTATTTAGTTAGCACACTTTTGATCTAATACAGCCATGAGTCTTTTTGGGAAAGATGCAACAAGTCCTGTCAGGTTCACCGAAATGAAATTCTTGGCTGAAGCCAAATAATAATGAAATGCTTGGCCGAAGGCCGAATACCGAACGCGGTGTTTCGCATTTTTTTCCATTTATTTTGCCAATTTATATTAATTATTTATTAAATAGTAAAAATTTGCTTTTTACTATTTTGTGTTGATTTCAGAAAAATAAATCAAATAACAAAAATACACTTTCAAAATATTTATTTAACACTGAACATTTTTTTAACATTCCAGCAGACATTATACAAACAAAGCACAATATAACTTAAAATAAATAAATTAGTAAAATAAAAAAATATTTTTATTTGGCCATCTTTGAAACACCCCTTCTTGAATAGCCTATGTTAGGGCTATAACTGACTGCTGAAAGAATGTAACTCTGTATGTCGACAACAACAAATGTGCATTAAATAGTGCAAAAAATGTGGATTCGCTGCTACTGTTGCCGTAGCCGCCGCCGTGTCTTTCTCGTACTCTGTATGATGTTCGGGGTGTCTTGATTTTAAGTGATAAATTAAACTTAAAGTGCTGTACGTTTTTGCAGATGCACCCCCTCTGGACAATTCAGCAGAACAGTGTCTGCAAACGGCCGTTTTTGCCTCTATCTCTGACCCTTTAAAGTGCTTCCACACTGCTGACATGTTTGCTGCATAAAGCGTGCGCCTCTCACTCTACGCGGGTTACTATTTGATCGCGTCATTAAAAACGTCATTGTTCGGCAAAATGTATTCGGCCTTTTTACTTATTCTATAATTTCGGTTGCCAAACATTCGGTGGACAGCCATTTTTAGTTCTCTCCAGAGATGCTTAATTGGCTTTAAGTCAGGGTTCTGGCTGGGCGATTCAAAAACAGTTACAGAGTTGTTGTGAAGCGACTTCTTCGTTATTTTAGCTGTGTGCTTAGGGTCATAGTCTTGTTGGAAGGTAAACCGGCGGCCCAGTCTGAGGTCCTGTCTGAGCACTATGGAGAAGGTTTTCGTCCAGGATATCCCTGTACTTGGCCGCATTCATCTTCCCCTCGATTGCAACCAGTCATCCTGTCCCTGCAGCTAAAAAACACCCCCACAGCATGATGCTGCCACCACCATGCTTCATTGTTGGACTGTATTGGAGACGTAATGAGCAGTGCCTGGTTTTCTCCACACATACCACTTAGAATTAAGGCCAAAAAGTTCTATCTTGGTCTCATCAAACCAGAGAATCTTATTTCTCACCATCTTGGAGTCCTTCAGGTGTTTTTTTATGTGTCTTGCACTGAGGAAATGCTTCCGTCGGGCTACTCTGCCATAAAGCCCCAACTGGTGGAGGGCTGCAGCGATGGTTGGCTTTCTACAACTTTCTCCCATCTCCCGACTTCATCTCTGGGGCTCAGCCACAGTGATCTTTGGGTTCTTCTTTACCTCCCTCACCAAGGCTCTTCTCCCCTGATAGCTCAGTTTGGCCAGACAGCCAGCTGCAGAAAGGGTTCTGGTCGTCCCAAACATCTTCCATTTAAGGATTATGGAGGCCACTGAACTCTTAGGAACCTTAAGTGCAGCAGAAATTTTTTTCTAACCTTGGCCAGATCTGTGCCTTGCCACAATTCTGTCTCTGAGCTTCCCATTTGCTCTGTCATGCATTGTGAGGTCTTATATAGACTGGACTTGAAAGATACACACCTATCAGTATAACCAAACATAGCTGGACTTAAATGAAGGTGTAGAACTATCTCAAGGATGACCAGAAGAAATGGAGAGCACCTGAGTTAAATATATTTATGAGTATGAGTGTCACAGCAAAGGGTCTGAATACTTAAGCCCATGTGATATTCCAGTTTTTCTTTTTTAATAAATCTGCATTCTGTGTTTTTCTGACAATATGGGATGCTGTGTGTACATTAATGGGGAAAAAAATTAACTTAAAGGTTTCAGCAAATTGCTGCAATATAACAGAGTAAAAAATTTAAGGGGGTCTAAATACTTTCCATACCCACTGTATACACACACACACAAACGGAATCACTGATGTAAAGTAAAAATAAAAAAGTTTCTTAAACAAGTCTGCTGTGACAATGCCTTAAACTTATGCCGAAAAGCGCTTAATAACTTTCTGTGGGACATCACATCGAGTGCCATCACATCGAGTGCCATCACATTGAGTGCCATCAGATTTTTTTGTTACCACAACCACATAATTCAGCAGCAAGTATGGTATGGATGTATATTACCTGATCTCATCAAAGCACTTCGCTGGAGGTATAAGGTCTTCTATGGGAATAAACTCAGGTGGGATTTTCTCAAGCTTCTTCACCTTTTTCTTCAAACGTTCTTTTACCATAAGCTCACGGCGGGGGTCAACCTTCTTCTTTTTCTTTGGCTCTGCTCTGTTTGGGATGAGAACAAAATCAATATTGGAACTGCAACTATATATGGATTTTAATTTCACGATCATCATCACCTCACTGACCTTAAAGGAACTGAAGTCTTCAATGAAAATACTGAGCTGATCCAGTGACTGTGTCTGACAGAGCTTACAGAGCTTAATCTGAGGACAGCGCTGCAAATAAATATGTAGTGATCATGAACAACTTCAAATACAAGGAAACAAGCTGAAATTAGTTTGAAGTTTGATATAGAACATTCAGCATGAAAGACATCCAAGGACCAATCATTACGGTTGTTCACTCAAAGAGTCTGCCAACAGAACATCACCTACCTGGCAGATGATCACACTGAGAGAAATATTACAATGTTGTGTTGACATGCATGGATCAATATATTAAAATGTAATGCACAGAAATGTTAAAATTTGTCTGAAAAATTACAAGCTGTTGTTGTCAATATGACTAATGAGGGTATCTTATTACTTTGCACCATTATTTAGAATTTTAAAGCTATTATTATTATTATTATTATTATTATTAATAATAATAATAAAAATAAATACATTTCCAGGACATGTGAACTATTGGCCCATTTTAATTCAATTTAATCTTCTTCTTCTTTGTCTTTCGGCTGTTCCCTTTCAGGGGTTGCCACAGCGAATTATTTTAATTAAATTTAATAAAATCTTATTTGTATAGCACTTTTCATAATCATTGTTGCAAAGCAGCTATACAGAATTATAAAGAAAATAAGGAAATTGGTATGAAATGTGTGAAGAAATATGAAGAAATCAAATTATCAGACTGTCTCTGATGAGTAAGCTGAGAACGATGGTGGCAAGGAAAAACTTCCTGAAGAACCATACTTAGAAGGGAACTCACCCACATTTGGGTAATAACTGGTAGCAGGAGATTTTTTTGCAGTCATACGGAGTTAGGCTGCTGGAAGTTCAGTATTACAGGAGATGTGTTTAAGTTAATGTGGAGTACATTTTTCTTTATTGGAGGATCAAAACTGTTTATTGGGAATTTCAGTCTTGACCTATTGAGAGACTGCGGTCAGAAGTCATCAGAGAACAGTTGCCTGCATCAGCTGAGTCCAAGACCATCTTCATGTTCAACTGCATGGTTTAAAACCAATTTTTAAAATACACTGCCTTTCATTTGACAGCCTTTAGCTTTGATTACAGCATGCAATGTGAATGTATAAAAGTAAAAATGATTCCTCATGCTCCCAAAACTATTTTTTACAGTCCTGGAGCACATGTAATCAGAAAAGATGAAAATGGGATGGGATAAACTGGTCATGCAGTACATTCCAGTTGTCACCTGACTTCAATTTATTGCCACATAACATTGCTGTGTTTAGACCTGACCAACTGAAGCAACCTCATATCATAACACAGCCTTTAGCCTTTAACACTGGAGCACTATGCATGATGCGTTAATCACCTGATACGGCCATAATTCAGTGTGATCATCTGTAGGTGTAGGTGCTGTGCTAATTGCCGGACTCAGTTTATCCTAGCTAAATTTATTTTATATTTATTTATTTTCTATTGTATTTCTTTTTTATTTTCCTATTAATAATCTTTTATTTTTAAGGTCATGGGTGGTCATATAAGCATTTATATGCAAATTGTACTGTGTATGACTGTGTATGTGACAAATAAAATTTGAATTTTCTTTCTTACCCCCGATGCAATCACGTCTGGACCAAATGACAATTTCCCATTGTTCCAAAGTCTATCTGTTATGCTTTAAAGCATTTTCCCCCTAGCCTTAGTAACAAGTGTTTAATCCCAATCATGTAAATTTTCATCGCATTATGTGAGTGGTGAAATATAGCTGCTTGAGACAAATCAGAGAATAAACATTAGTACTATCAAATTGAACCAAAAATCATAATTCCCAAATATTTTACATATGATTCACATGAGATGACTTAGTGGTGATCATTCACTATTAAACATAGCTGTGATCTCCACTGTATGTTTTATGAAGCAATTTAGAGATCATAAAATGTTTATTTTTTCTGACCACATATCTTCCATCAAGGTGACAGTTTTCCATTATTCTTTAAAGTTATAATAATGGCTTGAACAGATCCTAATACAATTCCAGTAATGTAAAATCTCCTTAGTTGTTTTCTTTCATGTCCTCTGCCATTTAAAATGCCCAGGCCAAATATGAAAAGTAATGATCTAGGTTATGTAGCCAAACATTTTAGAACAGATTTTGGATTTTGGACATACATGACTAGGACAATACTAAAGTTATTATAATATTTATATTAAAGGATGCATAAGAAAAAAAATGAAATGTCATACCACAATTAATCATACTGTACTAACAACAACAGTAAAAACAACTTGTATCTTAACAAATAAAAAAAAATTCAAATTTTTTCTTTTAAATATCAATCCTCATTCATGTTAAATTGTTAAAGGTTAAATAGGCTTAATCAAGAGATAGATGGTCAGTAACTCAGTGTGATCATCTGTAATGTAGGTGCTGTTCTAATTGCCAGACTCATTTAGCAATTAACCGTCACAGACAGGTGCCCAGATGTGTTCTGAGATGATTATCTGCTGAAATGGTAGTGGATCATGACATGTAAAAATAGATTTTTAACAAAGTAATCATGATTTGGAAAATAATGAAATTAATATTAAGGAATTGTGCCTATTGCAGGATGTTTCCACACATTTTTATTAATTACTTTTTAGTATTTAACTAATTTTTTACCAAAATATCACACAAAATGGTAAACATTTTATTTATCGGGAAGTAACAAAATAAAACAAATATATTTTTAATTTAAAAATAATTAATAAATATGCAAAGTACTGATATTCAATATAAAGAGGAGTGCTCTCTGCAGGTCATACAATTCCCATTTTTATCACCAAAAAGTCACATGACCTTGAAAATATTCCAGGTAAATAATAATATACGTATTAAAATCAATATAAAAAGTCATAATATCTAATAAAAAGGGTTGAACCCTCTGTAGGACATTTTAGAACAAAACATGGAGACAACAGGTCACATAATCCGAAGCTCTTTTTAGCCGAATAACTACAAACCATTTTCACGAGGCCATAACGCGACACCACACACATTTACTTACACCTGAGCCTATCCAGAAAGCAACGTCAGAATGCACACGCCGAATACGCATGGCACAGGGAACGTCCTTTGAAAAATTGCTCCAAATTATACTTTAAAAAAGATAGATGTTACATATTTAAAATAATTTGCTAAATAATATACAGAATACTGCTCTATGGTCAGCCTATTAGCGAGCATACCAGATACTTTGGATCACATTAATGAACTGTAAAATACATACCCCGTTAATAAAACCGGGCTTGTAAACATCTGCATGACCGTGGAACAAACAATTTTTGACATCGCTAACTGTTAAGAAATTAATAGATTATTTTCTTCTTCTCATTCTCCTTCTCCACGTCTTTCTGCTTCTTCTTTGTTTTTTTGGGGGGCCTTTGGCAGAAAACTTTTAGATGCATTACCGCCACCTGCTGGACTGGAGTGTGGAGCCTCAGCTTGACAGCAAACAAACATTAAAAAAAAAAAAATGATTAAAGTTCCTTCACTTAGATTCTCTATACTAGGCCAGTTTAGATAATTCAACAGACTTCTGTATATTTTCTATTTCATCTTCCCTAGTATGTTTTCTGTTGTCATTTCTACTCCATCCTCTTGCAAGGTTTCTCTGAATTCCTGTCTTTCTTTGTCGTATCTTTTACAGTTAATATATTTGTTACTATCTCCATTTGTCCACAGAATTCGCATTCTCCAGTTGGGTGTTTGCCTATTATCTTAAGACTTTGATTTAGTCCTGTGTGTCCTTTTCTTAGCCAAGCTATGATGATTTCCTCTTTTCTGTTTTTGCCCCATACTTTCCCTCTTTTTTTGTTTTGCATTTTATGCCTATGTCTACCTGATTCTTCTTTATCCCATCTTTCTTGCCATATTTTGTTTGCGTGTTCTTTAATTATTATCTTAACTTCTGCTTTATTAGGATTTTATTTGAACATTTTTGCCTTTGAGTGCTTGTCAAGTTTACCTGCTTCTTTGTTTCCTTTTACCCCTACGTGTGCAGATACCCACAGGACCACAAGGCCAGGATAGCTTCTGGTATAATTCTGTTATTGTTTGCAATATATTAAATAGAATGTCCTGTCTGCATGAGTTTCCTGTTTTTAAACTGGTTTTGGCTGACATGTTGTCAGATGCTATAATTGTCAGGTCCTGGGTAGTTCTTCCAACCTATTCATGTGCCCTTTTGTATTCCTATTAGTTTAGAAGTGTATACTGATAGTTGGTCTGTTATTCTTTTTTTAGCTGATACTTTAAACTGTGGGATGTAAAATGCTGCCCCTGTTCGTCCCGTACCTGGGTCTTTTGAACTGTCCGTGTACATTATTAATTTCCTATTTTCTATTGTTTTTATATGTTTTTTTCACTATTAGCCAGCATGCGATGTGTGTTGAGTTTACCATTTTTTTTGTTTGTTTTGGACTTATGTCTTTTGGTGGCGTTATCAGTTTCCATGGTGGAGTGCAGTGGTACTGTGGGACTGATGTTGAGCTAATGGTGTCCTAGGCTTTTCGCTTTAGCATGCCCAATAGATCCGAAGCTATGTAGATTTGTTTTGTTATGTTCCTAGCACTCTTTAAGAATACCATTAGTTGGAGCCACATCCTTCTTCTTCTTCTTCTTGATGTTTAACGGTGGTTGACATCCTGTTATTGCATTACCGCCCCCTAGTGACCTTATCTCTTCTCTGTTTCTTCCCTTCCCTGTTTTTTTTTTTTTTTTTTTGTCACACTTAGGTGATTTAGAAGAATTTTTACACAAAGATAACCCAAATACACACAAAATGAAAATTTAAATGATAATTTCATTTGTTAATGAAAAAATCTGTTAAAACCTACCTGGGCACCACACACAGGCCTGATTACTGCCAGACCTGTTGAATCCAGAAATCACTTAAATAAAAACTGTCTGCCAAAGTGAATTATTTTAAAATATCTGAAAAAAGCAACACAATCTAACGAAATTTAAAAACAGATGACAAACAAAGTAATTGACATGTGTGTATCAGCCTGGATAGGGTTACCAAGCCATTTCAAAGGATTTAGGATATCAGAATCAGAATATCAGAATATCAGAATATACCACCCCAATTTCTCCAATAAATATATAGTTATAGTATAGTATAGTATAGTATAGTATAGTATAGTATAGTACAATTACCCACTTAGCATTTAGTGTTTTTTCATAATGTAGTGTAAATCTATCAGTTCATGCTATGGCAGCATTTTTAGCAAAGAATCATAATTTGGCAGGCTACTGGCCCTGATTACTTTTTAAAGTTATGAATTAGTTTAAAAAGTGTGGAAAGATATACTGAGGAAATATGTATAAATTTGATAGCCAGTTTGTTCCTGATGCACAAGCTAAGGGTGATAGTGGCAAGGAAAACCTCCCTGAGATAACAATTGGAAGAAACCTTGAGACCAGGTTTTTATTATTATTATTTTTTGTTGGTGGTGGTGCTCTAGTGGTAGTTAAGTTTAGTTTGAAAATATTTATTTATTTATTAACTGATAGGTGGCATTGATGTTTTTACAAATTGCCATCCATTGACTTTTTTATTTTTAGAGGTAAGAGTACAGCAGAATTTCCTTTCAATTATTATCTAGATTTTATTATAACCTCCACAGTTTGATCAGATTATGACAGCCCTACATAGCTCAATTATGGAGTCTTGTGATTGCAGCAGTCTGATAAGGATAACATCAGGCAGCGAATCCATGTATAAGTTTGGTCTGTGTATAAAGCTTTCAAACTAGTCCTGATTTTAACATTTTTATTTTCCACAGTTTACAACTACTAATAATTGTCATAAAAATTACAACACATCACAATAACGTGCGGCCTACTTTACAACTCTCAGTGTCATAAAAATTTATGTCATATGCTTTCCTAGGAGCAGGCCAATTCCTCACTGAAAGTAAGAGTAGTGAACATTGAGGTAGGATTATTTTTTATCCTAAATTATGTTTTATTCCTAGGCGTCGCTTAGTAAATACTGGCCCTGGACAAACGATGATAATATTAAGGTAATTTCTATAATCCCTGTAATAATCCCTCAACAAAATAAATTCTCAACAAAATAATTGTATATTTTAAGGCAACGTTGTATGGTATGGAGGTTCGACTGCGCACAGCTCATAATGAGGTAACTAGAATGATGAAAAGGGAATGATGATTAAGAAATTAATGAAGAGTAAAAATTTAATGTGCCTCAATAATGGATGCAGCACAAGAATTAATACTTGAACAGGAATCAGCTATTGACCTCACATTATTATCCAGTAACATTGCACCAAGGAATTTATTAAAGAAACGACATGAGAAGGTGATCACTATCCTGTACAGTACTAATAAAAATAGGTTGAAATCTGGAAAATTATGGTAAAGAATTGTTGCAGAAATTGTCATTTAACAGTGCAAACCAGGACAAATTTAAGTGAATTTGTGATCATGCAATACAAAGAATAAATTATTAATCAAGATTGTAATGAGTCATTTGGTCTTTTTTGTGGAGCTAGAAGCAGAAAAGCAGTTCATTTAAAGGAAAGAACATAAGCCGAAAACAACAACAACATTGTGCCATGGTGGGAAAAAGAATGTTATAAAGCCATTAATAAAGCCATAAAAGTCTCTAAATTAAACTTCTAAAAATCAATAAGCTTTTTAAATCTAAAAATATACAATTTACAGTGCATCAGAAAAGTATTTACAGCGCATCACTTTTTCCACATTTTGTTATGTCACAGCCTTAATGTGCAATGGATTCAATTCATTTTTTTTCCTCAGAATTCTACACACAGCACTCCATAATGACAACATGAAAGCCACTCCTTAGTAAAAGGCACATGGCAGCCCGTCTGGAGTTTGTACTCTGACATGAACTGTCAACTGTTGGACCTTATATAGACAGGTGTGTGCCTTTCCAAATCATGTCCAATCAACTGAATTTACCACAGGTGGACTCCAATTAAGCTGCAGAAACATCTCAATGATAATCAGGGGAAACAGGATGCGCCTGAGCTCAATTTTGCAATGGCTGTACATACTTATGTACATGTGCTTTCTCAATTTTTTTTAATACATTTGCAAAAATCACAAGTAAACTTTTTTAGTGTTGTCATTATGGAGATCTTGTGTGTAGAATTCTGAGGGAAAGATTTGGGAACACCAATAAGCCTAATATGCATGTCTTTGGACTGTGGGAGGAAACCGGAGTACATGGAGGAAACCTACCAAGCACGGGGAGAACATGCAAACATGCAAACTCCTCTATATACTCCTGTATTATATATATATATATATATATATATATATATATATATATATATATATATAATTTTTTATTATTGCCAATGGAGAACACATAATTGCCATTTGGGTCATTTACACATGAGTAATAAGATCAGTATTGCATTATGGATGCATTAAGAGTTAAGATGCACAGCAAGAAACAGAAGCAATGAGACCGTAATAGCAAGACTCAGATTTGGTACATGCAGCTCCTGTGGTCATAAAGAGACATTAAAGCTTATCATGCTGCACTGTCAGTGCTATGAAACAGAAAGACTTGACTTTGGTAGTGAAGAAATGCTTTGATCAGCTGGTCATTGACTTCATCATCTTTTCACTACCTGACACACTGGATTCTTTTACAGATTGCTTACCGTCCTCGCCGATCCACTTATGATGCCATCTCTCACCTCCTTCATACATTAGTCACTCATGTGGACACTAGGAAGGGGAATTATGTTAATAATTAAGAGAATATAAGAAGTGTTTATTATTATTATTATTATTATTATTATTATTATAAATAAATAAATAAATAAAAGAAGAATACGAAATGGTGGCTTAGGTTAGCACTATCGCCTTGCACCTCCAGGGTTGGGCTTTGATTCCTGCCTGGGGTCTGTGTGGATTGAGTAACTCTCGATTAGAGTAGATAACGAATTTAAGATCCATACTTCTTACCAGTTGGTGGCGGTAATGCACTATTTCGTTGTTTGCCCACCGCCAAACACACACGCATACACACGCGCGCGCGCGCACACGAAGAAGAAGAAGAAGAAGAAAAAGAATTTGGGTGAAAGTTCACGTTCGTTGACGTTAAGTTGCTATTACGCGGTCAGTAGCGAACAGGACGTGTTGCCCTTCGTTGGTTTAATATACTGTAAGAGTTAAATAATAATGGCGCTCTTAAGAGGTAAATATTTAGTTTGCCCATAATTAAGGTGTAAAAGGGGCTATTGCATGTGTTCTTTTTGTACATAGTTGTCACTTTTATTTAGTTGTTTTATTTTTGCAGACTATTTATGTTAATGATAATTTTAGGGTTATATGTTAATGATAATTTTAGGGTTATATGTTAATGATAATATTCCGGCTATATGTTAATGGTAATGTTATGTTTCATTCTGCGCATGCAGACTTTTTGCCTTTGTTATGCTTTATTTAGCGCGTTGGCTGGAACTTGTCTATGTAACTTAGTGAGCGTAGAAGAATAGCATCCGCTGTGGAAAGTAGGGCAAAGGTGACTGACAAAAATAAAAAATACAGCCACTTATAATATTAGGTGCAGTAGTATTAATGCATTTAATACTGAATGCCACCATCTGTAGTAACAAAATACAACCTAACACGTGTGTTTCAATGCTACACACATTTTCCACTGGCTGAATTAATAAGAGTGAATAGCTGGACCAGAGTTATTCCAACGCTGTGATTTACAACTGATGCTGACGAATTTCATTACTTTGTCCTAGGAGTCTTTATTGTTTCAGCTAAGAGAACACCCTTTGGAACATATGGTGGTGTTCTTAAAGACCACAGTGCTACGGACTTGGCTGAGCATGCTGCTAAATCCGCCCTTGTTGCTGCAAATGTATCTCCAGAAATAGTGAACAGTGTTATCATGGGTAATGTCATGCAGGTGAGTTACTGATAGATGTTTAGCGTTAACAGCTGATACCTCACAAACCTCATGAATATTAAATTATTAATAATTATTAATTATGGGCATAGTTTATGATTGTATGGTATTAGCATATCTGTTGTGTTAAAGTGTATAATGTTTCTGCTTTTCCAACAGAGCTCCGCGGATGCTCCTTACATTGCCCGTCATGTAGGCCTCCGGTGCAGCGTACCAATATCGGTTCCCGCTCTGACTGTGAATCGCCTTTGTGGATCTGGGTTCCAGTCCATAATCAGCGGAGCTCAGGTAAGAGTACACAAAAGTGATCAAACCAGCTTACAGTATGCATCCTTCGACTATTTCTCACATATACAATTAATTGTACATAGTCACTATCTCATATTTTGTTATTCTGTTGAATTGAAGAAGTGGAATTTGAACTTGTAGTGTGGAGAATTTCACTGGATATTTTGTAGGAGATCTGCCTGAAAGAGTCAGAAGTTGTGCTCTGTGGAGGGTCAGAGAGCATGAGCCAGGCCCCTTACGCTGTCCGTAACATTCGTTTCGGCACCAAGTTTGGCACTGACATGAAGGTATGTTTACAGAAAACAGGTTGGCTTTATTTTGAAGAAAAATAACATATTTAAGCAAGATCATGCAAGAGTAATACAGCGCAACCTTGGGTGTGATACTGCTTTTATAAAACTTTTTTGCAAACACCATTTTTTTATCAACAGATCAAGATTTGTTTATTTAATCAGTTATTTCGCTCCGCCAACACACATCCTTTCTCGACTGGCTAAACTAACTAGCTGCAACTAAAGGTAGCTGTTGACTGCTAGTGTAATTAACAGGGGTAAAAATAATTTTAATTTCTTATCAATACTATGTAGCCAAAAGGAAAGGAGAATAAACCATAGAGGTGGTGAACAGTCATGTCATGTCATGTAAAAAAAAAACAACTCTTTTATATTTCTACTTATTCTGCTTTAGAATATCAGCTCGGTTAACTTAGAGAATTTCCTTGTCCCACACACCAAGTAGTGTCCTTGACCAGAGGTTAGAGAGTGATTTGCATATCAGCCTTGTTTTAGAAGCTAGTTAGCTGTAAATAAAAGACCACTGATGGTTCAGAAGTGATTCTAAATGACTTTGTAAGTTAGTTTTTTTCCCCCAAAGATAACAAGATTATCAAATGTGTTTTCTTGCTGAAAGTGATGACGTGGAATATTGTGTAATTGTAGTGTTTTGCTTGCTTAAGCTTGAGGACACACTATGGGCAGGACTTACAGACCTTCATATAAAAACTCCAATGGGAATCACAGCAGAAAATCTTGCAGAAAAATACCAGATAACACGAGAAGATTGTGACCAGTATGCCTATCAGACACAGCAGAAGTGGAAAGCTGGTCAGTATGTGCTAATAACATTTTTCCACTATGCAGCTTTTTTTTTATACCAGATAATGTTGCCAGTAAACGTTTTTGGTGGGCAGGGAGAATTACATAGTCAGAGGACATAGTTAGCATGACTTATTGTGCTGCTAGAAAGTTTTGTGTTCCTCCATAGATTTACCTGAATCAGATCTTTCTCAAGGTAAAACTAGGTGACAAAGTTAGGACAAACTTTATTTTGATTCATTTTAGTTTAATTATTCAGCATTTAATTTTCTTGTAAGAAAATGTAAATTAATTTGAAAAGATAATTGAGGTTAAATGTCTCAGTCAAGGGGAGGGTATTTAAGCGAGGCCTGCCAAAATTCAAGAAAACAAAAATTACCGTGGAATGTTTGCTTGCATGTTACTAAAGCAATTTCATTTTAAAAGAAAACTTGGGCAGTTTCATTGTTTGCATTGGTTCTCTTGCATAACCAATACTGCATTGGATCTTCAAGCACTTACAAAAATGTTAAAATGCAGTGAAGTGTCATTCTACAGTAGTTTACTCTGGCAGCCCTTCACCCATGCACAGCATTGTGTGTGTGTGTGTGTGTGTGTGTGTGTGTGTGTGTGTGTGTCCGCTCTGGCATATTCTCCTGCATGCTCAGTAAAACCTCCCAGCTGTTTTACTTAAAGACCTGCACAAATCTCTATCTCACACATATATGTTTTTTTTTTCTTAAAGAAAAAAGTTTTTTACACCAGATATTGCCTGTGTTTACTTACTCTTTAGTGCTCTTTATAGAAGTTTCTTTTATACAGAAATGTTTTTAAATGTATCTTTTCTCATGACATTTTTTGTATGTGTCCAAGACATTTACATGGTAGTGGAAGTAAAACAGCAGTTAAGTTTTACTGAGTTTGCTAAGGTTGAATCGATGAATTCGATGTTGTTGTTTTTTTATCCAGGAGTGGATTGACACCAGAAATGCAACAGTTGTAGCTTATTTATTGAATTAGTTAGGTGCTGGATGCACTGACTTCAGACTCACTCCACTTTCTGTAAAACTCACCCAAGTTCTTGAATGGGTTTTTTATGAAAGTCTTTTTCCTTTTTGTAGTAGTATTTTTGCTTGATTCAGGTCAGTATGGCTGATGTAGCAGCTCCTAGCTGGTGCAGTGGGAGGAAATAGTACAACAACCAGACTAAACTTTCAGAAGGTAGTTTTAGAGAATGACCCTGTCTACCTACATAAGCTGGGAGGATCTGGATGCCCCAAAATGGGGAAAAATGTCATTTTAAATAATCCTTAAAAATAGTTGTTTTCTCTTGCAGCTCATGAGGCCAACTTCTACAATGCTGAAATTGCACCTGTTGATGTAAAATCCAAGAAAGGGAAAGCAGCTATGACCCAAGATGAACATCCTCGTCCACAAACTACACTGGAGCAAATGGCGAAGCTGCCACCTGTGTTCAAGAAAGGTGGCACAGTCACTGCTGCCAATGCGTCAGTAAGTTCTACAGTGCCCTTTTGATGAAAAGGCCATTTCTGATTTTCATTATTTTTATTTAATTAGCAGATGTTATAGGATTAAGAGACTGACTGTAAAATTATTTTAATCTAACCCAGTCTAATGTCATGAATATTATGTACAATTATTTGATGTTTTTAATATTTTTAGAAATGCGATTGTATGTGTATGTTAATTTTAAAATGAATATAAGTATGCACACTTGCCTTCTGGTAGTATAAACAAAGAAAATGAACATGAAAAAAAGCTAAGTTTAAAATATATAAAAATACAATAAATTACATGTTAAGATCAAATTGTAAAATTGTTTACCTAAAAGTCCCTCCCCCCAAATTCTTTTTAATGTACTGCAGTTCTTTCTAAAACACACTGTCCAGCCAAAAAAAAAAAAAAGCTGCACTCTCTACTATTTCATTGGTCTTCCTTTTGCTTTGATTACAGCTGTGATTTCATTTTGATAAGGTTAGGACGAAGAAATAATAATTATGGTGGATGATGGAGATTAGTGCTGCTCAATAAAAATACATCATTTTTTGTTCTTGATTTTATTTTAAGTTTAAGGTATCGTGATCATATCGGGAGGTGACTAGTGATTCCCATCCCTAGAAAATTCTCATTCTCCTTTAATTACTCTTTTAAAATTTAAGCCCGATTAATCCCCCCCTTAAGTAACATCTTTGCCACCACCATCAGATAGATATCCATCGCAGATAGACATGGTTGTTTAAGAAATGAGAATCTACTACCAGCATCAGTTAGGGTTAATTAACTTGTTGTCAGCTGAACCATAATTAATCACCATAGTAATTATCCAAGCCTTTTAACTATTTAGTCCAAGCCTTTTAACTATTTAGTCAAGTTAAGTTGGTGACTTTTTTGGCTAGGCATTTTTTAAATATCGGTGTGATATTTGTGTGCATCAGTGTGTGAAGCCTGTGTTGGAAAAAGGAAGAGTACAGAGTCTGTTTATGTAATGTCTAACAATATTATAGACATGTATAAAGGGATTCCACTCCTCCACACAGATTATTTTATTTTTCTTTATACTATTATGAGGTTTGTAAGATATAGATTTTTTTTAGATCAAGAGTTCTCAGGAGAAGGTCTTAAATCCATTAACAGAAATTAATTTGTGCTTCTTTAACCATTTCTGTGTTCATCTTAAAATATGTGTGACTAGCTGTTACTTGGCAGAATTCATGATGCATGTTTAAAAGAGCCAGTCTTAAGACTTTTGGATTTTTTGCACATCTGTAGAAATAATACTTCTGCAAACCATTTTTTTTTTATTTCGTTTTGTTTTTAAATCTTTTTCTGTATCAATTGTGTCTCTCACAGGGTGTATCAGATGGAGCTGCAGCTGTGGTGATAGCTAGCGAGGATGCTGTTAAGGAGCACAAACTTACTCCACTGGCTAGAATCGTAGGATATCACATCTCAGGCTGTGACCCTACAATAATGGGCATTGGTGAGTATACAAATAATTTTTTTTAAATAAGGGAGCGGATTGATGCCTTTTATACAGTATATATGAGGAACATTCAAGTCAAAATAGGACTTTTCATTGCAAATAATTTTCATTGTAAATAAATGAAAGGTTTTACATTTAACATCAGCTTGTATCTGTATGTTCCAGGTCCCGTACCTGCTATAACAGAGGCTCTAAAGAAAGTGGGGCTCACTCTGAATGACATGGACTTGGTAGAGGTAAATGTACTTAAACATGAACAAATGCTGTAAGTGAGTGAAATTTTACAAGTCTTTTTTTAAATCTTGTTGGGTTTTATAATTATCTATTATCAGGTGAATGAAGCGTTTGCTTCCCAGTATCTATCAGTTGTTAAAGCTTTAGGACTGGACCCAGAAAAGACTAATGTCAATGGTGGAGCCATCGCACTCGGCCACCCACTTGGAGCCTCTGGTGCCAGAATCACTGGACACTTAGTTCATGAGCTCAGGTACTTATCATACTCTTGTTCAAATGTGCTGGGATTCCTTCAAGTGTTAGAATAACGTATGGTATAAATGAACTGATTATGATAACAGCCATGTTTTGTTCATTTTTTTTTTTAAGGCGAAGAGGTGGCAAGTATGCAGTGGGATCAGCCTGTATTGGTGGTGGCCAAGGCATTGCATTAATTTTGGAAAATACCCAATAAACAAAAAGAAAAAATGCATACAAAAAGAAAAATCTCAACAAATACAGGAACACTCATCTGAGCCTTTAAATTGTTTAACTCATAAACTTTCTTTGGTCAAGTTCTTTTAATGATAATTATATTAATATTAATTATAAATATCATGGTATGGATGGATGGATTCAATGGAAAATTGATTTAAAATGTGGAATAAGTCTCCATGTATGGACAAATCTTCATGTTACACAGAATTCCTAGCAGAATGCATGACTTACATTAAAGAGTGTGCTAAGTGATAGTCACTGTATTAAAGTATATTACTTATCAGAATTGTGTAATAAAAAATAAACATGTGTTCAGTCATATTTTTTAAGGTCCAGATACAAATCTGCTATGTGCAGCACCTGATTGTGGTTTATACACTGCCTCAATATTTCACTATTAAACTTCCTTGGACCACCTTTTGCTTGAATACGGTTGTGGCATGAGTCCAATCTGCTTACGGAAACATGAAACATCTTTCAGTCCAATGTTACAATAATTTTTTCAAGATCTTGTTAAGATGATGGGAGAGTCAGACCGCTATGTAAATTCTTCTCCTGCACATCACAAATATTCTCAAAGAAAAGGGGGAGGCCTATTCATTCAGTACTGTATCTCCAGGTAGTCAGTTGACCTCATTTTTTTAGTACATAAATTTGCTGAAGCTAAACCTGACACCCGATTATAACACCCATAGTCTTGTAAGGTAGGCACTTAGCATGATAGGTGCATTAATTTGTCCACTTTTCTTCTTACCCTGATGTGCCCATCGCTCTGGGTAAAACTTGTCACATCAGACCACATGATCTTTCTCAAATGGTCAAACGTAACAGTGGTCCAGGGTCCTTTCGCACATAGTGGGTGAAAGGTGATGTGTTGATAAAAGTTTAGTGATGCGTGTTTGAGGTTGGCACTATTAAAAATCTCCACCACAATGAGTGCAGCATCCCGGTGCTGTGTGAGAGCCTTGTGCAGTTTGCATAAGGCATTGTCTGTGTCCATTTGAGGTTATGTATAAACGCCGCTGATTATGACAGATGTAACCTCCCGAGGAGGTTTAAAGGACGTTTGATGGTCAGTAGCTTCAGGTTGGTTGTGTAGGAGCAGTTAATATGGCAGCCTATCCCACCGGTGCCATATTTGATTAGATGCTCCGCAGTTCAATCGTTCCGCAGTATATTGGAGCCTTTTTACCAAAAATTATATTAGCCTTAATTTTTTTAAAGTCTACACAGCTGTTAAGTCCCAATCCCTTAAGTTCTCTTGACATTCTGCATACTATTAAACACAGCTGTGAGTTCTACTGTTGTTTTTTTAGGGCCCAAGCATTATGACATCGCACGATGACGCCTTGATTATGATGTCATTGCCACATGCACTACACATCCTACACAAACAATGACTGGCCCAAGCACCAGTGCCATTACAATTGCCACCAAAACCTGGCCCACACAGAGTGACATCAGCAACCGGGGCTTTTTGGAGGTCTTAACATGCTCAAAAGGCACATTTGCGCACAGCTGGCGATGGCGCAGGTGCTTGGGTCGATCATCGTTGCTTGCAACAATAGTTTTTTTATTTCTTTTTTGCAATGCTGCAAACAATGATATAATTGGTATTTATATAAAGGTTTTTTTGAGCCTGGTCAGCACCCAGGGCTTTTTATAATTCTTAGTGTGCTCAAACGTGGTACGTGTTTCTCCTGCCATGCGAAAGGCCCGGGTTCAATTCCCAGCCCATACCCAACCCGCCCGCAGCCACAGGACGCAGTGCCGTCTCAAGCCCGGATAAATGGGAGGGTTGCATCATGAAGGGCGGATATACATCCGGCGTAAAACCTGTGCCAGGTTGTTGTGCGGACTGATTCCGCTGTGGCGACCCCTTGCCTGGAGCAGCTGAAAGACTCAACAACAACAGTGTGCTCAAAAGGCACACCGGTACATCTAGGCAACGTTGTCTTTTTAGAGGTCTTAACATGCACTAAAGGCACATAGTTGTGAGGCCCGCTTATCATTGCTTACAACTATGTCATTTGGGCCCTTTTGTGGGCCTTAACATGCTCAAGACATGTCTTTTAAATTCACCACTTCAGTCTGCCATATTTGTAACCGAATCACTTATGTGGTGGCCACTAGACAGCGTTTGTTTATTTTTTCCCCGGAATGGTCATGATTGAATGAAACAGTAAACATTACAAAAAGTAAATATAACAACAATCAATTCTGTAAATTGTTAATTTGGTTACTCATTGAACAATCTGATCTGCTCAAGCCAACTGGCAAAACACAGAATTGGCTGGTGAAACTGGCCGATTATCTTTACAAGTAAGTAAGCGATGGTAAATACACACAAACACACATACACACACACACAAAAGGTAAACAAACAGTTACTTATCAGTTTAGTCAGTAGGTTATTAAGAAAGAAACTTACAGCAGGACACACTTGTCAGGATTTGTCAGCATGGTTTTTAGATGTATTTTTAAACTAATTGATTAATTTAGATTCGATAACCAAATCAACGGTTTTTGAAGTCTTGTAATATAAAATACTGTACATTCCTAAATCTTACCCAGAGGTAAATATGACCAATTTCATATTTTAAATACATATCCTTTTTAGGATAAATTGAAAAATAATGATTAAAATTATTTCATACAATGGGGGAAGTGCAACTTTTTTGTCTTAAAAAAATATAAAAATAAATAAAATTAAATATCACCACGTTACCATACCTCCAGCGTATAGAGGGCGATGTGATTCTCTTTAATTAAAGAGAAGCTTCAAAGATGCCGTAGAAGCACACAGTAGTGTACTACGTCAGACCATACGTCAGACTATATATTCGTCAAGTGCCCGGATGAAGGCCTTTTTTTCTAGGTCGAGGTAATTATTGCTATAGTGTCTATGTTCTCGGAAATATAATCCATTGTCATCTTGTATAAATCCTTCGGTGTATTGGATCCAAAATTTTATAAACATGTAATGGTTTACTTCTAACGCTAAATCCTGCGAAAATTGGAAAGGATGTCTTTTACGGTGCTGTAAAATTAGTTTTAATAATGATGGGCCTCGCTTGATGTCGACTTGCTTTGAGCTGTAACATTAGCACGCGTTAGCCTTTTTTTAAAACTCCTCATATATTAAATGATTTTCTGTGTTTATTGTGTGCATTGTTTCTTGATAATGTACGTTATTCGTATTTTCTATCCAGCGTCAGTTTTTGCTGATAAGCGCTTAGCCTGTTAGCAGACTTGCTAAAGCCAGTCACGTTTATTCGCTAATGCGCTTCGTTCTTATTAAACTACTCTTCAGTTTTACTTTTGTTGTACGCTATAGTGCGATTTATGATTATAGTTGGACTGGTGATGTGTGTATATATATATAATTACTATGTTGGACGTTTTAAGCTGTCTAGTGATATTTTATAGGTATTAAGAATCACGCTGTAACATTATGGCTTTTCTTGGCTGTCACTGTGTAATATTATTTTTGCTATGTTATGATTACACAAACAAACCTCTGATTTTACACGTTTTAGATGGCTGAGGGTGATAAAAAGAAGGTTGCCCGCAAGCGGCACTGCAGCCGAAATCCTGTCCTGGCTCGGGGTATTGGACGCTACTCCCGCTCGGTCATGTTTGCCCGACGCGCCATGTACAAGAGGAAGACTAAAGCACCTGAAAGCAAGGTGAGTGCACATTACTGGCTTATTAAACGCACGTAGCAACAGTTCTGCTTGCCATAAAATCTGGCAACTGGCATTAGTTTGAATTTACGTTATATAAATTAAGTGTGATGCTTTTAAGTAAAATTTAATATATGGTCAAACAGATTGAGAAGAAACTGAAGGAAAAGCCCGCAACCACCGTGGTGAAAACTGTTGGTGGAGACAAGAATGGAGGTACCAGAGTCATCAGACTGCGCAAGATGGTGAGTTTACCCCTCCTTCCCAAGAAAAAGTATACAGTTTAAAGTTTTGTTTTTTTCTAAATTATATTTTGATGGACTTGTCTGACAAACGTATTAAGCAGACAACTGTATAGATCATTTGACTTTCAAATTAAAATGGTATTTGTTCTAATGCAATACTACTTATTCATTTTAATTTTGTGATTGAATCTAGTTAAGTACAAAATATCTCCTTCCATCAGAGGCTGGTCTGACCATACAGATTAGAAAGTGATGTTGTCTTACATATTTGACCATTTGTTGGCTTGGAAGAAAGAATGCAGAGGGTGGTTTGTTTGTTTGTTTTGAAGAGGGTTAAAGTTGTGTAAGGTATAGTTTTGAAATTTTTATGGTTCAGGGATATTTCACTAATGGATATTCAGGGCTGCAATGTTACTTTGTCAGACTGATTAAGAATAATTGTCTTGAGTGTCTCAGTGAAATATTCGGCTTCTCAAATGTTATTGGCTGTTAGTTGTTGAGCTTCAGGACCGTCAATCTCTATACCTCTTTCAGAGGGAAGCATATGGAATTAAATCAAAATGAAAGATCGCATATAGTTTTCTCTTAACTTTTCTTCCCCATTCCTTCCCAAGCCTCGTTACTATCCTACGGAGGATGTTCCCAGGAAGCTGCGTAGTCATGGCATCAAGCCCTTCAGCCAGCACAGGAGGAAGCTGCGCTCTTCCATCACGCCAGGAACTGTACTCATCATGCTCACTGGGCGCCACCGTGGCAAGGTAGTTTTTTTGCTCGTTTTAGTGCGAGACTTGTTACATTTTGCAAAGTCAACTGTTCGTTGCAAATAATGTCTTGTTACACATGACGTTGGAAAGATGTTTAGAATTTGTACTCTTGCTGTATTATATTGCTTCTGAAAATTATAATTCCTGTCACGTTAACCACTGCTTCTCCAATCCATCTGAATACATTTACAGGATAGTGTGTAGGTTAAACTATTTTACATGTTCCAGTCAATGTAATGTTATTGATGGATGAACCTCTGCAATCACACAATTCAGACTAATGTACTTTTGATTTCAAGCCTCATTTTTGGGGCTTTCTGTCTACGATATGAGGAACATAGATAGGATTGTGATTTAGTAACATGAAATTTAATAAAATGCACTGAACTATATTATGCAGTTTAATAGATTACAGTGAACTTTGGTGGCTTGGCTAAGGGTGGCTCATACTGTAAAGGCGGTTGCCACAACATACTCTTTTGAATTGAATTGTGGAAAAGGTACAGAATATTGCTGTTTTATCAAAGTCTTGCCTTTTCCTCCCCCCCCCCAACTTCTAGCGTGTGGTCTTTCTCAAGCAGCTGTCTAGTGGCCTCCTTCTTGTTACAGGTATGATTTTTTTTATTTTTTTTATTATTATTTTTTTTTAAATATCTGCAAGGATGGGACTTGCTTTAGGCCAAGCTTACTTTAAAATATATACTTTGTAGAAAGTTCCAAGCACAATTTTTTGTTAGTCAGGGCCTCTAAGCTGCTGTTGTGGTTCTTTTCTAGGTCCTTTAGCTGTGAATAGAGTTCCTCTGCGTCGAGCCCATCAAAAGTTCTGCATTGCCACTTCCACCAAGGTGGACATCTCGAGTGTGAAGCTTCCCAAGAACCTAAATGATGCTTACTTCAAAAAGAAGAGGCTCAGGAAGCCCAAACACCAAGAAGGGGAGATTTTTGACACGGAGAAAGAGGTACAAAGTAATTTTGTGTACAATGTAGACGATCAAAAGTCCTCCTTCTCCACTACTGATGATTGATTTAATTGATGTTAGGGTTTCCATGCTTCTGGGCAATCTTTCCAATAACATTTTGGACATGGCTGTTGGTTTGTGCCCATTCAGTTTTGAATATTAGTCAGATTGGGCATTGATGCTATGTGAGAACCTGTTGCTTGCTGTGTATGAGGGTAGTGTTGTGGTGTGGTATTGAGATTCAGATTCTTAAATTTGTCATTTGCCAGATGCCATTATCCAGACCATACAAAGATGCTTTTTTTTCCATATGGCTAAATATTGATTTCTCATAATATAAAATTTGTTAAGGCTGCTAGAAAAAAAGCCTGGCGAACTGGCTCATTAGTTAGAAATTGAAATAAAATTTAACAAAAGTAAAACTTTTCTTATGGTGTATTGATTAAATCTCAATGTCATCTTGTGCATGGATTATCATACAGGCAAACATTTCACTTCAAAAGCTGTCAGCAGTGTCTCAGCAGCACATCAAATATAATTATGTTGCGAGCGAACATTAACTAATAAAAAGGAAGGAAAAGCTTTTTTTGAAACAGTTAATAAACTTCTCAATTATGTAACTTGGTGGTGATAAAACCTAGGCCCCTAACCATCTCAGGCTAGATATTGCTACTACCTAGCTAATTGACATCAATAGTAGTTAATACTGGTTCCAAAGGCTTCTGCAGCTTGGGCCAGTGCACTGATACAGTTCTGGCTGGTGATGTGCCAAAAAGTGACTGACATCTAAATGGACTCTGTGGGAGCATGTGTCACATGCTGGGTAGAGTCCTATCGTTCATGTTTGCAGCAGTGTTTCACTGCTTTGTGATGCCATTTATGCAGCGTAAGAAAAGGGTGAATGAAATGATACACCCATAATACTGGTGTGTTTTGTGGTTGCTTCTGTTGGTCTGGTCTAGCTTTAGCAGTGTTATTTGCCCAAAAAAGTCTAACTACATGAATATACTGAATGTGATTGAGTCTCAAAGATCTCAGTCTCGAGAATTGTATCGTATCAAATCGAGGTGTGTATATAAATTGTGATGTGTAATTCAAATAGGCACTGAGGTATTGTGGTTAGTGATTTCATTGCTTTTAGTCCCTTTAATAGTTACACTTTTGTTGAAGGTAAAAGTCTGAGTCCTTGTGTGAAATCACCCTAGTGTGAAATATTTCAACAGCTTGCTTGAGTTATAGTTTGTATACTAGTGGGTGGTTGTCATTGGTTGCATTTTATAAGAGATTTTGTCCATCTTTATAAATCATGTGTTAACGATGTAAAATGTATGGGGGAAATTGAACATGATTTTGTTGTCTACTGGTCGCATATGACATGTAAATTTTGACATGTCTCCTAGCTTTAAATAAAATGCACGCTTTTAAGATGGGTCAACTTGCCCTCCCCCCCCTGCTTACACACAATTTAATACTTTTGCTTATTTATTGCAGAAATACCAGCTGACTGAGCAGCGGAAGGAAGACCAGAAAGCTGTTGACTCTCAGCTGTTGCCTCTTATTAAGAAGGTTCCTCAACTGAAAGGGTACCTGCGCTCCCAGTTTTTCCTCTCCAATGGGGTTTATCCACACAAACTGGTTTTCTAAAGAAATAAAACTTGATTGTTTCATCCAATTACTGGACTGCATTTTCTTTCCTTATCATGTCTGTCATAGAAGCACCTGTACATCTTTCAAAGACACGTGAACATAATTCAAAGCTTTTTGACTAGACTTTTTTTTATTATTCATTTTAATAACCAAAATCTGACTGACAACCCACAGCTTTGTTACAAAAGTCTTTTCACTACATGTTGGGATACGGCTCTGGGAATAAGCTAGTGATAAGTTTGGATCATTTTAGTGACTTGGTTCTTTGAATCTCGCCCATCAAAATGAACGAATCTTAAGTCATTTAATTTTGTTCTTTTGATTGGAAATAAAATGTTAGATTTTTAATAAACAGACCCCCAACACATGTACATGTGCACATTTTGGTTATATTTCCAGTAATAAAAATATTACAATGCAGCTTAGGACATATGATAAACAGAACGAGCAATTCACCTCTCATATCTTCTGGCCGAAAGGGCTTGTTCTTTTGAATCTATTGCACTACATAGCGTCTATGGGAGTCATGTGACAAAAGAATGAACAAATCGGATCAAAAGACTCGAGGTAACTGCTCAGTTGTTTCCTGTACATAACCTGAGTTTTTGTGATGCTTTGCATGTGTGCCCAGTAGAAAATCAATCACTCTGATAACTGTAATAATGAATTGTTCATGAACGACCCATCACTAACAGCCACAAGAGCACTGGTGAGATTTAGTCCAATGTCTTAACCACTGACCTACAGTACCACTGCCCAGCTTTGCAAGGAGGTGAATCTACAGTTCTGTTTAAAAAAAAAAAAAAAAACTTGCCTGACAAACATTGCTAAATAAGAAAACCTTTTGTAAATCTGTACCTGGATTTGCCATTTGCAATGTTTTCAGTTTAAAGGTAAAAGCTCAAAGCCTCAAGTTGCATCTCAATTGAAAACTCTGTCCTCAGTATCTTTAATCGTGCATGTTGGGATAAACATTTAGCCAAGGTCTTGCTTCTTACATCAAGTCAGTCAAGCAGAACTTAGAACAGTAATCTTGAAATATTTAATTTTACAGGTTGCAGTGTATTGCTATAACATTGTAAAACCTATTGCACAGTACTCAAATACCATTTAAATGCAAATTTAAAACTAAAGTTAAGTGGCAATGTACAGGGACCAGTATAGATATGGTTGTGAAAGCCAATATTTGATACATGACATTTTTGAATTAACATCACTGAAGTGAAAGGAGAAAAAGTCAAGATTGTGATAGACTGAACACCATACAAAGACCCAAAGCTAAATAGCAGCAAACTAAAAGTCACATGTTAAACACACTGTAGGTTAATAACTATCAACATGTATGTAATAAACGTGTTTAATAACCTGTGCATTGATGCTTGCCACAAACAATTCCACTTCCAAATTCCATTTATTAGACATTTTATGTATCATTTTCAAGCCTGTTGTTGACCAAAAAAATTACTGTCCTTACATCCATCCATGTGGGCAAAGTCATTTTGTTTTAATTACAAACAAAAACACTGAAATGACAAATGTGTTTAGAAAACAAATAAATACATGTTCCTTAATCTGTTTTGTCCCCATATGTAGACATTATTTTAAAACAAAAAGAGGAACAAAAAAAGAAGCAGCCAAGAGAAGGCAGGTCCCAGAACAGGAATGCTCAGCCTTACTGTAGTCAGTCAGTAATAAATGGTCAGGTGATGATAAAGCTTGGTCTCAGCCAGATTTGAACAGCAGAATGGCAACTTGGCCCAGGTAGAAATAGATGAAGTGCTTGGTCTCGTGGGTCACGTAGCTCCCGAAGTTTCTTCCCACAATGCAGTGCCAGGTGGGGTTGTATTTTTTGTCAAACTCCTTGAGTGGCAGATAAGAGAATTCATTATGTCAGCTGACTTAATTTACTCTGGTAATAAGTGATTGAGCTCTTACAAAGTGCTATTTAGGACAGGTACAGTTTCTACAGGACAGTACTATTACTTCAATTTAACTCAGTTACGTTCGCTAGTTTATTGTGACATCCAGATTTAAGTCTTACCTTTTTGATGTAGGCAGCAATGTCCTTCTCGATGTTGTATTTCTCTAGAGCCTGTGTAGCACACTCAACAGCATCCTGCTGCATCTCCTCGGACATGTCCGCATTTTTTATCACTGCCTTTCTGTCAGACATGACTGCTCTGAAATTAAAAATATGTAGGTTTTTAGATGTACAAGATAATTTATTGGCCTAGAATAGACTCGTGGTCCTCTGACCCTTTTTGCCTCATTGTCATGGTTTAGGAACATAAGAATATAGTCTAAAAACTTTATTCATTATGTTATTTGTTTTAATTAGACAATACATGCCCGAGTTCTTTTTTTTCTTTTCTTTTTTTTTACAGGAGCATCTTGTCACTCAAGGCCGATATAGTGCCGAATCAACAGAAGAGTGCACTCCACGACTGGTACAAAGTAACGTTAAAATACAGTTAAAATGTTGAGGGTTACATTTATATTAATGCTGCCATTTTGTACAGTTAAATAATGAAAAAGGCCTTTGCAGAACAGCTGAGCTACACGACACTGTAGGCACTGGCCACCATGCAGTAGCAGGTTACATAACATCAACACGAGATACTGAGTAGGCTTTCTTCCATCATTTTCTTGCATAACATTTTAGTCGGGCGTTGCTATGGTGTAACTGCCCATCTACTCCCATTATCCTCATACTACAGTAGGGTACCAACGCACTAGGATCGTAATTCAAATTTCAGATCAGGAATCATAGTTGTGTAACTTGTACACTTAGATTTAGATATATCTTACATTAAAAGTTAACTCTCTAGCATAATTAGGTTTATTGATTGATTATCAGTCGTATCAAAAAGCACAGCCTGCAGTTACAGCAAAGTTAGCTAGTTTTACAGGTAGCACTATGATGTTGAAAGCAAACAATAACAAGAGGATGACTACTCTAAATAAATAACCTATGTTGACCCGTCTTGGTTAGCTAATATGAGTTAACGTTATTTCACATAAGCATAAAGCGAAGGAAACATTATTTCGTACCATTCTGAACCGGGTCTAAATCAGGTTGCTATTTTATACTTCACCAGAAAATAGTTATCTAAATTGAAAAAATTAGCTCAAATTGTTAGTATCTGTTTACCTGATATTGCTGAGTGTGCTCAACGGGAATAGGAATACAGCCCGGCCGTTTGAGAAGAACTCCTTCTATTATATCATTGACTGACAACAGTGAAGTGGGTGTGTTACGTTGTACTCTTCTTCTATGATATTAGCTTAACTGACGCTTACCGGTACGATTCACCTATTGGTCCGCCCGTAGTGCATTTTCTCTGGTATTTACTCCTGCATTTTATTTCAAACCATAATGCTTTGCGGCTCCGACGTATTCTTTGTGTCCATACCAACCAATGTGCGCGCACGCGCCAAACTAGAGACGAACCCACCCCCCCATCCCCCCACCGGCTGCGTTCAGTCGGTGCTCTGTGTTAACTGTTCGGGTAATGTTGTTTAAGGCAACTTCCTTGGAGATATATAACAAAACAAAACAAAACAAAACAAAAAAGTAACTATACAATTAACAATAGTTGACAGAATACAAAATAAATTAAAGATATACAATTTAAGCAACCCTGAAGAATATGTAAATGAATGATACAATCAGAATGTCAAGACAATAACAGATTTTGGTTAGATTTAACGAGTTCAAGAGGTTTTGGAGTTCACAGAGGAAAGGTGATATTTTAGGGAGTAATTTGGAAAATTAAAATTTCTGAATGAACTTGACCATTAAAAATAAAGCGAAGGAAACATTCTTTAAAATATAACAATTTGTTCAAATATTTTTAATATGGTGGAAAAATATTTTTTATGTGACTAGACTCACGAATAAAATGAAAAATATAATTTTCAAGTTATTGCCTGGAATAAAAATATTCCACCTGTCTGCAACATCAACAAGGCACACATCATGTTTCCTTAATTTTATTTCAAAATCAAAGTATACAACATAAGAGTCACATACTTGCACAGCTCGAAAAATAACAATAACTGGCCTTTTCATCTGTAAACCTTTTTTCATTTAAATAGAATTTGGACATAATAACAGGTAAACTAATCAAATTAATAACAGCCATGCGTGTCAAAGGCAGGGAATCTGAACAGTACATTTTCCCAGTACAAGGTAAATTGCCCTGTAAGGGCCCTTTTCATTATTTAACTGTATAAATGAAAATAAATGTAACTCTTAACATTTTAATTGTCAAAGGTATTCGAGAAAGTGGAGAAGGAAGAAAGTGTTTGATAAAAGAGGATTTAAATGAAAGAAAAGGGGGATTAGGACCAGAAGGTGGCGGTAATGCAACTTATTGGATGCCAACCACTGTAAAACACATTTTTCAACCAACCACCTTAAAATGTTTCTCTTAGATAATTGACCAAAGGCCGTTCAATTCACAACAAGATGTAGTGTAGAGTGAATGAGTGAGTGCGCGTGTGCGCGTGCCCTGTCCTGACTGTCCGCCCGAGTCACCTGTGATTATCCTGTGTTACTATCCTCGAACTGGCAGACTATGAAATCCTGGCGAAATATATTAAGTTTATATATATTTTTATTATAGATATATCTACAGTATATCTGAGAATTTTAAAAGTATGGCCAATAATTTCATGAATTTTAAATAAATTTTATCTAAGTGCTGAAATTAGGCATTCTTGCTTTACATCTCATTTTATATTACTACTTGTATTTTATTTTTTTTAATATACGGTCCAGATATTATTACAGAATGTTCTTCCAAGAACATATATTTGTAGAGCTTTAAATGTGTGTGTTCTATTGACTTAAATGCCTTGTTAAAAAAAAAAAAAGAGAGAGAATAATATCATAATTCTCTAACAAGCCACTATAATCAACAAATTCCACTATCAGGTGTAAATTTGCTTATTATATAAGATTACCTCAGAGTAATAAATATAGCGATTTTGCCCTCAAAGTGGGTGTGGCTATATGCTTCACTCAACAAAGCCAATCAATCAATGCAATAGTTTACCGTTAATATATAGAGTATGCGAAAGACACAGAAACAACCATAATGCCCCTACAAAATATTTCCCAAATATGCCGCAAATACTCACAAAACACAAACATGCAACATAGCATGACGTACTCCTTACTCTGGAAAGTGTCTCATATGTTCTGAAACTGTGGTACGTATTAAAGATGTAATGTTAAGCACCACTATGAGATAAAACACGGTTCGGTAGGTCAAATATAACCGCAGCAGTCTGAGATGAGGGCGTGTAAAATACCCAAACTGAGAGTGTTATGCGCTCATATCAAAATGTAAAATGACTGTACATAACATCACTTGCTGGATGTAATAATCTACTTTAAACAGGAAGTGTATTTTGATGATGAAAGAAGTTCAACTTAGTGTAAACTAGGCGTAAGATATGCAACCTTACAAAATGTTATTTATTTATATTAATAAGTTAGGCATGGAGTTCTGCCATACATATAGACAGGCAGACATTGCAACCTAAAACAATAAAATTACTGATTACATTTAAAATAAAATTACATTACTATTTCTAAAAACTCCAACCATCAACACCAGGTATTCAAGATTCAAGATTCAAATAACTTTATTAATCCCAGAGGGAAATTGCTTACTGTCGCTACCAGGTACTGAGCCTAATGAGATATACAGTATTCATATAGGCTATAAATATGGATATGTGGACATATATATCTCTACATATCCATATTTTTATACCAACTCACAAAAGTGAATACACTCCTTTAATTTCAGCAAACATTTTAGTATATCTTCTCAATGGACAATACTATAGAAATGAAACCTTTAATATATTTTAAAGTATTTCTTGTACAGCTTGTATAACAGTATAAATTTACTGTCCTGTGTAAAATAACTCAACATATACAGTAGGCATTACTGTCAAAATATCTGGAAACAATAGTAGTAAGTACTCCTTAAGTGAACAGCTGTACGTCTTCAATCATACAAAGTCACTTGTCCTATTCATCATGTTCATGTGTTTGACAGTGGCTAAGTGTGTTTCCAAATCTGGACCCTATTGAGCAGTCCTGTGGGGCATCCTCAAGCGGAAGGTGGCAAAGTGCCATGTGTCTAAAATTCAGCAGCTTTTGTAATGTGGACCCAGCAACAACATGTGCAGCTCTGGTCAATTTCATGCCCAGGAGGACATTCAAGATACCAATGGTGCTTACACAAAATATTGACACTTTGGACACAGTTTTGACATGTTCACTTTGGGTGTTTCGTTGCCAGTTATTTAGACAATATAGTCTGCATGCTTAGTTCTTGTTAGAGGACAGTAAATCAGTCACAAGTATTGTTCCTTGAGAACACAAAGTGGTTGCTGAAATGTGAGGGGTGTACTCAACTTTGTGAGATACTGTATATATGAGTCTGTCAAAACAATGTATACACATTTTAGAAAAAGAAAAATAGTAATATGCATATTATATTAATATATCATCAATAATATCATATACTGTATATCAATCGCAATCATAAGTTTTTCTTTTTCAGAAGTGTATACATTGTTTTGGCAGACTACCACGGTAAAAAAAAAAAAGAGAAGCTGACTTAACATAAAAATGTATAACAAGTTTCACAGCATCTTTACGTTTACTCAACTTTTAGAGAAATCTTTTGGCCAAAAAAAATATATATTTCACATTGCTGTTTAGTTGACACAATGTGGACACAGTTCAAAATCTTAAGTTGACTCAACTTGTAATTCAAATATTTAGGTCAGCTCAAGTAGTATTGGTAGTGGGCTCAATTAATTAATTAATTAATTCTCTAGGGTTAACTTATCCCAACATTTCATCTATTCAAAAAGGTAATTTTTTTTCCGTTGTAGCCTGATGTAGTTGTTTCAAGTGATTTTTTTTAAATAAAAAGAAGTTGGCCTAACAATACCCCAACCATTTAAACACACAAACATTACTTTAAAAACTTTCTTCTTCCAAAACTAGTCAAAGTTAAAACAGTGATGTTTCTTTTGTTTCAAAATCAAGATCAATATAAAATAGCCGCATAACACCAACTGCTTATCAGTGTCTTGCTGATTGTTTTAAATGGTTTCTTAACCATTTTTAAAAACAGCAAATATTGATTTTTTTTTTCAAGTCAATTTTCAAGTCAATGTCAAGAGTTTCTCACCATGTGAATCTGAGAGGAGCATGTCTCCCCTAATCAATAGAAATCGTTTGTATGGCTTCATCTGTCTAGTCCTTTTGGAATTCAATGTTCAGAGCACAGACCTGACCAAACACTACTCCTTAGGTTGTTACGTAGTCACCCAGGCCATCAAGGACTACAGTCCTCCTCATTGTCACAGCAACTCAAGGCCTACAAGGCCTTGAGGGCCTGGTGACTATGTAGCAGCACCTTGTTTGTGCTCCTCTGGTAGCTCCAAAAGGCCAACCGTCACCTCTCTCAACCAATCCCCCATAGCAGAACACTGGTTAAAGAAGACAAGAGAAGTCTTTTAAAGACAAAGATAAAAAAAATCATATGATATCTAAAGAAATTGTGAGATTTACTCATTTATGTTTATTGTGTTGTATGTAGAGGGAATTGGCTAGCTCATGTAGATGGAATGCACAGGGTTAGATATATGCCGTAGAGTTGAAAAGAGTGTATTTATTGGTGTATTTGCTAAAAGTGTGGCAGCTTCGACTAATAAAAGTCTAAAAACATTATTTTATATATATATATATATATATTTTTTTTTTTTTTGTTTTGTTTTGTTTTTTTTGTTTTGTTTTTAATAAAGAAACAAATAAAGAAATATTTACCCAGAATAAAGAATTCACAAAATGGCAAAAACATAATAAAAACCATCTCATCATAGCAAAAGTCTTAATATTAGGTAAACATAACCTCAGAAGAATAAAAACATATAACTGTTTTCACAATGCAATTATTTTTACGCAAAAATTAACCAAAATAAAAAAATCAGAAGGGTAATACTAAGTACCCCTTACTGTTTCCAGAGAATTTAAGAGGATAAAAGCCAGCTGCTGCTAATCATTAACCCTATATTAAATGATGATCAGCAGGTGTGCAGACAAACAGGTGTGCAGATAAAAGTTTTGGCAGTTTGCTGGTCTGGAGCATTCAGAGGTCTGGAACATAATGCCAAGCGAGAAAGATATTAGCAATGGTCTTACAGAAGCAATTGTTGCTGCACATCAATGTGGAAAGTGTTATAAAACCATTTACAAATAATTTTAGCATTTTACAGGAGAAAAGATTATTCACAAGTAGTATGCATTCAAGACAGTTTAAAGTCTTCCACAGGCAGTGGACGTCCAGCACATTCACCCCAAGTAAACGAAAGTGAAAAATTGTTTAGAATGGGGTGGAGGAAAATCCAAAAGAAAACCTGCACTAAGACACAAACAAATTAAAACAAGGTTACAGTGGTCTATGGAGAGCAATCATTGAGTGTGGATGATTGGATTAAAGTACAATTCAGTGAGAAATCACAAATATGCATTAGCCAAGGAGATAATTCTATTTATAAATATGACTGACTGACGAAAAAAAATAATAAAAGAAATAAAATAAAATAATAATAATAATAATAATAATAATAAGGAGGGGGGTACCAAGACATCTGGTCAGGGCTGAATGGCATTGTTGCTACTGTTATTTTCAGACCCTAGGTTTGCATGTCAGTTAAAAAAAACAAAGAAAAATAGTCATTACAGTCAATGCACAGGTGTACATTAATGTTTTGGACCTTTTTTTTTATTTCACTGATAAAAAAATTGTTCTGTTGATGAATTCATTTTTGTGTCGCATGCCTCACCATCCTCACCATCACACTTTTCCTTAATCCACAATTCCTCCTAATCCCTTCATGGGTGTTTGACCAAACCTTTACAGAATCTTTATTAGGAAGCATAGATGTGCACTAGCTACAGTGCATTACTTTTTCCACATTTTATGTCACAGCCTTATTCTAAAATAATTTCAATTCCTTTTTTTCCCCTCTCAGAATTTTACACACAACACCAACACCCCATAATGACAACATGAAAAAAGTTTACTTGAGATTTTCAAATTTATTAAAAATAAAAAATTTAAAATATATATATATTTTTTAATAAAGTAAGAATTCACAGCCTTTGCCATGAAGCTCAAAATTGAGCTTGGGTGCATCCTGTTTCCCCTGATCATCCTTGAGACCTTTCTGCAGCTTAATTGGAGTCCATCTGTGGTAAATTCAGTTGATTGGACATGATTTGGAAAGGCACACACCTGTCTATATAAGGTCCCACAGTTGACAGTGCATATCAGAGCACAAACCAAGCATGAAGTCAAAGGAGTTGTCTGTAGACCTCTAAGACAGGATTGTCTCGAGGCACAAATCTGGGGAAGATTACAGAAACATTTCTGCTGCTTTGAAGGTCCCAATGGGCACAGTGGCCTCCATCATCTGTAAGTGGAAGAAGTTCGAAACCACCAGGACTCTTCCTAGAGCTTCTTAGACGGTCATCTAAACTGAGCGATCGGGGGAGAAGGATCTTAGTAAGGGAGGTGACCAAAAATCAGATACAGTGGTGTGAAAAACTATTTGCCCCCTTCCTGATTTCTTATTCTTTTGCATGTTTGTCACACAAAATGTTTCTGATCATCAAACACATTTAACTATTAGTCAAAGATAACACAAGTTAACACAAAATGCAGTTTTTAAATAATGGTTTTTATTATTTAGGGAGAAAAAAAATCCAAACCTACATGGCCCTGTGTGAAAAAGTAATTGCCGCCTGAACCTAATAACTGGTTGGGCCACCCATAGCAGCAATAACTGCAATCAAGCGTTTGCGATAACTTGCAACGAGTCTTTTACAGCGCTCTGGAGGAATTTTGGCCCACTCATCTTTGCAGAATTGTTGTAATTCAGCTTTATTTAAGGGTTTTCTAGCATGAACCGCCTTTTTAAGGTCATGCCACAACATCTCAATAGGATTCAGGGCAGGACTTTGACTAGGCCACTCCAAAGTCTTCATTTTGTTTTTCTTCAGCCATTCAGGGGTGGATTTGCTGGTGTGTTTTGGGTCATTGTCCTGCTGCAGCACCCAAGATCGCTTCAGCTTGAGTTGACGAACAGATGGCCGGACATTCTCCTTCAGGATTTTTTGTTAGACAGTAGAATTCATGGTTCCATCTATCACAGCAAGCCTTCCAGGTCCTGAAGCAGCAAAACAACCCCAGACCATCACACTACCACCACCATATTTTACTGTTGGTATGATGTTCTTTTTCTGAAATGCTGTGTTACATTTACGCCAGATGTAACGGGACACGCACCTTCCAAAAAGTTCAACTTTTGTCTCGTCGGTCCACAAGGTATTTTCCCAAAAGTCTTGGCAATCATTGAGATGGTTTTTAGCAAAATTGAGACGAGCCTTAATGTTCTTTTTGCTTAAAAGTGGTTTGCGCCTTGGAAATCTGCAATGCAGGCAGTTTTTGCCCAGTCTCTTTCTTATGGTGGAGTCGTGAACACTGACCATAATTGAGGCAAGTGAGGCCTGCAGTTCTTTAGATGTTGTTCCGGTGGTCTTTTGTGGCTTCTCGGATAAGTTGTCTCTGCGCTCTTGGGGTAATTTTGGTCGGCCGACCACTCCTGGGAAGGTTCACCACCGTTCCATGTTTTTGCCATTTGTGGATAATGGCTCTCACTGTGGTTCGCTGGAGTCCCAAAGCTTTAGAAATGGCTTTATAACCTTTACCAGACTGATAGATCTCAATTACTTTTGTTCTCATTTGTTCCTGAATTTCTTTGGATCTTGGCATGATGTCTAGCTTTTGAGGTGCTTTTGGTCTACTTCTTTGTGTCAGGTAGCTCCTATTTAAGTGATTTCTTGATTGAAACAGGTGTGGCAGTAATCAGGCCTGGGGGTGACTACAGAAATTGAACTCAGGTGTGATAAACCACAGTTAAGTTATTTTTTAACAAGGGGGGCAATTACTTTTTCACACAGGGCCATGTAGATTTTGAGTTTTTTTTTCTCCCTTAATAATGTAAACCTTCATTTAAAAACTGCATTTTGTGTTTACTTGTGTTATATTTGACTAATAGTTAACGGTTTTTGATGAGCAGAAACATTTAAGTGTGACAAACATGCAAACGAATAAGAAATCAGGAAGGGGGCAAATAGTTTTTCACACCACTGTAGGTTTCAAAAGTCCTCTGTGGAGAGAACATCTCTGCAGCAATCCACCAATCAGGCCTATATGGTAGAGTGGCCACTCCCTAGTAAAAGGCACATGGCAGCCCCTCTTGCCAAAAGACATGAGAAACAAAATTCTCTGGTCCGATGAGACTCTCTGGCCACTGTACCATATAGGCCTAATTGGTGGATTGCTCCAGAGATGGTTGACCTTCTGGAAGGTTCTCCTCTCTCCACAGAGGACCTCTGTTGGATATTGGTTTAGTAGTTTTTTCATGATGCATACACAAAGAAACAGACAAACACACAGAGAACACATCTCGATTTGCCCCCCCCCCCCATTTTTTTCCACAAATATCCTGAATGTACAGATGCACCAGATTATAGATTAATAGGATTTATAGGATTATTATATGTATAGATGAAAATAAGATTTTATAATGAGTGTACTGTATTAGTTAAACTGTAAAAAAATATAATAATATCTTATTATTATTATTATTATTATTATTATTAATCATAATCATATTTTTAACAGAAGCATTTCCAGACAGCCTCTTGCTCATATCTGTTTGCCCCCAGAGACCTCCTCTCTCTTCCATCACTTTATTTCAGTATATCCTTTCTTGATAGTCAGGTTTTGCTGGGTCCATTTGCTGCTCATTTACTACAAATACTACTCACTCCCTATCATCCCCAGTTACCTTTTTACTCCCTCTTCAATTAGTATCTCAGTGTATTTTTATTTTCAACATATTTAAAAAAATAATTCATTATCTTCCTATCTCTCAGGGGCAGATATAAAACATTAGATTATCTGATGAGTCAGTCAAGGGCAACGATTGCAAGGAAAAACAGTGAATTTAGTCACGTGTCTTGTGAGCATATTTCTCACTAACACCAGATCATCAACCAACAAAAAGGATGGACTACAACTGCTGATCACCATGAATAACACCATAAAGGAATTCTCTACCCCACTGTTACCTGACCATGGAGGTAGCTGGATACATAGCACAGACACTGCTGGGACAGAAACAAAGACTGTTAAGATAGAGCGGGGGGCTCTGCATCTATGTTAATAACAACTGGTTTACCTGTGTTGAGAACAGAATCCTGTTTTGAGAAGAATAACTGGGGGGTCTTTGAGAACCAGAATTTAAAGGAGCACACATAATCATTACCCAGCTACATTAAGATTTGTGTTGGTAATGTCACAGTCAACACACACATCCAAATTTACCCCAATCAGAAACCGTGGATGACTAAATAAGTCAAAACCCTCCTAAAAGTCTGCAATGCTGCCCTCAGGTCCAAAGATAAAGCCCTCTGCCGCACAGCCAGAGCTAAACTTGAGAGAGCCTTCAAGGGTGAGAAAGCAATATACAAAAGAGAGATAATGTACCATTTTACTCCCAACAACCCAAAGCAACTTATGGTGCGGGAGTAAAAATTCCTGAACTCCTGTTGCTTTTTCACCACTGTATTGATGTAAGAGGACCATGACAGCTCCTACGTGATGTGAACACAGAGGTAGCTGTTCACTCTCTCCACTGGGCTCTTGTTGATCACCGGGGGTCTGGTAGTTCCTCTCCTGCTTTGTACTAAAGTCCACTATTAGCTATTTTGTCTTGCTAATGTTCTTATGCTCTAATGACATCAATGTGTTTACGGGAGCAGTTGTGGGATTCATTTAGAACCTAGCAGATGATACCATACAAAAAACAAGCATCAGAACATTTCCCAATTAGGAGCCGTGGGTAGATAAAACCATCCACGACGTTCTGAGATCTCGCACCGCTGCCTATAATGTGGGACTTGCATCGTAATATATTAATTATATAATATTAATTATATAATTAGTAATATAGTACATTTATAGAAAAGTAATAAGTAATAGTAATATATTACTTTCAGTGAATAATAGTAACTAGCACAATGCTGGTCATATGTCACGAGTCAAACATTACACAAGGTAATAAAGGTACAAAAGGTAACATTAGCTCCATTAGTAGCTTTGCTAACACTAGTGCTGCTAGCACAAGCAGTGGCCTCTTGGTGCTCTTTAACAACGTTTATAGTGTTCTTGTTGTTGTCAGTAACCACCAGCACTGTGAAAAAGGTTGTTACCTTTGGCACTGTTGCTATAAATATTTTTCTCTCCTCCTGCTTCTTCCTTTTTTCAGGACCATTTATGTAGCTTCACTTCATTTTATCAGTTTCACACCAAATTCTTTCACTTTTCAGTCTCTGTTGACACCTGAATCATCCTTTCATATAGATGCTCTCAGATGCAAGTCCAAAATGGCATGATTAATTAATGAAGAGCAAAAATAATCTTAACCATAAGTTTAATTTAGCTCTGGGTGCCCCTGGTAATTCTGGGCCCAAGACCCACCTTTGACTAATGATGAAGTCCATCTCTTTCTCTCTCTCTCTCTCACACACACACACACACACACACTGTTCAGTGCACTGGTAAACTCACGCACAGTTGTCTTGTTCTATTTTTTTGCCAGCACAAAAAGACACAGGGAGCCTGGAGCCTATCCCAGGTGGCTTAGGGCACACACCTGGAAATGGTGCCAATCCTTCGCAGGGCACACACACACTACGGTCAATTTGGGAATGCCAATTAGCCTAACCTGCATACTGTATCTTTGGACTGTGGGAGGACACCCACCAAGCATGGGAAAAACATGCAAACAGAGACGAGAATCGAGCCTGGCCAGGAATTGAACCCAGACCCTGGCGGTTTAAGGCGACAGTGCTAACCACTACACCACCATGCCACCTACAAAGAGATATGTAACTTCCTAATAAACCTCATGTGTAAGTCATTACATTTTACCTGTTGGCTTCATTTGACTCTTTATTTGCAGGCGATGCTTGACCATGGCCCCTCTGCCACAATGTTTTAATAATAATAATAATCACAATTAATCATGAAAGAGATATTTTAATACACTTTTTAATACTATTTAAAATTTTATTTCATACTGTCGATTAGTTAGCTGCTAGTTAGTTTCCAGAGAATATCCTCCAAAAAAAGGAGAGAGGGGTGTTGGGGCTATAGAAGGAGATACAGTATGTGGACTTGATGGACACTTCTTATGTCCACTAGACCTATTTGGTTGCACCTGTTTGGTGCACCTGTTCACTCACATCGAGGAGTGGACAGGGAGTGATTGGGTAACCATATTTGTTGACTGAAAATTTAGGCACAATTAAGGCTTATGAATATAGCATTAGTTATAGCATTAATTAACTAGATTCCAGAGTGCTTTAGGCAATAAACTCTGTGGCCAAGGAAACTTGCATCCAACAAGTTTATTCCACAGGTATGTAAAAAAAAAAAAAAATTCTCTGCCTGTTTTATACACTCACCTAAAGGATTATTAGGAACACCATACTAATCCGGTATTTGACCCCCTTTCGCCTTCAGAACTGCCTTAATTCTACGTGGCATTGATTCAACAAGGTGCTGAAAGCATTCTTTAGAAATGTTGGCCCATATTGATAGGATAGCATCTTGCAGTTGATGGAGATTTGTGGGATGCACATCCAGGGCACGAAGCTCCCGTTCCACCACATCCCAAAGATGCTCTATTGGGTTGAGATCTGGTGACTGTGTGGGCCATTTTAGTACAGTAAACTCATTGTCATGTTCAAGAAACCAATTTGAAATGATTCGAGCTTTGTGACATGGTGCATTATCCTGCTGGAATTGGGGCTTCTGGCACAAACATACTGTGAGGACAGGTATAACAGGACTCCTTCCTGATTAGCCAGCTGCTAATTTGCAGCAGTTTGACAGTTTGCAATGTGACCAGCTGGGATTAAGTTTGGGATTGGGATCAGGGATGCAGTCAGTGTCATGTTGATTCCATCCCTAACATTTAAAAAAAAGTCAGTACACAAAACCACGGTTGAGCAGCAGACAGCAGCCAGCAGCCTAGGGGCAATAAATCTACAGACTGGCAGAAGAAAAAATTAGGAAGTTCTGCCCAAGGCCTGAGTTCACTAAAACAATTACAGTTTTATCAGAACTTCACCACCTCCAACGGCATTATGTTGATCCTACATAATATCCAATGGGCAGTTCACACACACACACACGCACACACACACACACACACACACACACACACACACACAGCAGAGCAAAAATAATTTCTGAACAAATAAAAATTCTTTTTACTGGCCCATCTGTGCATGGCTGTCTTTCAGGGTGCTCTAATAGATAGTTTCTTTTTTAAAACATAAAACAATATGTGAAAACCTTTTTTTGTGTAGACTAGGGTTGCATTATACCATTCTATGGATAACCATTTACCTTCTTAAGTAGCTATATTCTGTCACAGACTGTGTTGGCTCTGGTCAAATAAAACTTGGCATGCATCCATGCGTCTGTCTTCACTTACCTTCTTCAAAATATAAATGAAGAGGCAAAGCAATGTACAGAACTAAAACACTGCATATGCTGTTTTTGTTCCTCTTTTTCTTTTAAATGACAGGAAGAATGGTAGACCAATGATGTCTGCTGCATAAGCTTCACTGGCTGCAATACCCACATTGATCAATAGATGGCTGTGTCAGACTGTTGACTGCTAGGCAGATGACTTCATCAGCAATGCTGCACTCTGCTCTCTCTGCACTCTCACTCCAACATAATTAACACATAATTATATATATATATATATATATATATATATATATATATATATATATATATATATATACTGTATATATATGGGAACAGCCTTTCATCTTGACATATTGTAGTCTCCTTGTGTGGTAGTCTGTATTTCAAGTCACCAATTATGACTCAACTTGCATATCAGTCAACATGGCAATTGCACTGGAGAATTCAAAGAACATAGTCCCACACTTTTCTTTGCCAAGGTAGGGATCTAATGAATCAGGTATGGGATGGCAGTGTCAACAACAATTTCTCTCAGTATGCAGTAAAAGTTCTCAGTAACTGCAGGATATCCAGGGCACGATAGACCTGTGGTCTGAGGAGACAAAGAATCAGCCACTCAAAAATCCTTACAGATGTTTTGAAGCATTTTTTTTTACCTACTTACTTGTTTAACAGGATTGAAGGAAAATGTACACAATGCAATGCACTTTGTATTTTCCTATTTTATTTAATGTGCTGTTTAATGGTCGGTGTTTATTCAAGATTGAAATCTCTCCCATACAAAAAACTATATTTGCCATAAAGGTGAGAGCCACTATGATCTGATGATTTATACAGAAAACATAAGTAAAAGTAAAAATGATACACATGAACCTGCACTTTCCCTTTGAAAAAAATCCCAACAGAGCTTTTTTTTGCTTATTTCTCTCACTGTGAAAATTGTTGACGAGGTTGTATTTATGATACTGTATACTGAGACCCTCTATTATCAGATGATTTCTATCATGTTTTTACACAAAAACACAAAGAATTAAAAGATAGGGTGCTAAATTTTAAGCAGGATAATATTTTTTTATATAGTTTTCATGGATAAAACAAGCATAGGGTTACTAGGGTTAGAGAGAGACCTTTTTTTACCCTGCCCTTCCTGTCTATGTTTCTTTTATGTGAAAGGTTCACGTCTTTCAAAGATAGGATTTTAAAAAATAGTCTTGATAGACTTGATTTTGTATTCTTTTATTTGGCTGGCTGTTTAAAAAACTTCTAAAACATAAAAGTAATTAATCAAAATGTGATAAAAATTTAAAGTTTTGCATCATAATGGGAATTCCAATGAATAGGAAGAAAATAATAAAAAAAAAAGAATTATAAATGCTATGCAGCACAGCACATAAAGAAACAAGTAAAAATGTCATGCTCAACATTGGAAAGCATAAAATAAACTGTTATCCATTCCGGTATACGGTAAAAACATGCGGCATGGTGATGTAGTGGTTAGCACTGTCGCCTTGCAGCTCCTCCAGGGTCTGGGTTCGATTCCCGGCCAGGCTCGATTCCCGTCTCTGTGTGCATAGAGTGTGCATGTTCTCCCTGTGTTTGGTGGGTTTTCTCCGCGTACTCCGGTTTCCTCCCACAGTCCAAAGGTATGCAGGTTAGGCTAATTGGCGTTCCCAAATTGCCCGTAGTGTGTGTGTATGTGTGATAGACACCTTAGGGTGTACCCTGCCTTGTGCCCTAAGTCTCCTGGGATAGACTTCAGGTCACCGCGACCTGGAGCATATCCCAGGATAAAGTGGTATAGAAGATGAGTGATTGAGTGGTAAAAACTGTTTTTTTTTTCTTTGGTTTTATATTGACAAACGAATGACGCGTATGTGATTGAATGTGAGGTTAATTTGAACATAAATTTTTTTTATGACTGACAAGTTACTTATTTTATCAAGTGTTGTCCAGCATAACATTTTTTTTTCTGATGAACATGGAGAACGTTCTGTATTTGATGTATGCAATTCGAGAGATACTTCTTTATTTATGAGCACGGCTTTTAGACAGGTGGTGTTAACAGCACAGAAAAGCAAAAAGTGAGTGCCCACACAACCAAAGGATAATAACTTTCTACAAAACGTTCACATTTAGTTGTAACAGCAAAAACAAGACACAATAGTCCAGGCTAATTTTTAAAATAATTAATTATTTATTAATTAATAATTTTTTATAAAGTATTATATTACTATAAGTTTGGAGGCATGGTGGCTTAGTATTTCAATTCAATTCAATTTTATTTATATAGCGCTTTTAACAATGGTCATTTTCTCAAAGCAGCTTCACAAAAATTAAAGAAATTTATAATAAAAAATAATAAATGGGTGACGGCGACAGTGGCAAGGGAAAAACTCCCTGAGATGGCAATAGGAAGAAACCTTGAGAGGAACCAGACTCAACAGGGAACCCATCCTCATTTGGGTGATAACAGATAGAATAAACATCATGTGTGTTGTGCAGGTGAAAGTACAATATAACAGAAATTCTTTAAATGAACATGAAGTCCAGTTCAGCATAGGGATGAGTCAGTAGGTGCAGAGGGCAGATGGGGTCTGGATCACTGGAAGCACAGGAGCAGCATGTGTAGCTCTAACCATCATAAAGCAGAATTCAGCTGGAGCTGGTCCTTCTCTGGAAGCCTCAGGATCCTTGCAGGGTTGGCCTTTGTCTGCTAAAGCTGGTACAATCTCCAGATGCCTCGGGATGGGTAGAAAAGTACAGAACAGATGGAGAGAATTAGCGTAGTTGCCATTCAGGATAGATGTACTGAAGTATGAAGTTATGGGATGAGTTACGCGTATGCCAGATTAAAGAGATGCGTCTTGAGTCAACTTCCTACAAGTCTACCTGGGTCTTCAATAACTACCTGGACTCCATATTAACATCAGTTAACATCAGCTATTATAGCTGAACTGCCTCCCACCCTACACACTGTATAAATGCAGATCATTTACTGCTTTCTGTTTCACCCAGATGAGGATGGGTTCCCTGTTGAGTCTGGTTCCTCTCAAGGTTTCTTCCTATTACCATCTCAGGGAGTTTTTTCTTGCCACTGTCGCCCTCGGCTTGTTAACCAGGGACAAACTGACCATTTTGATTCATACACATTCACATTTCATACAAACTTAAATAATTCTTTTGATTGTGTAAAGCTGCTTTGCGGCAATGACAATTGCTAAAAGCGCTATACAAATAAAATTGAATTGAATTGAATTAACAAATTACTATTACCCTTACTAAAATGGGAAATGTAATGAAGTGTAGCAGGATGTTAAGTTAATTATTGCATCCAAAACTATATATTTCTTGCCATCCTTCTATGTGTGGGCTGCAGGAGCACACATGCAAGGAGTCTTTGCATGTTTACTAAAGGGAAAGGCCTAGTGCTTTAATCGGGGGAACTTACAGGGAGCTACATGTATAGACAAGCTGGAAGAATGACTACAGTTCAGGTAGACAAAAAATGCAGTCAAGCAAGCTTTTAGATTAGCCCCAAAGGAAGGGCTGTCACCAGCTGCTGCCTCTTAGAAAGGAAATAAAGGCAGAACAGGACTTGTTTGTGGATTCCAGTAGTAGACAGGGAAAATAATGTTAAATTTCCAAGCTAAGGCAAAGCATATGTCCTAATAATGATTTTGTTGTTTGCCGTGCATACTCAGGATACTCAAAATGTACACAAGCATAACTGAAGACTACTCTTCATGCTTACATTTTTTTTTTTTTTTACAATTATTTCAACGTAGGAAAAGTTAGGGACATCAGAAGGGTGAAAGATTGAATGCAGTTTACAGCTTCTTATTAGACTCCGCCCTTATGGAACCCGTGGAACTAGCATCTTGGAAACAGAAGCAGGCAAAGAACCAACAGGCAGGAAAAGGGGGTTGGACTTTATATAGCCAATGAAAACTTTAGAAGACAACAGAAGACAACAGAGTCCACAATCCTCATACAGAGTGCAGTGAAGATCCCTACTGATCTTATGCATTACAGGTACATACGGTGTCAGGAATCTCAGGCTGAGTTCTTCTGCCAGTTACAAAGGCCCTGAACAACTACAAATCAAGGATCTAGAGGCATGGCTGTGACAAATTTCCACTATATCACCCGGATGAGCAGTGGTTTCAAAGTTTACATTCTAGAAGGTAATTATCATTTTGTGACACATGGTTTGCTTGATGTCCTAAGGTCTTTGCTGGTTTCTGTTCGCATCTTCTGTTTTGTCAAATACATTTCTGCATTATGTGTAATTAGATCCTGACACAATGCAAAACTGAAATTACGAGGAATCACCAGGAATTTTCAAACAATAAAAAAAAAAAATTTGAATTCTGCATTATGAATTAAAGCTGTGAATTAGAACTAAGTAAAGTGAGATAAAATAAAATATAAGTAATAATTATACAAATCTGTAAGAAAAAATATACTTTTAATTTGTATGTAATATTATCTCAGACTATAAGATGAGTGAATGTAAATGACAAATGCTGTTAACAGGCAATATTACCTCATTGTAATTTTACCCAGTCAGTGTTACCTCTGGAAGGTCTATCTTGTCTGAGGGTTCAATGAAAATAATCCTCCCCCAGGCACTGGAAAACCACTGTGTTGGAAGGTGTGGTTTTTACCCACTCCTCTGTCCTCTAACATGTCAAGTCAGTCTGTCACACACTTTGACACAGGAAATACATGTAAACCTATGTATGAGTGTATTGGTCATGTGCACTGCACCAAGATTTCCACCCAAAACACCCACATGGTGTTTGAAACTTAAAATGAAAAAGCTGGTTTTCTAAATCCTCGAAAAAAAGGTATTGTGAGATTTACTGCCTACTATAAATATGAAAGTGTCCTTAAATCTGAACAACATGTTAACACACAGTAAGCTTGTAATACCCTTCATTTATTTTAGTTTGGAGCAGCTTGTCCTGACATTGACATGTTGTTTATTTATTTAAAAGGCCTCCTGTCAATTCTTATCTTACAATTCTTCTGTCTTGTGCTAACAAACAAAATATCTCTAGTGGATACATTTTTTTCCAGTTTATTTTCAGACAGTTATGTTTTTTTACATTTCTTGTGTGGTGTATTTTACGTTTATATGACACTTACCGTTAGTAGTGAGTCAGATTGTGTTCCAGAGTAATACTCATAGATCCAGTCTATCTTGTTCTGTGGCTTAAAACAGTTTACATTATTATGATGGTACAACAATGTTTTCCCACAATTGGGTTATTTTGGTCATGCAAAATTGCAGAGACGAATATTAAGCTGGTTGTTAATGTATCTGCTGCCCATTTTCATTGTTTGGACCTGGTTATGTATTGATGACTGGGTGACCTGGGGTCTATACTTAAGCATAAATAAAAGTAAAAAAAAAAAAAAGTAAGTAAAAATGTGTGTAATAATAAGATGTATTTATGTTACCTTATAGGTCAGCCACACCTGAGGAGCGAGGACCGGTTTCGTCACATAACCAGTGACAGAATCAGAGTGACTCCTGCTCACCCGTTCAAACACCGACACAGTTCAGAACAAGGACGGACACTGGAGGAGAGGTACAACTACTTTTTAATAGTAGTTGTCCACTGATTATCTAAAGACTTCTATTGATAACTAATAATAATCTCTTGGTTTCAGAAGAGAGAAGGCCCTCAGCAAGAGTCTGGCCAGTGCTAACAGGACATCATCACGGTTCAACAAGCTGGAGAGTCCTACATCCACTTGGAGCCCCACAGCAAGTCCAACTCACCAAATCTCCAATACAGTTATGGATGAGCCGCTTGCCCTTATTAAGAAAATGCACCAGGAGACAGAGGAGACAGAAGACAAAAACAGAAAAACTCCAGTGAGACACTTACAGGTAACTGCTTTCAATAAGCTGTATTGCATCAATCACAGAGGTTTAATTAAAATTACATATAGTACTTAGTAAACTAAGATAATGGTGTTTTGTCAACATAATGAAATATTCCAGTAGATAAACAAGCAGACCAGATCAAGTACAGTTTAATTTACTTTGATTAATTTAATTAGATTAAAATTATATAAAAATTTGTCAAACACTATAAAACATTGTAATCCCATGCATTAGACATTAGAAAATTGTACTATGGATATAACAAATAAGGATTCACAATCAAATCATCTCAAAGTAATTAATTAACCATACATTCTAATATGGTATTGTAAAACATACAAAAAATATTTGTATTGTAAACCGTTACTAAGACAATATGGTCGAGAATTAATATTAAAGTACTGGAAGAATTATTTCAAACATTCTGGGGTATTTTATTAACATCAAAGCATTCCTTTTTCTTTGCATTCAAACTATACCACAAATGGCACATGGAGTATTGATAACCACTAGACTAATTTCTCCTCTGCCCAGTACATTATACATCTTTACACTTCTCAAGATCTCTCCAGTAGCCACTTAAGTTTACTTATCTCCACTGTCTATGAGATGCAGCTGAATTCAAGATAGGTATCAAGCAAGACTGCTTATGGGGGCTCAGACAGGCCTTTGCTTGTTCAAGATATGTAATCCAGCCTGATTCAGGATGAAATGTAAGCAATGGGTGGAGGAATGTTGTCAACAAGTTCCAACAGACCACTGCTGTTATTGATCGGATTGTGGCATTGTGGATGAAGGAACACTAAAAGCTTCAGCTATCCTTTCTTTTTAAAAACTATGGCCAAAACAAAATTCTACAGGAATCATTGTTAATCTAGTTCTAAAGTTATAGCATTAATACCACTATAAGTTCACTGTTATTTATATTTTTCATACAGTGGTCATTATCGCAATAAGTATGAAATATGTGCAAGAATATGTATAAATTAAAGTATCAGATTGTCCCTAGAGTTTCCACATTGTAATAATCCATAAACTTGCAGGTTCGGCCCTCAGTGATCACATGCGTCTCATCAACAAAGGCAGCCTGTATGCCGATAGACTGTTGCAAGCACTCCACTGGTATGCTATATAAGAATCTATTCTTTTCTAAAGGCTTTTTCATTCACAACCTTTTTAGAAAGTCAGATTTATTCACCATCTTAATCAACACACTACAATAAAATTTTAAATCAAGTTTTAAACTGTAGGTAAAAGCTTTTGTACACCTGACCATCACACCCATATACGTTTCTGTATAATGTAGCATTGAATTTCCTTTTCCTGGAACAAAGGACAAACATGTTCCAGCATGAGAAGGCCTCAGAAAGTAAGGTGCATGAAGACATGGTTTGACAAGGTTGCATATGAATGGCCTGCACCAAGCCCTGACCTCATGCCCACTGAAAACCTCTGGGATGAATTAGAACCCAGACTGTACTCCAGGTCTGCTTACCTGACACTAGTGTCTGATCTTACTAATGCTGTTGTAGCTGAATGTGCAAATGCATTAGTAATGGCCACAAACACCCACTCAGAAGAGATCCATTATATATATATATATATATATATATATATATATATATATATATATATATATATATAAAAAGGGTGGCTGGAATTCTGGAATGTAATGTTCAAAATTGACTTATAAATGTGATGGTCAGGTGTCTACAAACTTTTAGACATATAGTCTATATGCTATTCTAAATCTGATTTTGTGTTCTCTTTGTGTAGTTATGATGCAGCACAGGTATGATAATGTTGAGGAACATTTCCAGCGGAGCCTTGGGGTGAACTATCAAAAAGGTTCCTCTAAGCAAATCTCCATAAGTGTGTCTGTTGATGACCATTTTGCCAAGGCTCTTGGAGAAAAGTGGCTACAACTCAAAGCATCCTCTTCTGCTTGCAGTTCATCTTCCACACTGTCAACATCATCTTCACGTCTAACCTGTAATCCCACAGTTATCGACTCGCCTGGTTATGGCCAAAGCCCTAAACGAGCACGCAAGGATTCTTTCAGTCCAACTACAGCCCCTGCCAGCATGTGGCCAGGGAAATGAAACTTGTCTAAATACATACTGGACTTTTACATAGAACCACAAGTTGGGTGTTCACAGTGATGTGTTATCACTGCAGCTAAATAAAATGCCAAGAACATGCAGTTAAATACCTGAGCGATCGGATAGTGATAAGATTTTGAGAATCACTATTACGGATTCAGGAAACTCTGTATGGAATTTTTTTTACAGGATCTGATCACTTTATGTTTTAAGTATGGATATACATGGTGCATATATTATTGGTTCACTTATAATCATTTTTACTTTTTGTAGTCCTTGATTGCACTGATAATAAATAATAGTCTTAAATTGCGTATTTGCCAAGACTTTAACTTGGTCCCATGATACTAATTTTACCATGAACAAGGAAAAAAAAAAACATTTGTGACATAATTACCTTTACAATACTCTAGCTCTAAGAAAAGATTTAGCAGTAACATATGATGGGTGCACTGCTTCGTGTGCTTGCTATAGAAACCTGACATGCACATATCTTTGGAATTAAGCAAATCTGGACTCAGCAACATATTACTGTTTCTCCTAAATCCAATCTTTATGCTCCCTAAAAATTGAAGCCATTTTATTAGCCTTTAACAACAAATGGTTTTCTTATGGCCATGCAGGTGTTTAGTCCCAATCTTGAGTTCCCATCACATTGTGCTTATGGATATTCTTTTATTGTCATTATTAAACATAAATTTCAACTATTGATTTTTTTATGATGGGACTTCAAGTGTTAAAGTGATCTGGCCGCTATCCTTCTAGATTTTACTAATGTGTAGGGCAGTTCAACTCAATTCCAGGAAAATTAGCAATCTCATTACTTGCACTCTAACCAAAAGTACGGCACCAAGATGTGTCAAATAGGTTCCGAGGGCAAAAGGGTTCGTACCTCAGGAGGTTCATGTGTACCCCCAAAAGAAAGACAGAGAGAGACAGTTAGAGAGAAAGAGAGAGAAAGCGAGAGAGAGAGAGAGAGAGAGAGAGAGAGAGAGAGAGCAGCTGCAGTAGTTAAAGTCAGTGTATATTTTATGCAGAGTGCAAGCAGAAAATCTGTCTGGACTAACTATGGCATCATAACTATAAGTCAGGGGCAGAAGAAAACACAGACATGAGGGCTTCCAGGGAGGTAAGGCAACTTGTCATTTTACAGTGATCAAATTTGTGTGATAACGGATAGCAGGAATTGATTTGCAGTCATACTGAGTGTTAGGCAGCTGGAAGTTCAACATAACAGGAGATGTGTTTAAGTAAAGTCCACTTATTGTACTCTATTATTAGAGGTACAAAACTGTTTGTAGGCATTTCAGGCCTGAACTATTGAGCGACGGCAGTCACAAGTGATCAGAGAACAGCTGCTTGCATCAGCCGAGTCCAAGACCATATTTATGGTCAAGTAGAACTGTCCCCAACCACCACACGCAACCCAAGCAGGCCACACGGGACTCTGAAGCAGGGCACCAGGATAAGTCAGACAGGTCTGGATCAGTGGCAACTCAGGAGCACCATGTGCAGCCCAGCAGAGAGAGAGAAAAAGAGAAAGAGAGAAAACAAATATGGTCACAGTCACATGCAGAAGGTGAATGTATATTTAGTGCATACTACAATCAGGGAGACTATTATGACAACATTCCTAAAAGAGAGAGCCATAAGGAAACACAGGTATAAGGACTTCCTGGGAAGTAAAGCAACCAGTCATTCCACTGTCAAAAAACCTAAATGATCAATGAGGGTGGGGACGACAGTATCCAAACATACCAGTTTACCATAATACTATATATCCACGAGTCCCAATAGACTTTAATTGAAAGGCTAATTCATAATTTGGGCGCTTCTGGCAAAAAAAAGCTCTGCCCCCTGCTGTAGTTTTCATAATATGCAGTATCCACAAGTAGCCTGAATCTATTAATTAAAGGAGGTGTGGAGGATCATAAAGTTAATGCGAAATTTTACTGGGAGCCAATGAAGTGTGCATAGGGGTGTTGTGGTCATATTTTCTAGTATTAGTGAGGACTCTTGCTGCTTCATATTAAAGCTTGTTTATGCACCTAGTTAAACATCCAGACAGTAATGCATTACAATAATCCAATCTAGAGGTGACGAAAGCATGAACTAATTTTTTTGCAAGGTGTAGTACCTTATACACTCACCTAAAGGATTATTAGGAACACTATACTAATACGATGTTTGACCTGCCTTAATTCTACGTGGCATTGATTCAACAAGGTGCTGAAAGCATTCTTTAGAAATGTTGGCCCATATTGATAGGATAGCATCTTGCAGTTGATGGAGTTTTGTGGGATGCACATCCAGGGCACGAAGCTTCCGTTCCACCACACCCCAAAGATGCTCTATTGGGTTGAGATCTGGTGACTGGGGGCCATTTTAGTACAGTGAACTCATTGTCATGTTCATGAAACCAATTCAAAATGATTCGAGCTTTGTGACATGGTGCATTATCCTGCTGGAAGTAGCCATCAGAGGATGGGTACATGGTGGTTATAAAGGGATGGACATGGTCAATAAAGGGATGGACAATGCTCAGGTAGCCCGTGGCATTTAAATGATGCCCAATTGGCACTAAGGGGCCTAAAGTGTGCCAAGAAAACATCCCCCACATCATTACACCACCACCAGCCTGCACAGTGGTAACAAGGCATGATGGATCCATGTTCTCTCTCTACCATTTAAATGTCTCAAAAGACATCGAGACTCAGACCAGGCAACATTTTTCCAGTCTTCAACTGTCCATTTTTGGTGAGCTCGTGCAAATTGTAGCCTCTTTTTCCTATTTGAGGTGGAGATGAGTGGTACCCGGTGGGGTCTTCTGCTTTTGTAGCCCATCCGCCTCAAGTTTGTGCGTGTTGTGGCTTCACAAATGCTTTCCTGCATACCTCGGTTGTATCGAGTGGTTATTTCAGTCAAAATTGCTCTTCTATTCTATGCTTGAATCAGTCGGCCCATTCTCCTCTGACCTCAAGCATCAACAAGGCATTTTAGCCCACAGGACTGCCGCATACTGGATGTTTTCCCTTTTTCACATCATTCTTTGTAAACCTAGAATTGGTTGTGCGTGAAAATTCCAGTAACTGAGCAGATTGTGAAAGACCGGCCCGTCTGGCACCAACAACCACGCCACGCTCAAAATTGCTAAAATCACCTTTCTTTCCCATTCTGACATTCAGTTTGGAGTCATGCCCAGGACCACCCCCTTAAATGCATTGAAGCAACTGCCATGTGATTGGTTGATTAGATAATTGCATTAATGAGAAATTGAACAGGTGTTTCTAATAATCCTTTAGGTGAGTGTACTTATTTTCTTGCCAATATTTCTGAGATGAAAGAATGCTTTCCTAATATTATTATCTACTGTATATGAGCTTCAAATTAAAGATTGGAATTTATAATGTCAGCAAGGAATTGTACTGCTGAACTTACTTCTAGCTGCATGTGGTCCTAGTACCAGTACTTCTGTCATGTCAGGATTAAGCAGCAGGAAGTTAATTAGCAGCCAGTGTCTAATGTCCCTCATACATTTCTCAACTTTAATAAGATGCCATCTCTCATCTCGCAATAGCTTACCAATATTACCCATTTTTAAAACTATAATCATATTTAGCATACAAAACATTTAGAAAAGACCTCTTGTAAGTGCATGTTATTCACAAGTTCTGACGCGTATCTTTCCTGTTACACATGGTTACTCACGACTCCAGACGTCCGTTGATTTCTTTGTCTCTTGTTTTATTTTCAACATCAAAGTACAACGGTTGTTACAGTTTCTTGCATAAGTCCACTGTAGTCGTTTGCTGTGTTCTGTAGCTTACGGTAGATTACGGTCAAAAGCTTGTGTTCTCCACACTTGCATATCTTGAACAACAACTAACAACTAACAACTAAGGTGCGTGATAGACATGCAGCTACACAACTGTAAGTTGATGTCACAGAACAACTTACAAGTATAATACTAAATGCTTAACTAATAAACTTAATGTATAATGCTTGACTAATAAGATGAAGATAAACACAACAACAAATCATAAGAATGAAATATGGTCCTTACATTTCCAGCCCCTAATTGACAGGCAAGGAGACTGACAATTACACACATTTTTTGTTTTGTTGTTTTTTGTTTGTTTTTTTAACAATAGAGCCACAATGATTAAAACTTCTTAACATTTTAAACCTTTTTCTTTACTATTTAACTTAAGGAATTCATATTGTTACGTTCCAAATGAAAGAAACATAACTACTTATAATATAATTAACAGTCCATTTTACATATGAGGCACAACTTGTCGATGGGTCTTTCCAGTGTACTGGTTTTAGTTTGGACCAGCACACGTCTCACAAGTCCTTTTTTATCGGGGAACACTTTCGTGATTCGTCCGACGACCCATGAATTTCTTAGAGAAGACTCATCAATTATTAGAACTACATCTCCAATTGAAAGGTTTTTCCTCACTTGAAACCATTTTTGACGCTCCTGAAGCAAGGGCAAGTATTCACGCACCCATCGCTTCCAGAATAAGTCAGCAAGGTATTGAATTAGCTTCCAATTGCGACGTGCAAAAATTTCCTTCTTTTTGAAAAGTCCAGGCAAGTTTGGCTGTCTTTTCATCAACAGCAGGTGGTTGGGTGTTAGGGGTTCCAGATCTGTGGGATCGCCTGTAAAAGTGGTAAGGGGTCGGTCATTCATTATTGCTTTGACTTCACACAGGAATGTATGCAAGCTCTAATCTTTTATCATTTATCATCATTCATCACTAAAAGTTTGTTCTTTTAGTACAGATCTCAGAATCTCAGAATCGTCGAATAGCATTTAAGCAGGATTCTGTATCTAATGACTGCGCAACTTCAATGTGCACAGCTCTTGTTGTCAGACAAGTAAACAATACGCCATATCTTTTGACATGACTTCTACCTCTTTTGACCTCAAAGGGTCCAAAATAGTCTACCCCTACGTTAGTGAATGGTGGGTGATCTGGTGTTATTCTATCATGTGGCGGTTCTGACATTTTTTGTTCACTAGTCTTTGCTCTAATCTTTCTACATGTCACGCAACTGGAAAGAAACTTTCTCACAAGAGAGTTAGTGGTCGGAATCCAGTATTTCTGCCGCAATTTTGAAAGCATATAATTCCTTCCACGATGTCTGACCTATTTGTGAATGTCTCTTAAGATTAAGGTTGTGATGTGTGAGTCTTTAGGTATAATGACTGGATGTTTTACGTGCTCGGGCATTGCAGACTTACCGAGATGTCCTCCCACTCTTAGCAATCCATCCTGCAGTACTGGGTCGAGTCTGGAGAGACAACTTTTTTATTTTTACGGATGCATTACCTTTTTGTAACATGAAAATTTCATCTTTGAATTTTTAGTTTCGTACGAACTTAATAATTTCATTTTCTGCTTTTGTTAAATCCTGAATTGTCAGAGACCTGTGGTTTTCTGTTATTGAGTCATTTACCTGTCCTTCAATCTTTTTTTTTTCTGTTTAAGCATGTCTTTAACATAAAGAATCCAGACAACGGATCTTTTCAACTTGTACCAGTCAGAGTGATAGTTACTCAATATACTCACGGCATCTGTGCTCTCTGTAGTCTTTACGAGATTAACTGAAGCTGAATGTTTATCTCAGTGTCATCCTCTTTTATTGACAGATCATGAATGTTCTCAGGCCATTTACACTCTGGTTCTTTGAGAAAGGAGGGACCATGGATCTAATTGGCGTTTTTCATGAATTTTTCACAAGAAACTCCACTGGATGCAGAATCAGCTGGGTTTTTTTGAGGTGTCGACATATCTCCACTGCTGTGGCTTGGTTAACTCTCTTATAATGGCAATTCTGTTAGCAACAAAGGTTTTAAAACAAAGTTTTTCATTGTCAATGTATCTAAAGACAGTTGTACTGCCGGTCCAAAACATAGAGTCCAGCAGTTCTATTTCCAGTTGACCTTTCAACATTTTGTCGTTGTTCACAGCAACCACTGCCGCTGTCAATTCCATTCGGGGGATAGTGGTTTGTTTCAAGGGCGCTACGCGAGAATTCCCCATCATAAATGCACAGTGTGTGAGTCCATCAGCATTTACTAACTTTAGGTATGAGACAACTCCATATCCCATCTCACTTGCATCTGAAAAGTGGTGAAGTTGTGCTGTAGTTGTGACTCCAAAGTCAACCGGTTTTACGCATCTTGCTACACTAAACCCAGACAATTGATGCAACTCGTGTAGCCAGGCCTTCCATCTTTTTGTAAACTGTTCAGAAATCATCCCAAGCGAGTCTTTCTTTACACAACTGCTGCATTAAGATCTTAGCTGGCAGTATAACTGGTGCGAGGAAGCCTAAGGGGTCATAAATTGAACTAGAGACTGACAAGATTTCTCTTCTAGTTAAAGGCGGCTCTTTTAAACTAATCTTAAACTTGAGCATGTCTGAATTGATACACCACAACACTCCTAGAGCTCTCTCGACAGGGAATGCGTCTTTACTCAAATCTAAGTCGCTCATGTCTTTGATTCTTTCACTCTCAGGAATGGAAGTTAGTAAGGTACGACTATTACTTGCCCACTTGGTAAGGTGAAACCCTCCAATTGTGCAAAGGTTGGTAAGATTATTATATAACGCAACTGCTTGATTATGACTAGAGACAGACTTCAGGCAGTCGTCTACATAGAAGTTTTTAAGTACTGTGTTGACTGCCTCAGCAGATGCATTGCTGCGGTTTTCTTCTGCTGTTTTCCTAAGGGCGAAGTTAGTTGGAGATGATTTTGCACCAAACAAATAAACGACCTTATACTCGTCCAAGTCCTGACTCACATCTCCATTCGGCTACCATAGGAAACGCAACAAATCTGTGTTTCCGGAACTCTAACCTGAGTACATGGCTTCCACATCTGCCATCATGGCAACTTTCTCTTGTCTAAAGCGTGTAAACACTCAAATGAGTGAGTTTGTCAGGTCGGGTCCCTGTAGGAGCTTGCTATTTAATGATAATCCCTGATAGCTAGGAGCACAGTCGAAGACTACTCTTGGCTTTTTCTAATGAGGATAATATACACCATGGTGAGGTATATACCACACTTGACCGTCTTGTCGACTTTTTCAAACATGTCGTTCACGAAGTTTGAATACTCTTCATGAAAGGAGTGGTTATTTTTAAACTTCCTTTTAAGGTTCAGTGCGCGCTGCATGGCTGCACTTTGGTTATTGGGCATTTGAATTGTTGCTTTCTTAAATGGAAGGCTGATGTAGAAGTGATTATCGTCTAAAAACTGATAGACCTCTTGTGACAACTCAGCTTTGTCATCACAATTCCGCTCAGGAAAATCGTGGTTGTACTGTTGTATCAGCATTTGTTCTACACTTTCGATGGAAATTCTGTTGACTGTAACGCTCGCTTGCTCATTGTCATATGTGCCTTCCTCGACCGACTCTCGAAAAGGTCCATTTATAGTCCATCTAAGAGCGGTCATTACTGCGTATGGCCAATTGTGCCTGCTGTTAATTACTTGCCATGGTTCTAGGAGCTTATGCTCTTTATTACCTATGAGAATTTCGACTCCAGCATTAATCTGAGGCAATTTTACTTCACTGAGGTATGAACACTTATCCATGTCGTGCTGTTGTAGAATGTTTTCCGCTGAGACTGGGATGCTCTTTTGTGTAAACACTTTGGGGAGTTCAACAAAGGTGTTTTCTTTCAGACTACTAACCTCATAACTAGCACATAACTTTCTACTTGTTTCCTCGCGTTCATGGTGCTTAACATAAGGGGCCAGGGGTAGCTCAGTGGTTAAGGCATTGGACTACGGTTCGGAAGATCCCAGGTTCAAACCCCACAACCACCAAGTTGCCACTGTTGGGCCCTTGAGCAAGGCCCTTAACCCTCAACTGCTCAGATGTATAATGAGATAAAAAAAAAATGTAAGTCGCTCTGGATAAGAGCGTCTGCCAAATACCTAAATGCAAATGTAAACATAATGTAATTTTTTTTACCTTGTACGTTTAACCGCCTTGCTAATGACACTGTACAAAAAGTAGCGGAACTACCTGGGTCCATAAAGGCATACACTTCTACTGTCTTATTACTATTCTTGGACTTTATTTTAACAGGTACAATGGAGAAAATACAATCATATCCAGCCCCAGTGCAGGCACTTGTTTCATGACTCACTGTAACAGGCAAGGTGTTAACTGTTTTAGTCTCATCAACTTTACACATCTTATTTACAGTAATAATAAGTAAAAGATTAAAAAAAAACTTGTCTGCTTTTAAAAATTAAACTGAAAGTGGCTCCCTTTTTTTTCTTACTCTGTCTTTGATTATTTTCTTGGACCCCATGGTGCTATGTCTTCACTAAATCTTACACAAAATGCAAAAATGCTTCGCTTGGCTTTCCATTGACTCACCAAGTTTTGCATTCGGTTTAGCTCGGTTTGTTTGCTCGCATGCTGAAAATGCTTTGTATGCTGAGGGACGTTTCTTGCTAAATTCTCGTTCTTATTTCAATGTAGATATGAACATTAGTTACTATCTTTTCCAGAATCTTAGAGATAAAGGGGAGGTTGGATATCGGTTTGATAATCGGACAGCTAACAGGGGGTTTCGGTCAGCTTTCTTAAATAATTGATAACTTTTAATGTAAAAGATTTTGGAACATACCCACTGCTGAGTGCAGAATTAATTCTTATTAACATGGGTTCTGTTATTGCTGGTACAATTTATAAAATATTATAGGTTCTGATTTGATATGGTAAGTTTATCATCTGCATCAATTAAATTGTCTTGTTTTAAAGACTAACTTTTTTGCCTAATATTTACAGTTTTGTTATTGAATTTTTTTTTTTTTTTGCTACAGTATTAAATAAAATCTAGGATTATTTTATCTATTTTCTATAAGAGTTGGGAGAAACAACGATCTAGCAGCACTAAGAGCTTTTCTATAGTTCAGGATGCTCTCCTTCCATGTTATTTGAAATACTAACAACTTAGTTTGATGCAATTTACGTTCTAATTTTTGAGTGGTCTGTTTTAAAGTGGGTGTGTGGTCATTATACCAGAGAGCGAGTTTCTTATCTTTAATCATCTTTCTTTAAACTAAAGCTACATTATATAAGATATAATGAAATGTTGACTCTAAATTTTCAGTCACCTGCGATCCAATCAAAGTTGATAACTATGGGAGATTATTGATAAAGCTCTGTGTGGTATTTAATGTAAATGTAGATTTAATGTGGCAGGGCAGCGCTGTGCATACATTATTACTATGACACACTTTAATTAATACCAGACTGTGAAATTGTGATTATATTTCTTATACTTAATCTGAAGGACATTCTTAAATCTAAAGTGTGAAATCTAAAGAGTGGGTCCTTCTACACACTGATTTACCAGTATGGGCATAAATGCTGTTCTCAGAGGGTCTTCTGGATTCTTAAGATAAATATTAATGTCTCCAGCAAGGTTTGAGAGGAAATCTTTAAATTCACAGAGAAATTCAGAGTACGGCCCTGGGGGTCTGTATAATTATCAGGATCGACTGAGCAGACGTAATATTTTTAGCTACACTCGTTATGTTACTAAAGAGAACAAATGCATTAAATTTGTGTGTGTTTTGGTATGATAGGCAGATTATATTGTTAATAACTGTGACACCTCCTCCTTTACTAGTTAACTGAGGCTAATGTACTGTACGTAGCTGTATCCAGGCATATTTGGCTCGGGGAACAGACACAGTCTCAATAAGTTCATCCTGTCATTTTGGGGTAACTGCAGCTTTGAGGAAGTGACTGAACTTCGACGTTCACTTTTTCTTCAGTGAAGGTTAAAACAACTGATGTAAATAGATTAAATATTCACGGTTATTTGTTGTAATTTTCCTTATATTGTATTTGACAGGATGGGTATATTTTGCGATTTGCTCATACAATATATGTTAATTTATCACTTAAAAGTGCTGGAGCTTAACCAACATGCATTTCTAACCATCTAAGGTCTATGTAAAGTCATTATGAAATTGAATGGATTTTTAAAGTTATGAAGTCTCAAAGGCACTTTATTATGAACTTGACCGAGCTGCTATCAGTCAGTTACCTGATTGAGTTCAGTGGGGTCAGCTGATAATCCAATCATAGATAATAACTCTGGAAGGCTCTGTGCAGTAGTTGACATGAATGAAGTAGTGTGGCGTACATTATTACAAAGGCACTTTAAATGAGATTGCAAAAAAGGACATGCGTAAGGCAGAGAAAAACACTGGGATGCATGTGGTGACTGGTTCCACTTTACCATGAAGACAGCTGTTCCTCTGAGGACTTGTGACTTACAGCTGCCACACGGTATATCTGTACTAAAATCTTTGCTATCAGTCATCACCCAAATAAGGATTGATTCCCTGTTTAGTCTGGTTCCTCTCAAGGTTTCTTCTCATGGCCATCTCGGGGAGTTTGTCCTTGCCACCATCGCCACCTCGGCTTGCTCATCAGGGACAATCTGATCATTTTGATTCATACTATTTTTCACATTTCCTACACGTATACCATAATTCTTTTTTATTTCTGTAAAGCCGCTTTGCAACAATAAACATTGTTAAAAGTGCTATAAAAGTGAAATTTAATTGAATGGAATAGAATAATTTTATAAGTTTCGTCTGTGTAAATGTCACTATATTTTCTATATTTAAACTCAAGGTTAATATTAAATCTACTACTTCTAACCCCTACTGAGTCTGGAATGGAAATAAGTTCTGTTCTCAGAGGGTCATCAGTGTTCTTAAAATAAATATTAACGTCTCCAACAATTAATGTTTTGTCTTAAGAAATTACAAGGTTTGAAAGGAAACCTATAAATTCATAAAGAAATTTAAAGTATGTCCTTGGGGGCCTGTACATTGTGATTAGCATTATCATGGCCAGTCAGCTTCCGACCCAACAATACAGATAAACTAAAAAACTACTATCAAAGCAATAATGCCCTACCACACTGATACAGTAATTTGTGCTAAAGGAGACCTGACAAAGTATTTCATGCATAAATATATGTATTGCAAATTTCTTTTAAATTTATCTTAGGAAACGTGCTTAAATTTTAAAATATGACCTGGACTTTTGATTTTCTTAGTAATCAATCATTGAAATTATTTAAAACAAAAAAGGATTGAAATATTCAACTTTAAATGTAATAAATCTAGAATATATGGGTCTTTTACTTTTTAAGTTAAATGACAAAAGAAATGTAAGTTTGTTATTCAAACCTTCCTTGAGATGCACTGTATATGTACATCAGTACTTCACAACAACATGACCAGACTGAGACCATTAGATTTTGCCAGTCATTTTACACAACATTCAACCACCAAATAATGTTACTCTTTGGTCTCTTTTTTTTTTTTGATTATTCAAAATCTGCCTTATTTAACACAATTAGCCAATGTAAGACATCCACACAGACACAACAGATTCTGAAATGTTTTATACAATTCATGTCTGACACTGAATGTACTGAAGGATTTTAAACTTTTTTTGCCACATAATGCTGAAAAACTGTTTTTAGATTTATGCATTTACAAACTAATACTTTTAATAGATGTTTAAGAAGTATATAAAGTTCCTCTTTCCATTAGACAATTTTCTTCCATGTGCCAGAGTGCACAACAATCACACTATTTTTGATATCAAAATGAGCATACTCTTTACAAAGAGTAGAAGACAAAGATCACTCAAACATTACGATTTTACATAAAAAAATCAGTATGGTTCCAAGTCAACCAGTTAGATATAATGGATCATTTTACAATACAATGAAAACATTTTAGCACAACAAGCATCCTCATTATTAACCCATGGCAAACCATGCCAGCAAAGATGCAGTGGAAGCACTAGTTTTCCCAAGAAAAATGAAAAGGCTTGTGAAAAAAAAATTGACAAAAACCCATTAAAATATTTTTTTAATGAACATTCAAGTATGCTGCAAATGAAGGTCCTTGTTGATAATCCGCACATAATCAACTAACTGTGAAATCCAAGCAAGAAGATTTCAAGAAAGGTTTTGTGTGTGTGTGTGTGTGTGTGTGTGTGTGTGTATATATATATATATATACATACACACACATACACACACACACACCTATAACCACACCCAATAGTAGGACACAAAAAAGGCATTTCAGTTTAATTCCTTCTTAATATTATTATGAGACTAGCAAATGAGACTTTTAATAACTTTTTCCATTAAAATAAAAGCTCCTGTGTGAACCAAAAGAAAACAGGTACGTTTAACCATATTTTAAAGTTATTTAAGTTTATTTTTTATTTATATATTTTTTTAAGATAAAAGCCAATTTTATTTTTTTTTTTATTTTTTTTATTTAGATATCATAAGTGGTACTGATATTATCTTGGATGTTATATTCAAAACAGAATTCATTTATTTTATGCCACTCTGAAAAATGGCTAAAAACATACACTAATAGCAAAACTAAATTAATAAAAGTAAAAAAAAAAAAATAATAATAATTTACCAGAAATCTGCAAATAGAGGGTTATACACAGAACAAATTTGTCTATTTTATGACATGATGTATCTTAGTACATTTCATATTACTTGAGCAATATTTCTCCACAGAGCCAATTCCATTATTCGCACCCAATGGCCAATTTGAAAAATAATATTACATATAAAACAAAGAATAAATATCCTTTTAGTTATATAAATATGCATGCCCTTACTTGTCAAGAAAGAGAAAGGATAAATGAATATGACAAAAACAATTGCCCTTTTAAAATCATGATGCAAGTAATCACACGAACTGCAACAGGGTAATATGCTAGTAATTTTTATGAATCGGAAATTATGATGAAGGGTTTTAAAATAATAAAGGGTTGAAAAATGTACATGAGAATGCATGGTTCTTAATTCTTTTTTTAAGCTTGGCTCCATTAATAGAATTAAACAATCAAAAAGGCTGGTCCCTTCTTTTGTTCATCAACATGTGGACATATACACACACTGTCAGGCCAAAAATTAAGTAGCATGCTTTCAAGATTTTATTGACCACCTTTACAGTTGATTACAGTAAACATTGTGGCTGCAAATTCATGTGTGACCTTTTTTCTCTGCTTGAGAGACCAATCTTTATGATCCCTAGAAAATTTAAGTGTCCTGATTTGTCTCACTAACAAGGGGGTTCCTTATGGCCACACAGCTGATTAATACCAAACCTGAATTCTTGTCACATTGTGCATGTGGAAATGCTCTTATTTTTACTAATAAATACAGAATTAATTTCTACTGTCAATTCTTTGCCCTTCATATTTACTAAGCATTAAAGTTATCTCAATTTATGATTTTATTTTGACCCCTTCCTTCACGATGCTGAAGGTTCAGCACAGTCCCTACAGATTTTAAAATTGTGTTGGATAGTTCTTAACCCAATTTCAGTAATTTTAAATCTCCTTAATGGTTTACAATGCTTGATGGAAATCAGTAGTTTGGCCCTTCTAAAATGGTGTTTTTTCTTTTGGCCAGACACTGTGTGTGTATTGTGTATTTAAACATATATATATAAAAAAAAAACTAAACGAAAAAAAAAATATATATAAAAAATAAAATAACCCCACCACCTAACGAGATAAAGGATATATTCCAAATTTTGTTTAAGGTCAATATATGGTACACCTTGTCCTCTATATGTAAATCTAGCTACATCGCCTTAGAACATTTGTACACACATTTTACTTTTTTTATGCAATGGCTCTTTCTTTCTCTCTACATTCAATGCTTTTGAATAGTTGAACACTGTCATCAAAATGGAGAAGCATCTTGTTGTGGGTGGGTTTAATGAAAGACAGTGTAGTTGGTTGCAAAGTCTTTTTCTCCTCCTTTAATATTTGCCCATACAGGTAGCTGTTCTGCATCACTTGCGCTCATCAATGGTTTTAATAAATTCAACGGCAGCTGTGAACTGCATCCACCAATAGCACTCTTCCCCATTCAGTTGACTGGCATAAAAATTACAGATGTACTGAATGGTTGACAGAAGGCAGGGTGGGTTTGCCTGCAGAGGAAGAATATGAAAGACATTTTTACTGGAAAACCCATTTTCTGAAGTTATGAAAATATTATAAATACACAGAATCCACAGCTACAATAAAAACTATCTACATGTATCTACATCTTAACTAAAACAGACAAGTGGTAACCCTTTCCTATGTCTGGTGGTTACTGTAAGAAATCAGCCTAAGAGAGCAATCTCCATTAATAAATATATAAATTACATTAGCATAGGCTTACACAGTCCTTAAGCATATGGATTAACAGTTACCTCCTATGAAAGTCTATTTTGTTGGTAAAACCTTATGAGTCTTGGAATTGTTGTTGGAACATTCTCTGTGTACACTATCCATAAAGGGTGTAAGACTTCATTTGGACTATTTTTTTTATAATAATCCGCATTAACAAGTTATTTTCTTATGGTCACACAGCTGTTCAGGTCCAATTCTGAGAATTCTCATAGCATTATGCATGAGGGAATGCTCTTAATTTCATTATTAGCATTAATAGCTGTGGTTTCCACTGCCGATCTTTTTAAAGATCTACTCCTCCGGAGTAGCTTTAATAGACCAAACATGTGGAAATCACATGGAGCGAGGTGAGAATTGTACAGGGGATGTGGCTCCTAGCCGAGTTCCTGCAACGTGCAAGTGGTGTACATGAATGACTGTGTTAACAGGTCCACAGAAAGATGTCTGTTTCTGCTGCAAGTTAATTTGTATTTTTTTAAGGAGTCCTAGTTTGCTTTGAATGCCTCTCATACTAATAATTGAAGAATTATAATTAAAAGGGTTTTATGTATTTGCTTATTTAAAATAAAAAGGCAGTGAATCTGTATAGTATCCATCACCCAGGACATGCTTCTTTAGTAAAAATGTAAAGGGTTTAACTCAACCAACCTTTATAAGGACAAAAACAAGCACAGGGACAAAGTCATCAGCTCCAGGCACTGCATCCTCATTGGCCAAGCTGAGCAGATTCATGATGGTGGAACACATACGCAGGATGCATTGCACTTTATCTCGTGGCGTCTTGTATGCACTGATAGTCCTGATCTCTGCTTGCGCAGAAGGCCATGGGGCCTCTTTAAGATATACCTAACAGACAGAGAACAACTTGTATGTTGAACATGCTTTTTGAGGTGTTATTGATCTCTCTCTCCCTCTCAAACACACACACACACACACACACACACACACACACACACACACACACACACACACAGTGCAGATAAAGTTTTTATACCCTTTTAGGTTTTTTTACATTTTGATATGTTTCATACTCCTATTATTATGGATCATAATTCTACCTTGATCCACAAAAGATCTGTTGGTTTGTTCTCCAAGATTTTTCTACAGAAAAACTGTGTGGGATTGCACCTAGAAGAACTGATGCTGTTTTTTAGGCAAAGGGTGGTCATACCAAATACAGAATTGATTTTGGAATTTTTATTCAGCATTATCCTGCTGGAAGTAGCCATCAGAGGATGGGTACATGGTAGTTATAAAAGGATGGGCATGATCAGAAACAATGCTCAGGTAGCCCGTGGCATTTAAACAATGCCCAATTGGCACTAAGGGGCTTAAAGTCTGCCAAAAAAAACATCCCCCACACCATTACACCTCAAGCATCAACAAGGCATTTTCGCCCACAGGACCGCAGCATACTGGATGTTTTTCCCTTTTCACACCATTCTTTGTAGACCCTATAAATGGTTGTGCGTGAAAATCCCAGTAACTGAGCAGATTGTAAAATACAAAAATGTCTGGCACCAACAACCATGCCACGCTCAAAATTGCTTAAATTTGTTTCACAATTTTTTTTTTTAACAAGCAGCATTGATTCATTTTACATTGATTCATGGTGGCCAAAGGGTCTGGATCCATAGGCATGTAATTCATATGAAATTTGATATTTTTCCTTTTTGGTTCAAACTTAGGATGTCTTCAGAACTAACAAATAAAAGATTTAATACAACTCAACCTTATGTACTCACATAGAGGAGTTGCCCTTAAAATTGACAGTATTTGCTTTTATGCCTATTTATACACACATTTGAATCTTTAAATTTCACTTTAAATTTGTTCTTTCGTGTACTCTTTCTTTAATGGTAAGGTAGGATTCTGACTTTCGTACTACCTACTTGACTAAGCTGGCTCTAGGTTTTCTAGCAACTAGTATTTTGGATCCTATGGTGTGGATTGGAAATCTCTGTTGGTCACAATGCAAAGCGGGTAGCTTTTTGAGTATTTTCAGCATATGTTGGCAGGGCTAACCAAGATATTGAAGGTGTATTCAGCTCAATATTCAGTGCTTTAAAAATGTCCAATATTGTATCTTTTGTCTACTGTTACGCTAGGACACAGATTTTGTAATAGCTATTTAACTCAGTTGGATCTAGATTATTGCAACTACTGTTGTTTCTGTTGGGATGTTTGGATATGCTTGCATGTCTACATCATTTAGTGCTCTCAACTGGCTAATCAAAAGAACCTTAGGTCTCCCTTAAGATACTTACACTGGGTTACTAGGTTACTAACTATTACCAAACAACACTGTTGGGAAGGCTTTTTTTTTTTTGAAGGGGGTGGATTATCCCAAATATTAAAGAAACAGACAAGTCTTTTTAGTCATTGTTTGAAAATTGGCAGAGACTTAACTGTACGGACATCTAGAGGAAGTTTATTCCACCACATTGGAAGCTTAAAGTTTGCAAATGACCACATGGACAAAGCAAATCCTTCTAGTGGAAAGTTTTGAGGAGAGCTGCTCGAAGAAGTAAAAAATTAAACATTCAACTCTAACAATACTGTGTCAACTATCAATTCTGGTGGTGGTAGAATCATGCCTTGAGACTGTTTTGTCGCCAGTACAACTGGTGCATTGCAGAAAAATCATGAAATAAGGAGGAAAAACAAGGACTACCTCAGAATTTTCAGCATAACCTTAAAATACTACAGTTTTTGAATTTGGAGAACATGATCCCAAACACACATCAAAGCTTGTTAGATACAATGGATAAAGCAAGCCCATTTGGAAGTCTTAACCCTATGGGAAGTTTGTGCAATGTTTGGGGCAAAATTATTCAAAATGAAATATATTTTCCAGGAAAAAAGTATATGAACCATGACCTTCAGTTGCTGGTGACCCTTTAACTATTGGCTTGGTGAATGCCTTCAACTAAATACTTCTGGTAGCTGGTGATCAATTCTGCCCAAGGGAGTGGAATATGACAAAATTTCAGTTCTCTGATGTTAAACTTTCCCATCTATAACTCATTTTAAGAGGTCCTCAAAATCACATTTGATCAAAGCATTGCACACTTTAATAAACCTATATGGTAATTAACAAACATTGATTGATAGTGACGACCTAAATAATATTCTACAAACATGGGCAGGTTTGTTAAACTCATGAATGATCATCACCTCACTTAAAGTACTTAAATTTTTTTAATGACCTTTTCTTTTTTATTCTAATCCTAAATACTTTTTAAAATAATAATCCTACATGCTGTGACAGATTATCTGATAAATGTCAGCAATCATCTATTGCAGGTAGTGAACTGTTATTCCATTCTAAATAAGCAGGTTGTGTAGATGTATTAATTCACTGAAAAAAATAAAATAGTTATTGGTATTTACTGTATTTTAAAAATATTGTAACTAACTTAGTATTTTAGAAATTAAACAATCTAAATAATGGTCTATTGTAAAGCAACTTGCAATATTACAAAATTTCAGATCACCAACATTATTGGAGCAAATATGATAATGGTGCAGCCTAATGCATTTACCTCTGGGATTTGGAGGGCCTTGTGGTTGGCAGTGACTACTTTGGACAGACGATTAATATGCTCTTGAAGAACCCTGGAAAATAAAATGTGTCATACGAGAAAAAGACTGAACCATTTTTAATCATTCTTTAAATATCTTCTGACTAAGATCTGTAGCGTTCTCTCACTGGTCTCGCAGGATGTCTCCATCCTGATTTGGGTAAAAAGCCAGTTTGAAGATGCGGTTCATGACACTGCGCTCAATAGCCATCTGAGCATCCTGTAGCTGTTCCTCACTGGCATACTGCCAGATGGCATCATGTGCCATCGCACCATAGAGGTAACGCAAGAAGTCCTCCACTGCTGCAGTTTTATCATCAGCTGCTGTAAAGCCCTGAAATGCTGTGGCAAAAAAAAAGCAACTGAGTGATGATTAAGGACCTAAGAATGATATTAATAATGGAAATTTATTTCTATATATACCTCTGATAAAGTCCTGCATCCTGGCCTCCATCTGTTCTAGCAGCAGTCGGACACAGACAGTAGTAAAGTAGCGGTTGGCCACTTCTTTATCTCTAAGTACTCTCTGCAACAGCTTCTCTAGATGAGCCTGAGAAGTCTGCAGTCCCTGCCGGCAGCGGGTCAAATATGCTATGTATGGAGCTCGCTTTCTATCAGACACACATCACATTACATTTCTTTTGGCAGCCAAACACCAGCACCCTGAACATCATTATCATCTAGCCTTAATTATAAGCTTATTGCCCACTTAATTATAAACAACTATATATTTGAGCATTTTTTTTTTAGCATTGATTACCCAATCAGCAAATCATGTTGCAGCAGCACAATTAATAAAATTATGCAGTGCTTCAGTTAATGTTCAAATTAAATTTCAAAATGCAGCAGGAGAATAAGGGTGGAAAAAGGGTGATCTTAAGATAGTTGTTCATGACATGGTTGTTGGTGTCCCATGCGCTTGTTTGAATATTTCTGAATCCCCTGATCTCCTGAGATTTTTTGGTAATTTTTTCTCTCTGAAGTTTACACGGAATGATGCAAAATAAATAAATAAATAAATAAAGGCCCAAGCTATGGTAAACACTCTTGATGACTGTGATGATGTTTCATGTTGGCTACAACACCAGAAGATCAGATAAGGTTCTAATCCTGTTAGCCTAGAAACTAGACAGATGAGGACTGAAAAAATATCTACATCATTTTATGCATTATGCTACTGACACATAATTTAATAATTTTATTATAATAAAATTATAATTCATTATGTGAATATATATGTAATTACTTTATGGTAAGCTTTTAAGATCTTTAGATTGCTATCAGTTTTCAGGTATTTGTGTACCTATAGTCCTCAGCAATTGCTGTGAGCAGCTTTCTGCAGGTGCGTGGGTCAAGGTGACCGACACAGCGCATGGTCTCCTGGATCTGAGCCATCTGGTTTTTATCCTGCAAGTTAATAGCCTCTGCCAGCTGCACTTTCAGAAAGCACACAATCTCATTGTCTATGCAGAAACAGAGAGAAAGACTGTGACTAGAAACAACTGAAAAATATCTGTACTTTAGAGTTACAGTTTTGCAACAATCATTTCAATCAATCAAATAACAAAAAAGCAACAGAAACTTACAATAAAAACAAACAGTTACAACAAATTAACAACAACCATAATATGTTTAAGGAAAAAAAAAGAAAAAAAGAAGGGAGTAAAAAGAGGGAGAGGAAGGGAGTAGGGAGAAAATTAAGTTTTTTTGGAATTACAAACAGTTTATGTTTTTGCTCTTTACTACCTATTCCTACTTTAAAAATACTGTAATGACTTGTTTAAAAAGTATTACATGTACCCTCAGAGTTTGTGTGGTCAGGGAGTCCATTCCGTGTTACAGTGGGTATAATAGGAAAAACAACAGAATCTGCAGAGCACAGAGCCAGGCGTAATTTCTTCTTAGCATCACTGAAAGACAGAACAAAATACCTACAGTTTAACATTAGATTCTGAACCCAACAGTTTGAGCCAGCTAAGCTATCTGCAAATCTATTAAATTTTAAGGAACACAAACCTAAATGGTTCGATTTACATTCTGGTCCATAAATATTTGCACACTATATCTATACATCAGATCATGAACAGGTTCTTACTTCTTCATGAGCAAAAAATGAAAACAAAACAAACATGGTGGAAATACCAAGTACTCCTCACTGATTCCACAGGACTTTAGAGGATAAGTTGCAGCCAGGATTTTTGGCAATTTGCTGGTCTGGCACATTCAGGTGTGCTTTAACACAATGCCAAAAGGAAAGCTGATAAGCAATGGTCTTAGCAATTTTTGATGCACATCAATATTAAAATGAATATTTAACCATTTCCAAACAATCTAAAGTTCATTGTTCTACGGTGAGAAAGATTATTCAAAAGTGGAAGGCATTCAAGATGGTTTCCAATCTTGGAGTTCCAGCACATTCACCTGAAGGTTAGACCGTGCAGGGCTTAGAGAAAAACAAGAGCTGTTTGTCAGACCCTACAGGTGTCCCTGAGCATGTTAAATGTTAAAGTCTATGACCGCGAAATTAGAAGAAAACTGAAAAAGTTATAGTTTATACGGAATGGTTTTCAGGAGAAAGACTACTCTGTCTAAAAAGAACATGGAAGCAAGGTTCACAAAATTGCATCTAAACAAACCAGAAGGATTCTAGACCAATGACCTATGGACAAATGAGACCAAAGTGCAATTGCACTCCACATGTTTGGGGGAAAAATCAAACAGCATTTCAGCAGAAACACCTCATACCCTGACATGACAGGCCATGACACAGGGCGATGGAGTTGTGATAATTTGGGCTTGTTTTGCAGCCACAGGGCCTGGGGACCTTGCAGTCAAAAGTTGACCATGAATACCAAAGTAATCTAGAGGCAAATTCATAAAGTCATAAAGCAAATTATTCCTTCACGTTATTGGTCATCGGATACATAGTATGGACCACATTTTTTTTTTCTTTTTGGCTTCATTTCTATTAAATAAATAATGGCATGGTAAATTGAGTTACATGATGTTGCTCATTCAAGGGTGTATTTGATAAGAAACACTATGATCAAATTTTTTTTTATTGTTTTTGTACAAAAACACAAATTGAAAAGAGGGAGTAATAACTTAATACATGTATAAATTTTTTTGAGCTATTTCTCAGCTTAGTTTATTTGAAGTTTTCAGCTTACCTAACTAATTAAAACAATTGTTCAATTAGCCTTGATCCCTTTAAAGGGAGGTGTAATACATATCAACATTTAATTTCAGAGCCTGCATTTGAATTTTCTTAATTTCATAATCAGGTTTATTGCCCAAGATGTTTTCACATAGATGGGATATGTCTTTGTAATAACGTGCAAACTTTCAAACTGATTTTGATAGATTAAATAACAAGACCTATGCCAATGTTGAAATATTTTTAGAACTGGCTGGTTGCACATGTGTGTTAGGGAGACCTGAAGAAAAACTTGCTGTCTTGAGTCTGTGCAATCTGGCTGGCAGAATCTGTGAAGTCATCTGTAGACATGTTCTGTGGGCCCTCGTGTCTATGGGATTTATGCTCACTTTCGCCATCTTTACACATTTCTATAAAACAATTGCACAAACAGGAAATGCTTAAACTAATTAAAAGAGCACGTTCTTGACAAGAAAACACTTATTTAAAAAATGTGTCTTTACTTAACTGCCACAAATAGAAATTAATCAATACGTTAGGAAGACAAAAACATTACCTGGTACATCATAGGTGGATGACGCTCCCTCACTCGGGCCAGTTCTCTTGATATTCCTGTATTTGTCCAATATGTCTTCTACTGCTTGAGCCTGACAGCTCTGCCCCAGTAATAAAGGCTCATCTGACATACCCAACACAAACAAACAAACACACACACACACACACACACACACACGTGTGTGTATATTTATACATATATTTATTTATATTTTTTCCACTGTTAAGCACAATCTATCTAGACTAATTTTTTACTTATCATGTTTCAATCGGACAAAAAAAAAAAGGCCCAAAAACATCTCTAGTACATTTACACAGACCTGCCAATTTTTGAGATAAACAATGCAAAGTCCTGGAAAGAGTGCGGTGTAAAAACTCTGTGCAACACATACTGTATAAAATCAAACAGATACAGGTGCGATCTCTGTGACCTTAACCATGGCATGGTTGTTGGCATTGTGGCATGGCATTTGTGTGTGTCTGTATCTCTGTCTATCTACAACTTGGTCAAAAAGATTCAATATTTCTGTGATTTTTACTGTCAGTTTCCTATGAGACAACTTCAAAAGGTGTTAAAGTGATCTCTGAAGACAGTCATTCAGAATTTTCAAACCAGATTTCTTCTTAAAAGTAACCCTAACCCTACTGTAGGCTCACCACTGTCTTTTCAGATTTTAATAATGCATAAGACAATTCTTAATTTAATTCCAATAATTGCGGCAATCTCCTCAATTGTTTTCTTTGCTTAATGTCTGAAACATGACAAAATTTTTCACGAATGTTTTCAAACATTTAAGAAATGAGAAACTACTGAGATAGGATTAAAATAACTGTCGCCAGCTGTGATGTATTAATCCATGCAGCTATTCTCCAACAAAAGGCTCTTTAGCATTTGTTTACTTAATAGCAGAACACATATGTTTTTTTGGCCAGGTAGTGTATGCATGTATGCTGACATACTAGGGAATGCTTTTATAGTCATTTTCAGCTGTTGGGTCATCATGGGTAGTCTAAAGGGCAACACAGCCCCATACTTCATCAAGCTGTGTGGCACTGTCTGTTCTGAAACCATTCTATCACAGCCAGCATAACATTTTATTTATTAATGTCACAGAGCTTTTCCAAAAGTCTAGCCTTTGCTCTCCATGTGCATCAGCCTTGTGTGTCCATGACCGTGTCACTGACTGGTTGGTTGTCCTCCGACCACTTTTGGTAAATATTAACTTGTACAGTAGATTTTCTAAATACTTTATAATTTTTAAAATACTACTATTGAATTATAAAGCACTAAATGGTCTCACGCTGCAGTACCTGAGTAACCTACTAGTGTCTAACGATCCGCCACGCCTACTTCGATCAAGGCTGCTTGTCAGTACCGGGTATTATAAAAACTACAGCAAGGACAGAGCTTTTTCTTACAAAGCCGCAAAGTAATGAAATAGCCTTCTAATTAATGTTTGGGACTCTGTCTGGGCAGAAAACTTATTGACGTATTCATGACTGGAATTTCCTACAGTCTACCTGAGCCTCCAAAAACAAACTGGGTGCTAATTAATTTAAACACAATCTCTTATAATGTACTTCCAGTTGCCAAAAAAATCAACAAATAGTATGACTGCAAAACAATTTCTGCTATCCGTTATCACCCAAAGGAGGATGGGTTCTGTCTGGTTCCTCTCAAGGTTTTCTTTCTATTGCCATCTCAGGAATTTTTTCCTTGACACCATCACCCTCGGCTTGCTTATCAAGTGTATCATGATCATTTTGATTTATACACATTTTCCAAATTTCATACACATTTCCATAATTTTCTTTTGATTCTGTAAAGTCGCTTTTAAACAATTGCCATCATGAGCTATACAAATAAAATGTAATTTAATTCTGTCATCTAGGCATTACAGTTTGGCCCAAAACCTTATCCATGCCCATTTTCCTGCTTTTAGAACTGACTGTTTAGTTGCTGCCTACTATGTTTTTATTATTGGCTCCGTAATAAACCAATCAAAGTTATTCCGTTTACCTGAAAGTGGTCTTTCAAGAATTTGTGAAACAATGTCCTTTTTTTTTTTTGAAAATATGACTGATCATGCAGAAAACCTTTAATTTAAAATAAAATAAACACAAATGCTTAAATGCTTGTGGTAAAGGGGAAGTTTTCACATTTGTGACTAATTTGATTATTTGAACTTGGACATTTGGGTGATTTTAGTACAAACTACAGACTTTTTGGCCAAACGAACACAAGTTGTGCTGACACGGCAAAAAAGATTAATAATTTTCTTTAATAATAATAATTTTTATTTAAATATGCAAAATATGAAACAATAATATAAGGAACATATGGAAAAGGGTACAGTAACTAGAAAAGGGCAGACTAGAGGGGGGAAAAAAAACAAAACAGGGACAGACCTTGAAGGACCTTCTCTGCTCCCAGATCATCTTTTTCGTGCTTATCCCGCTTTCGGAATGCTGCAATTGGTGCTGTGTTGAGAACAAAAACAGTCAACATAGGAAGCCTTAATCTACATTAATAGTAACAAAGTCAACAGTATTCTATGGAAATACTTTAATGTGATTTGTTCTGACTACAGAACAAATACAATACAGGTACAACAAAACAATGCAGGTAACAAACCTTACAGCAATGAATGAATGAATGAATAAATAAATAAAGAAAAAAAAGCAAGCTGTGACATGATAGTGTCAAAAAAGGCTATTGCAAAATTATGATTATATCATGCATACACAATACTACTCTGCCAAAATATCCAGTCACATTTGCAACAGTTAATCTGGAATGTCTTTTTGGATGGATGGATGGATGGATGGATGGATGGATCTATCTATCTATCTATCTATCTATCTATCTATCTATCTATCTATCTATCTATCTATCATAATGCCCAATACAGTATGACAAACTTTAAGCATTTTGTATAGAAGCTCTGCAATTTAACATGTAAAGATTCTTATCACTTGCCTAAAGCAAAGTCTTTTTGGAAAAATAGATGAAATAAGTCAACTGACATACAGATCTCAGTTAATCTGCAAAGTTGTTTTAAGCTCCTAAGGTTGAAGAACACTGACCAAAAAACACACCGATCAACCAATACCAATGCTCTCTGAACTTGCCCAGCGCACTCATTTTTATTTACATACAACTATAAACATAAGACAAAATAAAAAGTCATGCACTCTAATATTCCAATACTCCCTGTGGCAATGTTTTGACAACCGTATAAACATTTAATTGATTTCTATCCAGAGTTCCATCAACCTTTGATTAAGATCTTGTATTGATGATTGGAGAGTTAAAGCAATCTGTAATCTTCTCCAGCATATTACAAAACCTTTCAAATTGTTTTAGGATTAGGACACTGCTGTTGGTAATTTGTGTGTAAAACTGATTCCCAAATATGCCCATGCCAAAAAAAACTCCTGATGGAATAATTTGCCCATTTATTACATTTACGTAGTTGACGTAGCAAGTACGTCATTTTTATTGTTAAGTAATGCTTCTGAACCTAGGTCTGATCAATTAAAGCTAACACCAGATCATAACGCTGCCTAAAGAGGCTTTCAGTGGGCACTATGCATGATGGGTACATCCCTTGATGTGCTCCCTTCTTACCCTGACAGGGTAAATCTGGACTCATGACTAATGAGTAGGTAAAGCAGACTACATGTAATTTTTTCATTGCTCCAAGTCAAATTTTACTCCATTATCCTCATTCATATATGTTCACACAATACTTTTGCTGTTAAACATATTTTAGCTGTGATTTCTGTCATTTTTACATTGCAACTTCACCAGACATTTAAGTGATCACTTAAATTCTATGCTACCAGTCATTTATTTTTTCTTTTCTAATTTTATTTAGTCATTTGCTGTTGTTTCTGGGTTTGTCTTCTTACTGTTTTACTTGCTATTTCTGAGCAATGTTCAATTTCACCTCTTTTCCCAGCTTCAACATAGACAGCTCTTATTTCTAATGTTATTGATAGAACCCCTTACATCCACCCCTGAAACCTTTCACCCTTGGTTACAGGCAGGAGAAAGCAAAGTTGGTGATGGAGCTAAAGGATTACCCTAACAGTGTAGTAAAGTACATACATACGCTTAAATGTGCAATTAAAATTTACTTAATAAACACAATCTCACACCTTCATTCCAGGTACTTCATAGTAAAAATTAATATTTTTTATTAAAAATTCAACAGACGGTTTGAACATTTTTAAAAACATGCTTATGAATGTGCAATTAAGTTCCATGCGATTACAAAACGTGGGCACATCTAGTTGAAAGATATAAGTTAAGTTAAAACACAATTAGGATGAATCTAAATCCCCTGGCATTTAGGGTTTTATCTTTAAGATACTTTAGGTTAATTTTATTAGCAAGCTGGTTATCTTAGAGTGCTTTACAGTGCTTATCTTCATTCACACAAGACGCAATCCAGACATGAGAGTTAAAATCAAATTATCATTATTTTTAAAACAAATAAATTTTTCCGCTACTGCAATATGGAAATTACATCGCAAAATGTCAAACATGCTTATAATAACTGTTATTTATTTGGTCATAAAAAACAACTGGACACAACAATTTTCTCACACATACACACTTCCAAATATTTTCTTTTCTTTTCTTTCTTAAAAAAAAAAAAAAAAAAAAAATCTTTCATTTTTTTTCTTGTGAAGCTGCTTTGGGACAATGACCATTGTTAAAAGCGCTATATAAATAAAATTGAATTGAATTGAACAACAAAAAAATACACAAAAATATGGTATTTCTTAGCACACTTTTTTTTTTTTTTTACTGCTCAGTCATGTTTACAGTAATTTCTATATAATTAAAATGTATTACTCCCAATATTCCCAACAGGAAACCTAAGAAAAAGATTTGGCCCAAATGCCAGAATTGTGTGTTATTCCTTTTACTGTTTACATTCCATTTTACTTTTTTTGCCTGGCATTTGGCCACTTTTAAGAGGTTGAAAAGACATTCTTTTGTCAAAATTTCTTTTATGAGAAGTGCGTTTGAGCCCAAGCTGCCAGTCAGTCAGAAAAACAGTGTTTGATTGGGCAACAGGCTCAAAGCCAGGCACTGGCTAGTGGCAATAACTCAATATGGAAATGGAATGAGGAGATAAAAAAAAAAAAAAAAAAACACGTTCATACATACATAGAGACTATGCCTATACAATGCGTATAAAAATGCTGCCTGAATTTACCTTAAAAAAAATAGTCAAAAAACTTCCAAAGGACAGTTACGGCAATGATTAATATGATTTAGCAGAGTAGTAAGATCACTTACACCCTTAATGAAAACAAAACTAAAATAAAAACAATAGGTCAGCTTACAGCAATATTTAATACAGCTCACAGCTTAAGATTGAGACTAAACTTTTTTTTTTTTTTAATTGCACTAGGAAAGGGTTAGGGCCTGTCCCAGATTAATTGTGCATCAGGGTACATGCAATAATAATGCAAGGGTAGCTGACTATCTAAATATACTGATGAACAGGCTTTTCCATTAATGGATTAATTAAAAAGGGTTAAAGGTCCATTTTCTCTCTAATAATGGTTTAATTAGAGAGGTTAAAGGTCCATTTTCTCTCTCTATATTAGCCTGCTCTTTGTGTCACACACAATTTCTCTCCGGTCTACACAGAAACACTGCTATGGCGCGATTCTTTTCAAACGTAAAGTGCAGGTTAATTTGTTTTATTTTTACTTTACAACAGTGATTCTGTTAGTTTGTCACTCAATTGAGTGTCAGTAGAGAGATTTCTTCTTTATTTTTCCCAATAAAACAGTGTTTGCGTTGTGTGCGCGTGTGTGTAAAAAGAGTGGAGGGAGTGTAACTGGGTAAGACAATAAGAGGGAGTGGCTCCTTACTTTACCTTTACACACACACACACACACACACACAGACACACACAGACAGTCGCTTGCGCGCACAAATGGAAACACTCATCTGTCAGGATTTGTTTTTACTTTTTTTTTTTTTTTTTTTTTTAAAGGTATAGTGCCGGTTAATTTGTTTTATTTTAACTTAATCATTGTGTTAATTATTTTTATGTTTTTATTTTTGGGGGCTGTGAAACTAATAATTTGAGTTTACATTATTTCTTATAAGAAATTTCATTTTGGTTTATGAGTGTTTTGAAATACCAGCCCGCTTCCGGAACGAATTATGCTGGTAATCCATGGTTCCACTGTACAAGATCTTGTATCGGAGAGAAATTCATGTGAATCTAAAGGTAAATATTTGTTGTGACATTGCATAAACTGATCAAAATAATGCCATAGGCGGTCCAATGACAAAAATATGTGACCCAAAAGCTCAGCTGTTCGGGAATATTTCCTGCAAGAACAGTATGGTCAAGGGCATCTGAAAAAGCGATCATGCAGCATGATCAAAATGGCCCTCATGAAGACCATCCTAGGAAATCCAAAATTACCTCTGCTGCAGATTAGAGTAGTTATGAAGGCTTTACAGAGCATAAGCAGCAAACACATCTCAATACCAACTGTTCAAAGGAATGATATTATTGCATATTTTGAATGACTTAAGCATTGTTTCACAATGTAGACAAATAATCAGGAAAGGCCATGGAATTTTGAAGGTGTGTTCAAATTTAGACTGATAATGTGTGCGTGCGTGTGAGAGAGAGAGAGAGAGAGAGAAAGAGAGAAAGAGAGAGTGAGAGAAAGAGCACAGTGGCACTGAAGTTTAATTATACGTATTACTCCTTTTTATAAGAGCTCTAAAAAGCATCATCTGCTGAACAAGGGCACTACTTAGTGGGAGGGACATGAATAAGGTAAATACTTCACCTTACATAGCCCACAAGCATTTACCCTATTTGGGACTTAACACATAAAGCTATTTTAGAATAGAATTAGTTGAGATTATTTTATGGGCTTATATTATGGGATTTACAGGATTGTTCGCCACATCTATTGGTCAATTCTTCTCGACTTGTGGCTGCATAGTACCTTTTTTTTCTTCATTCTCCCACTTCTAAATGTTACAGTAGTTACCAGCTTACATAAATATATAAAATGGAACCTTGAATTACCAGCATAATTCATTCCGGAAGCGTGTTTGTATATCAAAACACTTGTAAATCAAAGTGAATTTCCTCATAAGAAATAATGAAAACACAGATTATTAATTTCACAGCCCAAAAAAATAAAAACACAAAAATAATTTATACGAAATATCTTTCTTCTTTGTCTTTTGGCTGTTCCCTTTCAGGGGTCGCCACAGCGAATCATCTGCCTCTATCTAACCCTATCCTCTGCATCCCCTTTTCTCACACCAACTAACTTCATGTCCTCTCTCACTGCATCCATAAATCGCCTCTTTGGTCTTCCTCTAGACCTCCTTCCTGGCAGTTCCAACCTCAGCATCCTTTTACCGATATATTCACCATCTCTCCATTGAACATGGCCAAACCACCTCAATTTGGCCTCTGTGACTTTATCTCCAAAACATCTAACATGGGTTTTTGTTAACTTAAATCTTTTTACTAGATGTGCCCTCTGATGAACTCATTTTTGATCCTATCCATACTTGTCACTCCCAAGGAGAACCTCAACATATTCAGCTCTGCTACCTCCAACTCTGCCTTCTGTCTTTTCTTCAGTGCCACTGTCTCTAAGCCGTAGAGCATCGCTGGTCTCACCACTGTTCTGTACACCTTTCCTTTCATTCTTCGCTGATACTCTTTTATCACACAACACACCTAAAACTTTTCTCCACCCATTCCAACCTGCCTTCAACTCCTTTCCACAGTCTCCATTGCTCTGGACCGTTGACCCTAAGTACTTAAAGTCCTGCACCTTCTTTGCCTCTGCTCCCCGAAGCCTCACCGTTCTTCTTGGGTCCCTCTCATTCACACACATGTATTCCGTCTTGCTGTGGCTAACATTCATTCCTCTTATTTATTACAAAATATAAAGTACAAATAAAACCAATTACACTGCACTTTATCTTTAATAAAAATAAATCCCGACAGATACAGATGTTACTCATGCGGTATTCTGGTTTTACCGTCACGCCTCACGGTGGCGGCATTTGGGTTTGTGCGTTTGCTGGCTTCTACCGCTGAGTGGCGCTATATAACTATAGACTGACGCCTCGGGCACGCACAATGACGACAAAACGTTATGATGTTGTAAAATAATGAAAGCAAACAAAGATACAGCGCTATTCTGTCTCGGTTTCTATGAACTTGAGCGCGTCAGAAAATAAACCGAAACTTCGTGTATACTCGCCTCACAGGCGTAAAAAATATATACTTAGAGAAAGCAAAATGTCTGCTTTTATATAATATAAACTAATGGAAAAAATCAGCTTATGTTATTCGTATGAAACGTGGATTACTACAGCGCATCCACTCACAGCCGAAACGAAAAGACATCAACTTATTAATGAATTATTAAAATTGCCAATCAGTTTCCTTGCTGTTTTCCCCGACGCATTCATAATCATTAGTCTAGTTCTGCCGGTGCGGTGTTTCTTATCCACACCCCAGTTAAAACGGTGTATTCAGAGGCTCGCCCGCGAGAGGTTGTGCGCGCGCGGTCCACTACACAGCTAAAACATATTTGTATATTATGACTAAGATAAGGCGGCTCACATCGGCGTGCGTTTCGCACAGCGCCGCAAAGACAGCGCTTATTTAACACGTATAAATGTGTGTTTGTTATATTTCCGGGAAAGAGAAATCTCTTATAAATCTCTCATATCGGCGCGCGTTCATCTGACATCAAAACTCGGCAAAGTGAAAGAGCGCGCGCGCCGCGGGTTTACGCGAACATTTTACTTTCACTAAAATATTAATTCACAACCACATTTCGCCATTCACACACATGCATTGTGCTATGTTCTTTGTAGACACTTTTACTTTTCTCCTTCGAATCTCCCCTTTGATCAAAATGCTCCCGATATGAGACGACACGAGCTCATATTGTTTTATAAAGTGAGGCGACATATACTTGATTAAACACTGCATTTTTTTTTAAGAAAAAGCGTGCAATATGAGCAGCTTCAATTATTGATAATTAAATAATTATTAACTGGTGGACATAAACAGCAAAAAGGACAAAATTATTTTACTTTTGATTATTATTATGTTATTGAATGATTGTTTAAAACTGAAGCCCTTCGTGTAGATTGATGCCATGAGTCATTTTATCATACAACGATTATTACGTTGTGCTCAGACCACTGAGCGTCTGTGGATTCCAAAATTGAAATTTTTACCGTTTTTTAATCACTGGAATGGTAGAGATAGTTTCCTTATCATAACATGCGTTGTATTGTTTTTAATCGCTAGATACACAACCATCTGAAATAAAGCGGATCACATCGGCGTGTGTTTCGCACAGCGCCACAAAGACAGTGCTTATTTAACATGTATAAATGTGTTGTTATATTTCACTAAAAGGCTTATTCACAACCACATTTCAGCCATTCACACACATGCATTGTGCTGTGCTGTTGTTACACACTTTCACTTTTCATCTCCACTCTGATCAAAATGCTCCCGATATGAGCTGACACAAACAGCTTCGAAAAATCTGATTATTCATCTATCCTAAAGAGAGGCAACAGATACTTGCTGATTAAACACTGCATTTTTTTAAGTGAAAGCGCACGATGTAAGCAGCTTTAATTATTAATAATTAAATAATTATTCAATGCTGAACATAAATAGCTAAAATCAAGATAAATGTTATTCTTTAGATTGTTATTATCATGTTCTTTTGCTGTTTTGGGTTCAGCGTTAAATGATTATTTGAAACTGAAGCGTCTCTTGTAGATTCATGCCAGGAGTCATTTTATCATACAAAGATCACTACGTTGTGCTCGGACCACTGACTCTAAAATTGACATTTTTACCGTTAAAATAAAAATGTTTTTACAAGCCCTTGTGCTGTTGTTTGTGCTATTTTCATTAATAATAACAATAACAGTAGACAGAGAGAAACATAGAGTCTGTCTAAACAAAATTAATTGCAGCCGTTTGCAAAATGTCCCCTTGCGCCACCTGGTGGTCATTTCACAAATTATTTTAAATTGCAACTTTTTTTGGCTGTTGCCGTTTGCCGCGACAGAGTGCGTGGCAGTCATAGACATTCCGCGTGAGTAACCACTGTAAGTGTTTCCGTTAGCGTTTGTGCGCGCATGTGCTGTGTGTGTGTGTTAGAGGTTAAAGATCTATTTTCTCTCTCTCTCTCACGCTCTCAGCCTGCACTGTTTGTGTGAGTGTCATTAGACACTGTGCCCCTCTCCTCCTCCTCTCATCTTCACACACACTCACGCAAAAAAATCGCGACAGAGCCTTGTTTTCTTTAGATAGTGAGAGTGTGTGTGTGTGTGTGTGTGTGTGTGTGTGTAGGCGAGAGGAGGAGGGGAATGGCGCGGTGTCTAATAACGCATATGCCTGCGCGCGCGCGCACGCACACACACACACACACACACACACACACACACACACACACACACACACACACACACAAACTACAGGCTGAGCAAGAGGGAGAAAAAAATGGATCTTAAACCTCTTTGATGATACTTGCTTTTGCTTTACACGTGAAAAACCAACTTTTACATACACACACACAAAATAAAAGATGCTTTACACACACGTGGTTATACTGTTATAGTAAACAGTACACGCGAATGGATGTTGATTATAAAAGTGAGAGATGCGCACCAGGACCGAGTAGGCGAGAATTCTGCACAATTTTGCAGCACGCAAGAGAGAAAAACCAGTGGCTCAGTTGTGACGCTTAGCGTCAAAACAGGAAGCACATGTGTGTCAGATGATACTCTCTACTCATAAACCAGGACTTGCTCATTTTCAAGTCAAAATTTATGACAAATTTTCGCTTGCCTTGCGGAACACTCCGGGTAAACTGGGTTACTCGCAATCCGAGGTTCCACTCTATATATTAACACATATTAATACATATTGATGAGTTAATGGATTATTAAATTTGTTTATATACAGTTTATACAATGCATCTAGACTAAGTGATTTGGAAAAAAAATTATATTGAACAATCTCCAGTAGAAATAACAAAACGCTTTTACCCAACTTCATGCATGGTCTTTTGCATTAAAAACAGCTGTTAAAAATATATTTGCAATAAAATTATGAATAATAATGGCAACAGATGAACTGAGGCATACCACAGTTTTAGCGTTTCACAGTGGGACGAGTTCAAGTCTATATGAACTATAATGCAGGAAATATACATGAAGGCACTGGCTCATGTATGAGAGTTACCTGGCATTTCACTTTGTGCTGTCCAATAGAGCACTGTGTGAAAAACAAACAGCACAGATACAATTGGGCTTCACAGACAAGTAGGTTCACACACAATTTTTCGACTTAAATATATTATGCCTCAGCCATCACTAATCACTAATTACGATAAACCATACAAATAAATTTTAGGCAAGCAGTCTACTTTTAGTTAAGCATAGTTTCCCAGTCCTTGTGAATCTTCTAAGGATACACATGCTGTCTCAAAAAATTATTGATTTATTACCTTTAGGAATAGCAGGAACAAACCGTTTCTTCCACCAGGGTCTGTTCCTGTCTGATTTCTCATCATCGCTGTCCTTCTTGTCTTCACTCTGGACATGGATACACAGCTAGTTAGATAATTCAGTTCATGTGAGCAAATATAAGGTCTTCCCTTATTACAGTTATATCTGATGTGAGGAAATAATTTGTTATGGGGGATAAATATCCAATATAACAGGAAACAAGATGCCTGAGGGAACAAATAAATAATTAAATAAATACTTTTTTTTAAACAAATTGTCTGGTGGCAGTCTGGTGCACAAAGAACATTGCTAAAATAGTATGTCTTACACACCTCCACTTTTAATGAATCTTTACTTGGGGAAGTGGTGGATCCAGTAGCGAAAGCACCTGCTTGGTCCTGGTCCTCCATCATGGTCCTACGGTTTATGCCTGGATCACTGTTGGGTCTGCGCCCTGCACAGACCACGTCAGTACTGCGGCTCCGGACAAGACGGTCAGGGTATGAGTGTCTCTGCTTGGGGTGCTCTAGATCATGGGTTGAGAAGTGAGATGTCCTGGGTTCAGAAGGCCCTGTAGCACAAGCCTCTGGGATTGGTGGGTCTGGAGGAGGATGAGGGGGTCTGGTATGTGCCTTAGGCCGAACTATGGTGCCAGTACCTGAGCCAGTGAATGAGTGAAACAAGACAACAAATACACAAGACATAATTGATTAATAATACTTAATTACCAACAAATAAATGTATTTTGACACCCATGACTTTTGGCATTTAAAATAAAATTGAAAGTCATAAGTGTTTAATGTATCTTTGAAATGGAAGGAAAAAAATATCATCTGTAAATGCTCCATAATGTTCCTTACATGTGCCTTGGATAATTTGTACTCGTTTATAATGCTTGGTGCACCATGTTTCTTAAACGGTTTTTGGAATGAGGGGGGTCTCTTTGGGTTGTTGCCATACTAAACCACATCAGTATTATAAAGCACACTTTCTAAGTTTCTTTGGCACAACTAAGCCATGGCTCTTTACATGATTCAGAGAAAGTTGAACACAAACGTTGTTTTTTTTTAAACTGAGAAATAGAAATCTTTGAGGTTAAGAAAATTCTATGAACTTTTGCAACTTATGTTCATTCACCATAGCTGACCAACTTTTCCCAGGATGATCTTGAGTGATTAAATAGAACATGAATTTACAACAACTTGTGATTTACCTTTTTAATGAATCAACTACAATAAAACAGCATGATATATATTTTCTATTTTCATTAATTAAATTAAAAAAAGAGAAATAGGAACCTGAGGCACAAAAAGTTTTACCTACATGTTCACAGAAAAAATGCAATGATAATTTCTCCCCTCAAGAGGGCAATGTGGCTCCACTATTCAATGTCTACCATGCAATACTTAATTTTCTATCTCAATAACTTAGCAAGTATTATAGTTATAATACATACTATATAATTCAAACTTGACATATTGGAAAATGCGACATCCCTACTTATACACATGCCCATATTATATGAAACTGCACATATATATATACAAGCCATGCCTGCTTAGAGATCACTGTCATGTGCAGTGCCATCATGAGGACAGACATTGCATTTGCACAAACTATATAAACGTGTGTCTCCAACAAAAGCACTATAATGCATTGTGCATCCTTTTACGCATGTAATACAGATTTGAGGTGTGCATATACATCACAGTGTATGCCACAGAGATATTTTGTGTGTGTATTTGTTGCATGTGGTGCCTTCACAAATAATAAACACATTGGAGTAATACGCGTTTTAGGAAATGTGTATTTACACACGTGTGCAATTGTGGGTAAAATGTGCATTTCCTAAAACGCATACTACAACAATTTATTTTTTATTTGCTCCTTTTTATTAGTGTAGTCTTGCACTCTCTCTCTCTCTCACACATTTTTGTGCAAATAATTAAAATCAAACAACTAAATAGTGGTGTACACAGCCGCTTATGACAAAAGCATGACACCCTCCAGGACGTTTTCCAGTAATATCAAAGAGGATGGCGAATTTCAGGCTGCTCATCTGCACCAGATTTAGTCTCTAGTGGGGACAAAGGTGATGTTTTTTTGTGAAGGAATAGACAGGTTGAGGTATCCAAACTTTCATCTAGAAGCTTTTTATAATAAACTTGCCATTTAGTACACCTAGTGATGTTTCCTCAGTCATCCTATTATCCATGTTAAATGTGCCATTATCACGCACAGCTCAGTACCCGCTTTGCAATTGTGGAAAGCCACTTGGTGATATGACTAATTGGGTTAAAAAATAGTAATGTGTAAAAAAATCCTAGATTATTCAACTTCGTTCATTTAATGCAATAATATTGACAGCCCTAAAAAAAAAAAAAAAAAACTAAGATAGACTTTGGCATAACTATTCTTTGGCTCTCTTTAAATGCTGTCTGAAGAGGGACTTTGTTAGTAATGCTCCATTGATGGTTTTCTTCAAGGTAAGGAGAATGCCTTTACTAAATCAGTCCTAATCAACCTATAAAAGATATAAGACGATAGTCCTTGGGTGAAAGTATAAAATTTTAAGAAATTATTAGGCGGTTCAACCTTCATTAGTTGCTATGCACAACCCCACATACTGTATGTGATATGGCCAGAAATTCTCTTTTGAGCCTGTTAAAAATTAATCATACCCTATTCCCACTCAAAGAAAAAAAAATTCCTTCTTTTGTGAAAGTGCCAGTGGTTCTGATGGCGTCCAAAAATACCGTTGTGACAAAAACAACTCTACATGTTAACAAAGAAAAATAAGGCTAATATATACTTGAAAAACCTGTGTTTACAATTCCTAATGACAATGAATGATTATCTGCCATGGAAATAACCAGCTCTAATATGCCTTGTATAACACTGCTACACGTTTACCTTCTTAAAGTCCTAGCAGAGGTTATAGCTATAGCTTTTATAAACTATTGAGATTTTAAGTAAATTATAGGTATAACTTTTTTGCTCCACCGGTAGATCATAAACCCTCAAATAGAAAATGACCACAACTCGCCAATAAACTTGTACTGAGAGGTTAAAAGAGTTTTTTTTTTATTTTATTTTAAAATACAGTAACTCCTGCCTACCAACAACAGGCCAGTGAGGATAAAGCACTTTAAAACCTATAGCTGCTAGTCAATGAGTAAACAGCCCAGTAACGCTCACCCTAATGGTACATTTGGACCATCCTTCCAGCTTTTTGTTTAGTGACAGAACTCTAAACAAAAAGCTGGGGAAAAAAAACTTAAAAGCTAAACAGTAAAAATGGAAAAGCTTTGGTGCAAAGATGAAAAAATATATATTTTTCTACATTTAACTTTAGTTTTTTTCTTTGCAAATATTTTTATTCATGTTTGATTCTTATCTTTTGTTTTTGACTTAAAACTAGATCTATTGGAATATGAAAAGATTCTTTTTTAAGAGTCTTAACAATATTTACAGGGACTTGGCAATAATTCATCGAAAATTTAACAAGTGGCTTGCAATTTACATTACCTTCACCAGAGGAGAGAGGATCAAACATAGCCAGCAGAGAGTCAGCTTGAGCAGGCATACAGGACAAACTATGTGCTCCTGGAGACATAGAAGAATGGCAAAGCCAAAAGAAAATCCTTTAAAACATTTAAAACCAACTAAAGTGCAGCTCAGTTATCACACAGTATTTTTATGCGCTTTCTTGTGTTGCATCTATTTGGGTATGTATACCATGTACAGAATCCTCTCCATCTGGGCTTATGACCGAGTCTTTGCCTCCAAAATCAGAGCTACATTCTGAGCGCAGGTCTTCAATCTTGTTTGGGATATCTTCAGATGTTGCACTTATACCTAAAAAAAATGGAAATACATTAGTTTGAGTAACTTGTATACAGTATGTTCCTGCACTTTTTGGTCCATCTTAGTCAGTTGCAAATATTCTTATTAGTAATTATTAGAAAATTATGTTTAAACTACGAATTCCTAGTAATATGAATTGGGTGTTAGAGGCTGAAAGTGTGTTAAAATGTTGAGTTTCTACACTAAATGCTTAAAGTTTGGCATGACTCTATAATGGTGCTCATGTTTAAGAGATAACCTTTTCTTGGGAAATCCTTGTAATAATGCGTGCTCATTCCCTCACAGTTAATATTTATTCTTTCTATTTTATGTCAAAGGTTAGGAGGAAAAAGCCATTTCTCACCTACAATTACAAACATAAACGTTTGGTTTTGCTACAGTAAGTAGCATGGGGCCTTCAACTGGGACTGTGTGCTGTGACTAAGACTAAGATAGAGCTTTTTTGCAACAAACATGCTTAGTGGGTCTGGCATAAAACAAAAGATGAGTATACAGAGGATTTGTGATTATATGGGCACATTTCTCTTCCAAAGACCCTGGGAACCTTGTTAGGGTACATGACACTATGAAGTCTTTGAAATACCAGGACATTTTAAATTAAAACCTGATGGTTTTTCATGATATAATGACCCAAAACATTTACATTCTACAACAAAAATGGTTCAGCAGATACAAAATGAAGCTCCTCTTATGGCCAACTTGGTCCCCTGAACTCTAACCCAATTGAAAACCTGTGGGGTGAACTGAAGAGAGTGCATAAGAGAGGATCCAGGACTCTGAATGATCTAGAAAGATTTCTGTATTCTGTATTATACAGTAGAAAAAGATTAAGTGCTGTCTTGTTGGCAAAAGGGAGATGTATGCAGTATAAACATTAGGGGTGCCAATAACTTTCAATAAATAATTGTACTTCAATTAAAGGTTGGACTTTTTTTTTGCATTGTGATTCTATATTGTTCAAATTAAAAAAATGAATTTATTAGAAGCCCAAGAACACATCTTAACCAGGGGTGGCAATAATTGTGGAGGGTGCTGTATTTTGGAATGAGTGCAGAGGTTCTACTTGAAGGTGAGTGCAAGGGTGAAAGTATTCAGAATTAGCAGTAGTGACTCTGATAGCAAGAAGACAAAGACAGAACCTGGTGTGCATTAAGACAGCTTAATGTTGTACAAATCTGAAACGTTTAATAATTTTTTGTGGTTACCTGAGATGATGCTTAATCCTGGTGTGCTTGGTCGGGAACTGACCTCTCTGACTTCAGTATCATCAGAAGTGCTACCCACACCTGAGCAGCTTTCTAACTCCTGTAAGCGTTCCTCTTGCTTTAAATCTGCTGTTTCTACACACACAGACATGCACACATACATTGCATCTTAAAACACTTTGACAACTATTAATTTTATCCAGAAACCATTCTGTCTTTGGCTCAAAGAAAATTTTATTGATCAAGTCTTATTAAATTTTAATTCAGTTCCCCTGAATTACTAGAACTAATACAATAAAAAAAAAAATTTTCATATGTGCTCCATCTCTGTCTATCTCCTAAACACACAAGCACACACTCCAACTTTTATACATTTACTTTTATACACAGTTAAACCCCTTTCTGCTATGAGTTGTGCTATGCTCTCACCTCACATAGCATCTGGCAAATGTCATTAATTTTTCTTGGACAGACGAAGAGCAAAGTAACAGCAACATATTTTGCTGTACTTTATTTTACTTAGTTTTGTTTGCTTCTGACTTTTTTTGCATACAAGCTAATAAATCTGTTTAGAAAATTGTTCTATTGACTACCAAATCAACAGACGGTTTGTATAGCAGCAGTTGCAGGGCATTTGACACGAGAACATGAACATCATCTACACCTATAGTTCAACATCTAGACTGTGCCTTTTTTTAATGTAACTTTATTCACTTAAAATTAAAGGCACAAACTAAAGGTGAAATATTTCAGCAGTGGCCTCTTTTAGCAGGATAAAGTGCCTTGCCATACTGCAAAGTTGTTCAGGAACAGTTTGAGAAATCATTAACTTTGCTGGCAGATCTTTTTTCTACACATGCCTTTTTGAAACTTGCTGGATAAATAAATTTGATCCTTGGAGGGCCCATCTTAAAACTTAAGGGACTCAAAGGATCTGCTGCCAACACCTGGTATCCTGGTACCAGAAACCACAGCACATTTTAGCAGCACAAGTAGAAGCTACACAATTTCAGACAGGTGGTTTTAATGTCCTTGCTGATTATTGCATAGAGTCACATATTTCTATAAAGAGAATAATATGGAGTACTAACCAAAAGGTGCAGAGCCTGATATTAGGTAATGAAAGCTGCAGAGTGTGATACTAAATGATAAACTATAACCCAAAATAATGATTGGAGGTATTCACTATGATTAAAAACTGTAAATGACATCTTACAACATTACATCATGAAAACATGCTCTGTTCTTTGGTAAAAGCTCACCTGAGTCACTAGGCAGGACTTCCACACTCCAGGCCTCACTTGTAGTTTCTGACATTGTTGAACCACAGGGGTCCAAAAGAATAGGGCCAGGTGCTGCAAAGCAAAGCAGACTCCCCAGCATGTTTTCCACCACAGCACCTGAACAGAAAGTATACAACTATTAGGCGTTAACAACTAATAAACCAAATTATAATTTAATAGTACTTGCCAGCAAATTCCATTATAGTTTGGTGAGCTACTGTATGTTAGAAGTCACAAAGTAGCAATTGATTAAAATTTGCCTGGAAATTGAGCTTGATACAAAAGAAAATCGATAAATTCCCCTTAAGACCAGGAACTATTTATGTTAGACAAGGACTGCTCAAATTTAGTTCTGTAAATCACAGCACTTTAAAATGTCCACTAAATCTGCCAATTACCTGACAATTAACATCATCATTCATTGATGATCAACATCAACAATCATTTCATTCATCTTTTTATCCCAAATACAAATGTTCTCAGTGTATTTGCCTTGCTATTTCAATAATTCTAAATTCATGTTGAAACTATTACACTGTATTTGTGAACAGCTGTTGACAAATACATTACAGATCCGGCCATTAAGAACGCACATTTCGAGAAAAGAAATCTTGCGAGCTGCCGGGCAGCGCACGGCAAGCTATGAAGATACCATTCATTACCTGTAGGGGGCAGTCGTGTTTCAATCTGAAGTATTGTGTGCCGAAAATGTGTTCTCTTTCTTAGGCGCCTATTGACAGCAAGCGACAGAGCTCATAAATGTGTCGAGCTTAAACTGTAAATACTGATATTTATTCTTCATTTTCTTCTCTCTTTCAATGATACTTCTTTGACTGCGCTTACTCTATTCTGTATTATTATTATTATTATTAGTAGTAGTAGTAGGGCTACAAATTTATTATTGTTATTATTATTATTATTATTATTATTGTAATGCACCCGCGCCTGTGCAAAAAGACAAAGTACAACAAAGAATACAAAAATGTATGATAAGTTATTTTAAAACAATATTGTTTTATTGTGAATATGCGCTTTAAATATACACTAAACAATAAACACTGCCTTTTGCAAAGTAAAAGTGAGTTGCGTGTGCGGCTTTCTTATCAAAAGGCTGATAAACGCATGTGCAGATATGAGCAGACTTAGCGATAAAACTGCAGACATACTCCCCCATACAGTAAATAAAAAGAAAAGTATCAAATCCAACTATGAAGTCTGATTTAATTGGTACCATTAACCATTTTATTTCTATTTATTCTATGTTTTGGTGACGAAATACATTTTAGGCAGAGACGTCGGCTCATCCGCGAAACCAGTTTGATAACTTCACACCTACATGAAACTGAGTGTGTTGTCGATTAGCCTATATATTTGTTTGTTCCATTTCTGGTAGAGTATGTCTGCAGTTTTATACATAACAGATAAATCTGCTCATATCTGCGTTTGCGCATTTATCAGCCTTATGATTAACGGCACTCGTTTATAGTTAACTATATATTTAAATCGCATATACACACATTCATTATGAATGATATATTGTAAAACAAAATCATGTTTGCTTCAGCATTGCAACCAATATTGTTTTAGGCTAACTTTATTAATAATTATTCACTTAATAAACAAACCTTGTAGATTGTCGTAAAAGCCTTGGGCAGTTGCGGACTGGAGCATCACGAAACATTTATTGAAATGCAATTCTTATGCACACAAAAAATAAACTACACAGCAAAAATGTTATATTATAACTTTATTAAATCAGCTTACATCGGAATTACACACATATAATCTATTGTTCATTTATGTCTCCTGATGGTGCTTAATGGCGACACATTTTTACGTTTAAATAAGACATGTTGGCATATTCACGAATCAGGACATTCGCATACTTAACACTATCAGATAACCTACTATCAGGAAATATCATTCATTTCAAGACCATTTAAACTGAGGCACTGCCATGTGCCAATTGTTTTGTTCCTATTAAGACATTACATAAACTCCATAAGAAACTTGTGAATTTTAAAGCATAATTTTGGGGATCTCATTTCATCATTATGAAAATAATATGAAGCACATATACACACATTCATCATAAAAGATCTATTGTAAACCAAAATAAAATTCATGTTTGCTTCAGCATTGAAAACAATATTGTTTTAGGCTAACTAATTATACACAATTCTTCGTTGTACTTGGTCTGGCTTTTAGATAAAGTCCTTCCATGCTCCATCTGGCAGATATTCAGTGAAGCACAACACATTTATTTAAATTCCTGAATGTTGCTTGTGGGATTACCCCCTCTGCTAAAAGTTCTTTTTGAGGGGGTGCTGGTGGCTGGGATGCAAAGGTATTTTTTATTTTAATGCTCACTCTTGGGAAATTGCGCTCATGTAGCACTACATCCAAAAAAACTTTATGTGGATGATTATGCAACAATTAATTAACTTTACTCACAGATAGCTGAGTGTAATCAGTGGTCAAAACACAGCGACTGAGTCCAGTTGTTGAGTGAAGCAGCTCACCATATTTGCCCCGCTGTCAGTCGTAATGCACACTTGGATGCTTTCATTCAGACCCCATGAGAGCAGCGTATGAGCTAGTTTCTGCGCGATACATTCACCCGTGTGGTTTCCAAGCATTTACTCTTTAGATTCCAGTTGTCATTGAAACGTACACTTAAGCTGATGTACGGGTTACACGTGCGGCTTGTCCAGACGGCATTTTGCTCTCCACTGTTTTAGTATTGCTTTGGCAATGTAGTACGCGATCGCGTAGGTTGTATCAGTGTATCGCTTGGAGGATTTTTCATACGACATTGTTGTCGAGTATCTCCATCGCACAAGCAAGTTGCTGGTGTTTCCATACTTTGCAAAGTTTTACACACAACATTGTTCTGGTGTTGATCAAGAGAAAAGGAACCAAAAAAGTGGTGAGCTGATGCACCCTTATTGATTCACAATTTCCTCCCTGCTGCGTGGCACCGCACTCATTTTCGCGTATGTTATTCTGACATGAGTTGGTGATGACACAACGCGGCATGGCTGCATAAGTTTATTGGCTGTTTCCTGGTCACTCGTGGCAAGCTCATTCATCAGGAGATCTGATAGGATGTTGAGATTAAGGCAAGGCGTATGCTTAGTCAGCCAGCCGCATTTTAATAAAACTATAGCTCTTCATACCAAATTTTTTTTTTATCGTTTATCGTATCGACAATGGTGTACCGTCAATAAATACTTATACCGTTTTATCGCCCAGCCCTACGCAGTACACACGCTCCTATAAACAAAATAAAAATGAAATAAAAGATGTTTTGGACACACACGTGGTCACAGTGTTATAGTAAACAGTACACGCATGCACGGATGTTGATTAAACCAGTAAGAGACATGCACTAAGACCCAGCAGGGGAGACGATTACCCAAAATTACGCAGCACAAGAGAGAAAAAACATTGGCTCAGTTGTGATCACGTGACACTCGGCGTCAAAACAAGAAGCGCATGCGTGATACCTGATACTCGGTCTTTGCTTGTCTTGCGGAACACTCGCAAACCCTGTGACTCACAATCTGAGGTTTCACTGTATTTGAGATTAACGTCAGCATTCTGACTTTCTCTCAGATAAAACCTTCTGAGAGTCAGTATTCTGAGAAAAATATTTGAATCTTATTACTTGTGTGTCCCACACAACTAAAGACAGAATTCTTAGAAATTCTTTGATTTTAAGATCAAAGTCAGACTTCTAAGAAAAATAGCATAACTCAAATTTTTTATGGTGATCCTCACCCTTTCTTGTAAAATACAATTGAAGAAGCAAAGCTAAATTATTCCTTTTTTTTTTCATAAAAGTGAGAATGCATAAGTTCCATTTCTGTCATGGCTTAACTTTCAATGAGTCACTATATACAAATGAACAATATATATATATATATATATATATATATATATATATATATATACATATATATATAAGAATTTACTCTCATGAGAAGGTAACTTAATGGAATGCCTTACCTGATATCTCTTGAAGTCTGTCTTCATCTATATTAGGATCAAAGTCACTACCAAGGACATCAGTGCTCCAGGTTTCACTAACAGTCTCAGAGATATCTCGATCATCTGTCAAACCCATCATGTCTCGAATCTCAAACTTTCGGAGTTTATCATCCAGGTTATCCTGCGTGGTGGCTAAAGACAAAAATCAACATGTAAATTATACACTGCCTTGACATCTTGTCAAACATCTTTGCACATAGGGTTACATATCCAGGCAGGATTTTAAAGTTTTGTACTAGTCTTTAAAGAAAAGTGTTTATTAGACAATTTTAACTTTACAGCGCCAAAGAATATCACTTTAAACATAACATGACAAAAATTATTAAATACTCCCTGTCAAAGTTTGCATATCCTTAGTTTATCAACACTATGTTGCCTCTTTTTAAGACCATTTTTCTTTTTTCAGGTTGTAACGCTGCTCATTCTTTGTGGTAACTACAGTAGTCTCAGGTTCTTGGGTTTTGCATGCACTGCACATTTGAGATCTCGCCCAAGTATTTGGGAAGAACTAAAGGAAACTTTATAAAAAGGTTCAATTCCCCTTTCATCAATAAAAGACCTTGGCCAAAAAACTAAATGAAACTTTAAACTGAAATAAATGTTATGTTGCATAAAGCTGTTGAAACAGTGACATGGTGAATGTACACCATAATCAAAGGCAGTCCAAAAACAATGTTTTTTGTGTGTACATAAATGACTAACAGAATAAATACAGTCTGACACCAACAATAAAACCATGATCGCGGTCACTGAGATCACAAGTTTTTATTCCAATGTAACGCCTGATATAAATATTAACTGAAACTCTTGACTTGTATCACTGCAAGTTTATGCTGCGTTTATGTCAGAGGTAAGGAGTCTTGGTTGGAGATTATCCACCTTGTCAACTGGTGCAGACAAAACAACTTGAAGCTCAATGTCCTAAAACAGAAAAAATGCTAGTAGACTAAGGAATCAATCCCAATCACTCTGTGTGGCTCCCCAGTCAGAATTGTGGGACCTCAAGCTAAAGCTTAACATCACCTCCCAAACACTGAATGTACAACAGAGGATGTACTTCTTACAACAACTCAGTTCAACCTGACACACGGCATAATTGTACATTTCTACATTCTACTGAGAAGCTCAATGCTAGATCGGTTATACGGTCATCTGTCGTCATCCACCTGGACCTTGCAGCAGCATTTTACAAGGTAAACCACAAGATTTTCTTGCTTATCCTTGGAAGACTTGAGTCAATTGCTTCATTATAACATTAAGAGAATTCATCTATTTTTTACATATTTTTTTTTTACCAATCATGTGCTTGTTCATTCTCGTTATTTCAAGACAGGACTACTGCAACTCATGCCTGGCAGGTCTTGTGTACAATTTGTCCTATGCAGCTGATCCATAATGGAGCTGCATGGCTTGTTTTTAGCCTTTCTAAATTCTCCCACACCACCCTACTTCTTTGCTTCCTGCAGCTACCGTCATCAAATTCAAATCACTAATTCTTGTCTAATAAAGCTTAAAATGGCCTAACACACGCTTAATACACCACATTCCCAATGACCCTCCAGCACTGCTTGACTGCTCCAACCATCTCTCAGGGATCAAGGAAGACATGCATCTAGGCTGTTTTCTGTCCAGGCTCCAAGGTGGTGTACACACCTACACTATATACACTTTGCACATACTGTACAGTTGTGCTCACAAGTTTTCATACACTAAAAGAAATTGTTAAACATTTATGTGGAAAATATGACTAACTGCGTTTTTTTTTCCTTATTTAAAGATAGTGGTCACGTAAAGACTTTATCACATAGTTATCTTTTTAAAACCTAATAATAATTGAAATCACGCTATCTGTCCTGATTAAATGTTTACATATCCTCGAATGTTTGGCCACATTATAAACACACAGGTTGACACCTACATATTTAAAGGCTATTTTCCACACCTGTGACTCATTGTGATACTGCACCATGGGGAAGATAAAAGAACTGCTAATGGACCTGCGTAACAAGATAGTTCACCTTTAAGAAACAAGAAATGGAAATAAAAAGATATCTAAAAACTTGAAAATGTCACTCATTACTGTTGAAAATCTGATAAAGAGGAGTAAAACAAAAAGTTCTGTTGATACTAAGCCACGGTCACGTAGACTAAGAAAGATTTCACCCACTACTGCTAGAAAAAATGTTTAGGAGAGAAAAAAAAAACACAAACAACTTCAAGAGCAATACAGACTGCTCTGGTACTGAAAAAAAGTGGTGGTGGTGTTTTAAGGTGCACAATAAGGAGGTACTTAAACAAAAATGACATGTTTGGTTAAGCTGCTACAGTAGGAGAAGGCCATTACTGCACCCATGCACTGCACTTTTGGTGAAAAGTACACCATCCCCACTGTAAAACTGAGCATGGGCGCTCTTGGGGGTTCCACAAGGCCAAGTTGACCCTCCAATGACTACAGCAGAAAAAGGTGAAAGTTCTGGAGTGGCCATCACAGTCTCCTGAACTCAATATCATGTAGCCACTATGGGGAAATTGCAAATGTGCAGTTCATGCAAGACAACCAAAATATTTACAGGAAGTGGAACTTTTTGCCAAGAAAAATAAACAGCCATAACACCGGAGAGAATTAAAGACCTCATGCATAATTATTACAAAAGACAGCATGCCGTCATTGATGCTAAATGGGGCAATAAGCAATATTAGGTACTAGTTATTAAGTAAAAGTATACAAACTTTTGAAAAGGGATTATTTTCTCATTTTCATTTCTTTGAAGAAACTCAGTAGGCTGTTCCAAACATCTTGGAGAACAAATCATAGATTGTTCTTGGATGTAGGCTGCTTCTAATCCTTCTCTCTATTTATATAATCTCAGAAAGACTTGATGTTGAAATCAGGCTCTCTGGGTCAAACCCTCATTATCAGGACTTCTTGTTCTTCTCTTTTCCTGCTGAAATTAAATTGGGGACCAATCAGATGCCTCAGCATTTTCTCAGCATTGAGAAAACACTTAATCCTGACCAACCCCAGACTCCATTTGCAAAAATGCAGCCTCAAACCTCGAAAGGAACCTCCACCATGCAAACTCATTATTTTACTACTGTCCAGCACTTCGAAAACCAACCTGCCCCTTAGAAAAATGTAAGGCTTTTGCCCATTCTCACTAGTTCTTTGCTGATGGCACTGCTGCACATCTTCTGATGTGGAAGAAAAGTAAGCATGATGCGTCTTTCCTTAGTCAACCACTGTCTATGGTCTTCAACATTGCCTGTTTCTTTGTGCTTCTTCATAATAGCTTAAACATTATATCTTGAAATCGCAGCCTGCTTTAAAATTGTTCACTGGGAGAGATGTTACTGATGCAGTCTACTGTACTACTGTATTTTATCGTGTAGCTGTGCTCAGTCTTACCATGGTGTATGACCTGTGACATAAAATGTCTTCCACAACCTCACCAAAGTAGCAAAGTCTGGCTGTCCTTGACCCAGTTTTAAGCCTCTTACACAGCTGTTTGTTTTATTTTAGGATTGGTTTTCGACAGAAATATGTAATCGATGGTCATAAGCACCTGCTTGGTGTATCTGATTAATCATATCTGACTCTGATTCTACAAAATCCCTGACTTTGTGCAAATGTAAGAATTGATGCTGGTTTGATGCCAGGATAGACAGACCAATTATTGATTTGGCTTAGCTTTTCTTCTTTTTGCTCACTTGTGCACTCCTCCTCTGAACAGTGGATGTTGCAATATGACTGCATCTAGACATTCAAGAAAAGTGTTAACCCAGAATATGCCCCCTTTCCTTCTTCCTGCCACACTTGCTAACTTTATTAAGACTCATGGTGCTACGCCATCCCTAAAACTTGCACAAAATGCAAAATGGCAAAAAAAAAAAAAAAAAAAAAGTACACGAGGTACCACTGTTCCCCCTTAGGCAGAAGTATTAGCATTTTGCTGGTCTGAAGCATTTAGATGTCTTAACACCAGTGCTGGGGGACATTACTTTTTAAAGTAACTTATTACATTACACCATTACTTTCTGATAAAAGTAAATAGTTACAGTACTTTTCCATTGCAGAAAATGTGAACTCCTTTGTGGTTCCTCATGCATGTTGTTTCAGTCAAGACCTTTATAATTATTCTACCATCATCATTTAGCGAAGTTTGGCCCATAATCTGTTAACTATTAATACCCATATCACACCTACACGCTTTCGCGCGGTGGCCGCAAATACAGTCAATCATGATTCATCATAATTCACCGAGAGTTTTGGTGCTGTGATAATACCACTATTTCACTTAGGTGTTTTCTCGTGGTGGCCGTAAGTACTGTTCATCATGACTCACCACAAGTTTTGGCGCTGCGATTAAGTTTCCATCTTTCTGCGCGAAAAATTAAATGCTTAATTTTTTGGCGGCTCGCGGACCTTACAGAACTTTGCGGAACGTCGGCGGGCAATCGCGACGGCTCACAAAGCCTAACACCGAATCTCACTGCGAATCAAAGCGCATGAGTGAGATAGGGGTATACCAGCAGGAATAACAGAGGGGAAGCGGGTTATCGGGGGCGGGGCTTGTAGTACGACTTTTACACACACACTAACAGATTGGGAATGACTGCTGTCTTGCTCACGGATTACACAAATTGTCTGAATAACGGATTACATTTTGAAAATATAACTAAATAACTGAGTACTTAAATGGCGGACCTAACGCGTTAGATTTCTCATTACATCAAAAAAAGTAATCCTTTGTAACGCGTTACACACAACACTGGTTACAACAATGCCAAGAGAAAAATACATGAGCAATAGCCTTAGAGAAGAAATTGTTGCTGCACATCAACCTGCAAAGTTATAAAACCAATTCTAATTTAACATTTTATAGTGATTAAGATCATTCACATCAGACAGTTGCCAATCTTCCTAGGAGTGAACATCCCAACATAAATCAACATCAGAATGGCTGAAAAATAAAAATCAAAGTTTTGGAATGGCCTAGTTAAAGTCCAGACCTTAACCCAATCTAAATACTGTGGCAGGACATTAAGAGAGCCATGCATATGCAAATGCCCCAAAACCTCAATGAACTAAAGCGATGTTGTAAAGAGGAAAAAATTTGTGTCCCTAAACTTTTGGCTGGTACTGTATGTACAATACGAGGGGCGGGCGATCTTAATGACAGGAAACACTAGGGTGACAGTGGGTGATTCCCATGAAACTATTAAAACACCACGGCATTAATGGTTTTTAATATAAAATGTGTAATTTTGTAATATAAAAAAAGCATCGGAACATAGACAATACTGCTCTCCCAGCTGTTTTAATGTGTTATATTGTAATTTAAAGGAAAAAAATATTTATGCTAAATTTTAAATTATTACAATAATAAAAAAAATAGGAAAATGATGTGTTCATGTCTGATGTTCTCATTCTCCGCAACACTTTTAAAGTTCGGTTTAGACACACATACAGAATGTAAGTAAAGTTTGATTATGAGTGATGGAGCACATTGGACAGTTACTTCAGGATGGCTACCAGGTACGATTATCTCTTTATATCTCTCCAGTTAAATATGAAATATTCTGTTGCCAGAATGTTAACACAACTTTTTAATTCTCATTACAAAAACAGGTTTTCTACATTTGAAAATTGTTAGAGTTACATTTTTTTTTATGAAAATGTCTTTATTAAGATCTAATTATATGCACTGAGAAAAAAATAGTAAAGGCCTCATGGCTTCTCTATAGTTAGCAAAACATTCTGAGGCACCTCATGCCCTGCAACAACATGTTCATACACCCGACATTTAAGGCCAGTTGCGGTAATGAGAACTTATGTTTCGGGTATGAGAATTTAAGCATATTGTGTATGTCTTTTGAACATCTCTTGAAATGTAATACATTTATTATTAATTTAAAATGCACAAACTGTTAATATTATACATTTATTTTCATTGTAGAGTCAGCAAGTGAGAAAAAAACAGCTTTAGCAAAGGCCAGATTGACGAAGCAATTATACAGCAACCCAGACCTGCTGGAGGAGTACAGAAGAAAGAACCTTAGCAAAAAATGGAAAAACATCCTACACTGTTAATCATCTTTCTCCACCTATCCCTATCTTCTGCATTCTCAACACTTTCACCCAATAGCATATCCTCATTTATTATATCCGTATACCTCCTATTTCGCCTTTCTCTTTGTCCCTTGCATGTCCAACATTCTCCTACTAATATACTCTCTCTTACTTCTCAGAACATGTCCAAACCATCTTAATCTGGCCTCCCTATCTTTGTGCCCCAAACGTTCAACATGAGCTCTGATGTACTCATTTCTAATCCTGTCTAACTGTGTTACTCCCAAAGAGAACCTCAACTCTCAAATCTTCAGCTCTGCTACCTGCAGTTCTGACTCCTGTCTCCTCCTCAGTAACACTGTCTCTAAAGCCAGAGCATGGCCAGTCTCACCACTGTCTTGATCATCTTTCCCGTGATTCTCGCTGATATTTTCTCACAGAACTCCCGACACCCATTCCAACAGGCCTGCATTTGCTTTTTTACCTCTTTCCCACACTCTCCATTACCCTAGACGGTTGGCGCCATGTACTTAAACTCCTGTACGTTCTTCATCTTTTCACCCTGTATTCTTAAATGTTTCACTTTCCTCCCTTTCATTGTACAACTGTTGTGTAGCATGGTTGTTAAAAATTAATACACACGTAACAAATTCTGACAAATCAGAATGTGGTATTTGTCCTTGTTGGTCTTTTATTTTTTTAATGCCATAGTAAAATAGTTCATGGTTTTTTTTAGGTACATGTTGCAATGTTGGCTCATTTATTTTTCTAAAAAAAATTTTGGCTTTTGTATTTTTATATGGAGGACTAAACATGACAATAATAAATAAATGTGTGAATAAATAAGTAAATATGTAAATAAATAAATACATAAATATAATAAGCCCTGGAAAATTGCTAAATATATTCCTACTTTTGTTTATTAACAAATTTCAAGATTTATTTATTTCTGAATTTCCACATTTCTTCATTTATTTATTCCTGCATTTCCACATTTCTACATTTCTTTATTTCTGCATTTTCACATTTCTTTATTTGCACATTTCTACATTGCTGTATGCTGATAAGGTATGTGGTCCCAGCCTTAGTCGAAACCGGGATTGGGCCGCAGGGCACCTCAGACAGAAGCAATCGATCTAATCAGCGTAATGCTTTTTAGTAATCTGAAACTAACTATGCAAATGGCTGCCACAATGTAGCACACAATGTAGTTCTGTGGGATCCTTAACCAAACTGTGTTTGACGGTCTTCAAGAACTTCATATTCTTATGCAGAAAGAGTGTTTTACTTAGAGGTAGATGAGCCTCAATTATATTCGGAGGTAAAACGCACCGTGGACGCACAACGTTCCCTTCCTCTTTCTGCGTGAGGATATAAAGTTGGCGGACAACTTTTTGAAGACAGTCGAACACAGTTTGGTTAAGGTCAACATCCATCTCAGCATCAAGTTGAACTAAATCGTCCATTAATCTTTCGATTTGATATAAAACGTAGTCATTTGCTGCGAGGTTCTCAATTTCACCGGCTAATGATTTTAACTGATTAGCGGCAGCTTGAAAAAACAACAAAAAAAAAAAAAACACACCATAGTTGCCAGACAGCAGTCATTACAAGCCAAGGCATTACTAGTAGAGTCGAAACAATCTCACTTCATTTTACCAATCACGGTTTCGACTAAGGCTTATCAGCATACAGCGACAAAGAAATGTAGAAATGTGGGAATGCAGAAATAAAGAAATGCAAAAATGCAGAAATAAATAAATGAAGAAATGTGGAAATTAAAAAATAAATAAATCTTGAAATATGTTAATATACAAAAGTAGGAATATATTTAGCAATTTTCCAGAGCTTATTGTATTTATTTATTTACTTATTTATTCACACATTTATGTATTTATTTATTTTTATATTTACTTATTTATTCACACATTTATTTACTTATAATTAGGTCATGTTTAGACCTCCATATTTTAAAACTCCTACACAATAACTCCGTTTTAAACGTGAATGCATGATTGGGCAAATATTATATTAAAAATTGTATTATATAATTAGTTTTTTTTAATGCATTACCAAAATAATTAAACTAATTTCTGAAACTTATACAATAGAACTTTGCATTGCGAGTAACTATATAGTAGTACAAACGCTTTTCAAGAAGAGCAAAATTTCTAAATACATTTTAACTTGATAAACACTTAACTTGATACGATGTCTTCGTATACAAGTAGTATGCATACGCTTTGTCTGTCGATCGTCACGTGATCACAACTAAGCCAATAGTTCTTCTCTCTCATGCGTGTTTGTGCACGTGGGCATGTGTGAAAGCCGTCCTACACAGTAGCCCCCTCCCTTTTCTCCACTCTTATTTCAACTTTACACACACACACACACACACACACACACACACACACACACACACACACTTTTGTTATTAAAATTAATTATTTTTTAAATGAATATGTTAGGGTTGTGGACCAAATTATAGGGGTTTCCATTATTACTCATAGGGAAATTAGCTTTGATATACAAGTGTTTTGATATACAAGCATGCTCGCAATCCAAGGTTTAACTGTACAGTATACCATTACCACAACAGATAATTAAATTAACATCTAATGAGCAAGTATTTTTGATTTTAGATGCATGTGCAGAATCTACAAACGATGTTCTTTCAGGTTTGCCACGTCATTTTAAAAAAATGTCAGGTTTCATTGAAATATTTTTTTATTTTATAATATACTTTTTATTAAATTATATTACAAACTTTTCATTAGGACCCTAAAGAATCATTTTAACATTTAATGCAAAATGGGACTGGGACCTTTAAAACGTGTTAAAAGCTTTTTTGTGTTAGCAGATGTGTGCGGCTAGCACACAAAATAAAAACCAGAAAAAACTAGAGGGCATTAGACACCATCATGGGCATGTATTGTTCTCTCCCAGAATGCAAGGATGTTAGAGCCAACTGGTAAGTTTATCCAGGTGCAACAGACACAGCAAGCCTATCAACCATTTGCTTAAAGAAGGCAAATTGTAAAGTTTGCAATTATGGCAGTCAAGCTGGAATATTAGAAAAACTGATAGTAAATCTTTTTTCCCCGCTTTACGTAATTAAACAACTAAATGAAACATTTTGAACACTTGAAAGCAGGCAAGCATTACTGTCAAGCACTGGCTAGCTAGCTTAATAACTCACCTTTATCAGTTTCATATTCAACAGCGCTAGTGTGCCTCCTGTTTAAATGTGCCAGCGTAACTAATGTACTTAAATGTCAAAATGGTTAATCATTTATTTAGTTGGCAACTAATTGGGTCTTCAAACCCCTCTTTTCACTATGTAAATTAAATAAAAATAGAGAGAAAGACAGGGCGTCAATCAGTGAAAGATTAAATGTTTTTTGTCCCATTCCAAAGTTGGTCCTATCTTTGCATTATGACTTTAAATAAGGTGAAAATGCATGGGAGAAAATAAGGTATATATTTCTACTTGGAGGTTTGGCACTTTTCAAAAACTACAATAATTTGTATTATAATTTTAATAAGTATTTCGACAGTTTCGATTTTCACAGTTTTCCCACTGCAATTTATTTGTAATAAAGCAACCAACATGCAATATAATATTTAGCTTTAATACAGAAATGTGGCAGCACCAATGGCAGATGGATTAAAAAAAATCTATCAAAAGATTGAGTCAAGTACATTAGTCCAAACCTTGTTCATGCTCAAGTAGCTGCAGAGCTTCAACACCATTACCAACAGATGGCCCTGGCCCTAGGTCTGAAACAGATTCAGCTTCCATGTCCAGCGATGAGACAGAGTTGGAGCGGTTAGATGGCCCTAAAAAGACAAAAATATGTTCGTTCTTAAAAACCCATAAAGCATGTTTTTTGAGATAGAAACAATTTATGTTGGGACTACATAACTTTCCTATAAGTGGATATGACTAAATTATGGAAATACACACCCTCAGAGACTCCTTCAAGATTGTCACTGCATAAAGAGAAGCGAAGGGTTTTGTCAGGTTTGCCATGCAGTTTAGCCTCATCAGCTGGAGCATCTCCATGAGCTTCATCAGAGAGTTGCAAGTTCAGCACCTAAGAGAAGAAAAAAAAAAAAAGACAATGTTGTTTAAGAATACAGGGCTTCTGGACTCAGAGGTCACCAAACTTGCAGACTTTACAGTGCTAAAAACATATCTACACACAGAACACTGTTAAGACTTCTTATGGTTAGGACTTAAATAGTGAATAGAACTGTGCATGTCATTTTTAGGACTAATTTAAATTGACATAAAATTTTAATTATGTACATGTAATCAGAATCCCGTAAGGTTGCTGTGCACCGAGCCAAGAACCTCTCTTGTATATATGGCACTCAAACTCTGTATAAAAGCTGGTTTCACTGACTGGCCCTAAGAACTGTTACATCTGCACACAGGCAAATCTCAATTTAGTTGGACCTTCAGAAGGAAGTTCTCTCTGGCATGTCATGGAAGGTTGAATTCTGGTCATGCACCCTTTGGTGTTGCTTCTTTTCTTTTCTACAGCCGTTTAGGACATTATTTTTGTAATTCGACTTGCTAATTCAGCAATTAGCATGAGTATTTTGGCATCTACAGCCATGTCAGCCCGTGCTCCAAAGCAACAATCTGCTACCTAGCAAAGATGGCAAGAAACCTTTTATCCTACTTTGACATAGCACCAAGTTTACAGGAATTACCAAATACTCATTTATGCAGATTAGACATAAATTTCAATTTCCAAATTATTTCTGAGTAAGAAAGAATGCTTACCACCTCGTTAACTTTGTTCTAAAGGTCCAAAATTCATAATTTAAATCAGCATATTAATTTAGCTTAGTCATAAGTTTTACTGTCTTTTGTGTGTTTGTAAATAAATATAGCACAGAATACAGTGATTGTGTTGTTCATGAATTCAAGTCAATTTATTAGCAAAAAAAATGCTCTGGCACCATCTCAATATAGACGGCAATGTCCCCTACACAACAGGTTATGGTTGCTGAATTGCTGGATATCAAGATGGTGCTGACATTAGCTCTTTCTGTCTTCTGCTAGTTTTCAGTGGCACCCTTTCATACAAATGTTTTGTCAATTTAAGTCCATGAAACCTAAAATCCTGACAGAAGAATCTACATCCTGGGACTGCCCTGTCCCCTACACTGGCAAAGGCTGAAACAGTGGCAAATCACAAGTGACCACATTAAGTTAAAATTAAGAGCATGAATTGAGAGCTAGTAATATGCCGTATAGGGTATTCTTATCATTAGTTTACTGATTTTTAATTTTTTTTATTAATACTACTACTCAGCCTACTATTTCCTTATCGTGTTACTTTTACGATTTTACATTTCTTTAACCGTGGCACTGTTTTTAATTCCACAAACAGAAAGGAGAAGCTAATAATATTTGAGACACAAATATTGGACAGATACTGATGGGCTGTTGGCAATCCTCAAACCAAAAATGTGTCTTGAGTCCTTTACTGTGGACTTTTTAATCAACATCTTTGCATGGCAAACAGGAAGGAAGTTATCTGTTTCAGGCATCGGTTACCTTGATCCTGTTTGGATTAATTTTAAAATCTTATCAACTGATCTGCCTGTTTACAAGGATAGTTTCTTTGAGATATGGATGGGCAACTCAAAATCATAACACCTACCCAACTCAGAAAGTATAAAAAAATAAAGCAAGAACATTTTGGATGTCGATTTGGGGAAGGAGATATAACTAAAAGATTTCTATATTAATAAAACTAAAATTAGTTATAATTAATTCCCTTTTATTTGTTACCTCATTTTCAGGCATCATTCCAGGCATAGTTTGAGGGGAAGTTCCTAATGAGATGACAAGCACTTCCTCAGGCATGACTTCCTGCTGGGGGTCCTGGTAACTGCCATCTGTCTCACTGTCCTGAGTGATATTGGAGCGGGAGCGGCTTCGGGTAGTTGCTGGAAAATAAGCACATCAGTGCATCTTTAATATAGCATTAAATGAAAAAAAAATTATTAAAATACAATCAACGCATTAATTGTTGAAGTTATCCAACAACCTACTAAGAAATTAACAATTATAGAGAAATAGGTGCAAGGTGCTAAATAATCATACTAAAACACATTTGTCAATACTGGTATTAGTAAAACTGATACACACTGGTAATCGGGGAATGAAGAAACAGGAATCTGTTTTGCTTAAGTTAAAGCAAACGAGAGAAAAAAATATATACACAAAGCATGCAAAGTCCTCACTACCTCTTAACTTAAGCTTGATCGAGAGAATAAAAAAAGTAGTCCACAAACTCCATGGCAATGTTTTCTCGGGGGTCATATTTTGTTAAACTACAAAACAATAAAAAAAAAAGAATTTTACATTGTATATCTAAAAAAATGTGTATACAACATTAACTTAATACAACCTGAACCACAAATGGGGAAAAAAAATTGTACCATAAGAAATCACTACACCAACAAATTATTTTGGACTTACCATTTGAATTAAATTGTTTGTTGAAAATACACTTATTTCAAATCTGGTGGCTGCAACATCTTTGAAAAATGGTTGGGATTGGGCCAGTTTAAGATTAATAACTATGTTACAAGTAGAAATTACATGGTGATGTAATACACATGTCAACTAATTATGTTATACTATACAAGGGGTTTCAAAGAAAGCCCTAGTCCTGCTAGAGTAAGTATGGGGTGAGGCTCTGCAAATTGGCAACAATACTTTTAGGATAAACTTAGTAGTTAGTACACAATTAAGAACTTCAAGGCAATTCATCAAATCTCAATGTGTAAAGGACAGGGCTGAAAACTACTTCAGAATGAATGTATTCTCTGATCCCTCAGATATCACTGTCTAAACATCACCGTCATGCTTCTGTAGTAGATATTATGATGTGTATTTGGGAACACTTTGGTAAGCCTTTGCATTTACTGCTCCAGTCCGGTCTGATGAGTCAACATTTTAAATAGTTTCTGGAAACAATAGCCATCATGTTATCTGGGGCAAAGAGGAAAAGGACCAAAAAGGTCCAAAAGCCAGCATCAGCATCCATGAGTGTACCATTAATGCAGACATACTGTATACATTTTTGGAGTAACATATGCTGCCATTCAAACAACATTTTTTCAAAGACATCTCTGTATTCTCCAGCAGGACATCAAATCATATATTGCTCAGGTTACACGTGCATGGAGTACAGGTGCTAAACTTTCCCGCCTGCTCTAATTGAGAATTTGTGGTGCATTATGAAGTGCAAAATATGACAACTAACTCCCTGTAAAAGACCTGCGTAATAGAAAAATTTGAGAAACTCCAGATAGCTAAACTTGACCAACTAGTGTCTTCAGTGCCCAAATGCTTAAGAAATCATATTAATAGAAATGGTTATGTTACACACTAGTAAATAATCAACTGTCCCAACTTTTTTGGAGGATGTTGCAGTCAAAGGAAGAAACTTCAGCTATTGTCTCCAGTTCAGAAGTGGTTTGTTACAACTAGGGCTGCAACAACGAATCGATAAAATCAATAAAATATAATCAACATCCGTGCACGTGTGTACTGTTTACAGTTTATAACACTGTGACCATGCGTGTGTACAGCGCGCGTGTACAGCAAAACACGCATATATAGACAAGTCTCATTAGAGACGTTAAAAATCTATTTTCTCTCTCTGCTCAAGACTTAGCCTGCTCTTTTCCTGCTGTGTGTGTGTGTGTGTGTGTGTGTGTGTGTGTGTGTGTATGTATGTATGTATGTGTATCTGTGTGCGCGCGCGTCATTGTTATGCCCTAAAATGCCCCTTTGCCATGGATTGCCCCCCTCAATCGCTATAAAATATTGTATTAGAACATAAATTCATAGGTTAATGGTTTACAAATTACAAATTGCATGAGACAATAAAATAAACTAAGAAATATAAAAATAAATATGTTGTATATGAAAAAATATAAATATTTTTGTCTAATTTTTCATCATAAACAATATTTATTTTTATTATATATAAATGTTTATTTGCATATCCATGACAAAGCCCTGAAAAATAAATGTGCCACAAAATAAACATTATACAAGAATTTGTATTAATGGTCTTGACAGCTGTTACGTGCCTAGAGTTTATTATAATAGTAATATCATTTTTGATGACAATAAACCTATAAATTTATATTCTAATATAATATTTGATAGCGATTATGTAGGGGGGGCAATCCATGGCAGAGGGGTATGTTAACGCATAACACTGGAACGAAGTATGCTTGTAATCCAACTAGGGCTGCAACAACTAATCGATAAAATCGATAATTGTGTCAACTAATGCAGCTATCGATTAGTTGGGCTGCTCACGTCACTAAAGAGGGCGACCACAAGATGCACAAATACACAAAGATACACACAGATACACAGCCGCTCGCGCAATGGAGGTTACAGAAGCGTCTGCAGGAAAAAGTGTGCGCCCCAAGTCATCCAAGGTATGGGAGCAATTTACATTAAACGCCTCTAAGAAGACGGTAACCTGCACGCTATGCAAGACCGAGCTTTCATGGCTTTTTTGCTCGCGATTTAAAAAAAATGTCCAAAAAAAGAAAAATTGATCTGGAAGGGCAGATGTTTGAGGAGAAATGGAAAGAGAAGTATTTCCTCTGTGAGGTCAACGGCAAGCTGGTATGTTTAATCTGCTTACAAGCCGTGGCTGTGCAACAAGAATACAACATTAAACAGCACTATGACATACACGCAGAGAAATATGATAAATACACTGGACAGCTCAGAACGGAAAAAGTTAATGCTTTAGCATCCGCTTAAAAAAAAAAACAAAGTTTACAAAAAGAGCAGGGACTGATGAATTCCTGATGCACTGATTAACAATTTGATGCACTATGATTAAAAACTAATTCGGACCGCACATGGTCACATTTCTTCTCATCCGGCCCTCACCCTATAGCGTTTGACACCCCTAGCGTAAAACATCTTTTATTTTGTGTTTGCATGTGTGTACAGCGCCTGTGTACTGTTTATTATAACACGTGTGTGCGTGCAAAAGAAAGTCTCATTAGAGATGTTAAAGATCCCTTTTCTTCCTCTCCCTGGGTCAGCATGCCGTTGTGTGTGTGTGCACATAATATGACACTGTGCCCCTTCACACACACACACCTCCCCCTGCCCTCCCCCACGCCTTGTCTCTCTCACACACACACACACACACACACACACACACACACACACACACACACACACACACACAAACACACACACAAACACACACACAAACACACACACAAACACACACACAAACACACACACAAACACACACACAAACACACACACACACAATTTTTGCTCTACGAACAAACACTGCTCTGTCGCAATTCTTTTCAAAGGTAAAGTGCAGGTTAATTTGCTTTTTTATTTTTACTTTACAGCAGTGATTTCGTTAGCGTGCGCTCACGCGAGAGTTGGTAGTGATGTTCCTTGTAATTTTTTCAGATAAAACAGTCTTTACATTATTGTGTGTAAGAAACTCAAATAAGAGAGGAGGAAGTGTTACTGTGTAAGACGAGAAGAGGAGGGGCTAATTCCCTCTTTCCTCTTACTTTAGCGGCACACACACAGCGCCTGCGCACATAAACGGAAACACTTATCTGTCTGGATTTATTTGTACTTTTTTAAAAGGTAAAGAGCAGCTTAATTTGTTTTATTTTTATTTTATATTTTGTATAAATTATTTTTATGCATTTATTTTTGGTTTATTTTTACTTTATATTTTTTTATGTATTTTTTTGGGGGGGGCTGTGGAACAAATCATTTGAGTTCCATTATTTTTTATGGGAAAATTCACTTTGATTTACGAGTGTTTTAAAATCTCTCTCTATACTGGTAGTTCACCGATTTAACTTATTTCACATTATAAAATATGTATGAACATTTCTGTTAGAACAAATCTGGCAGAAAATGTGGTGTTTGTGTGTGAGGAATAACTATACTATTTGTGAATTGCAAAATCACAAGGCTGATGCAGCTGATGCTCATTTTCAATCTTCAGTTGTCCAATCTGCAACAAGTTTTCCGTTTTGAACTGTCCAGTTTAGTTATCTAAGGGCGCGCCAATCACTATTTTTGCAGCCACTCACCATCGACCGATTGCTAGAAGAGCTGTTGGCAAATTCTGATCACAGGGGCTATTTGAAGCCATCTATTGGCAGATAAAACATAACCTAAATACTTAAGTACTTGAATCAAAGATCATACTTGAATCAAAGATCATACTTGAATCAAAGATCATACTTGAATCAAAGACCAAAGAGATTGTCATCAATTTCAAAAGAGGACCCCCCACAGCAGCCCCCACTAACCATCAACAGTGCCACAGTGGATTGGATGAGCAGCACCAAGTTCCCAGGAATGCACCTCTCTGAGGACCTCTTGCCTGAATGACAATCATCACATCGCTGGCCAAGAAAGCTTAATCATGTCTCTACTTCCTCCATAAGCCGAGTCCCACCTCCCATCATGTGTCCCATCCACCGAGGCACCATTGAGGGCATCCTCACTAGCTGCAGCACTGTGTGGTACGGAGGATGCACTGCCTCCTGTCGAAAGATTCAGCAACACAGTGATTGCAGCCAGCAAGATCATCGGTGTCTCACTGCCCTCCCTTGTGGAAATCTTCCACATCCACATCACTGGCAGAACCATCAGCATCGCTGGAGATGGTTCACATCCGTCAAACCTCCACTTCAGCTTCCTGCCTTCAGGAGGATGAACCCTGTCCATTACGCCCCCCCCCCCAACCTACTCATATACTTTTATGTGCAATGAAAGAAGCTGTAGATTTTTAGACACTTTTTACTTTCTGCAGACATGATCCTTACAAACACCTATTTAAAAATCGTTACATATACAAATTTTTTAAATCCGACACTGCTTGCACTTTTATACGTTACAGTATTTTTGTACAACTGTCACACTGCAGCTATCTGTCTTGCACCTTACAAATTCCTTTATACTGAGAACTTCAGAATATTTTAAATATATTTGGATGTATATTTGCACCTTACAAATTGTTTACATGTATATTAATTTACTGTTTACATTTACTCAAATGGAAATCCATTCACATGTTTACAAGATATATTCACTGGCTTTATTTATATTTATTATTACTAGTACACTGCTGTTACTTCAATAGAAAATTCAGTTTCTATATTGTAGTGACTGCTGATGTTTTTATAAAAACTTTTTATATTGCATTGACAATGTAAACACTTAGAGAGAAATTATATTTTGAATCCTCTGCGTGTCTGCACATACATTAATTAATAAAAGCCTTGAACAACTAAAGAATTTGTTTTTTTTTCACGGATATTCACTTACATCCCTTTAGATTACTGTGACTGATGCAAACTAACATAAGATACAAACAGTACCACCAGATAAATATTTACTGGCCTGTTTTGTGTCATTGCTAAAAAGCAAAATAATTTTGGTGACTGTATAAAACTAATTATATAACAGTTAGTTGTAACCAAGTAACCTGAATGGATGAGCGGCATTAAGACGAATAAAGCACTGTGACATTCAACTAAATGCATCACCCCATGTCTCCGGTGTCCCAGGACAAAATTCATTTTAACCCAGTCACAGAAACACTTTCAGCAAGAAACACATCTGGAAACGTTATTTCATCTTAACACATTAATCCCCTAAGTCATTCTAAATTGCCACAGAACCAACTGTGTTATTTTATTTATAGCTACAAAAATAACAAGCTTCTTACACAAAGCTAAATCCCATATTGCTTTCCAATCCCTAATCAAGGCCACTACATGTGTGTGCTATGGGATTGTACCCTCTACATAGCACACTAGCTTTCCATTTAATGCTATTTGGGATTCAACCCAGAACCCGGAAGTTATTCAGATATTCAGCTGATATTCTAAAGCAGATATTCCTTACCTTTTGTGTACATACTAATTATTTCCACTTAACTGGTTAAATAAACAAAACAATCACAATCTCTTGTTAATAAATAGTTTTAAAAAATCGTCATTGCACTGTCTTGGTTACCGTTAGCGAAGTCTGTGATGGCTGGGATGATTAGCAGCTCTCTCATGCTAGCTAGCTTTAAAAACTCCCCATATTTGTAACCTATGATTAGCAGAGCTTTCCTGTTAGTTCAAACAAGTCTAGTCATTCTCTTATGATTTATGATCTGATGATTGTAAATGCTACCTGTTCCACTTCTTAAATGTAGCTAAAAACAAATTACTGTGGTAATACCTAGGGGCAGTCTGTTCTTCCTGTTTGCAGGTGTCGTAGCTGGGGAAAGCTGAGGTGTAAGCTCCAAACTGTTGCTCTTGACTGCATGGGACTGCGGTACATTGGCTAGCAGAGTCTCCAGCGCTACATGGTCTTCCTCTCTGAGCTGGTCACCAGCAGTTACACTGCGCACGAAGTCCACCTAAACAAAATAAATAATTTTTGTGGTTAAAAAAGTAGTAAATGTGAAAAGATATGCAAGTGTAAGAAATAAATTCATTACAACTTAGGCTTGTGCACTAGAAGTATATCTTCCTGTTACAATTATACTTTTCACAGCATGCAGTGTTGCATACCAAAAATTGAGGAAGTTTTAGCACTCAAAAATAAGCCAAAAAGTCCTGTTCTGGCCAACAAATGAAAATAAAATCATCAAGATATTCTAAAACAAACAATTTCTTGATTCAGAAGGCAGTCTTTTTTTTTTTTTTTTTTTTTTTTTTAAAGCCCCTGGTGGCCCTGGCCATTTCCTCCCACCTCACAGGTATATGACTGAGCATCAAACTGAATGGAAATGGTTCAAGTTCATTAATACAAGATAAAATATAATGCATGTTCAATTTTTCTTACATTAGATGAGTGTAACACCATTTAATAAGCAACAGAACATGCGAAAGTTGTCAAAAAGCAGCAGTTGTTAATTTTTTGGTAGAAAGAAGAAAAAAAAAGATTTGAATTAAAAAGGTTACGTTGTTCTACATCAGCTTGTTAAATCAAGTCACTTATCTAACGTTAACACCGATAATTTGAAAGTGATTGAAGGACTTGGTAAACCTATTTAAACACTTACAGACCAGGGAATAGAAATCAGTTGCGTGTAGATGTTAAAGAATGACGTATTGCTACGTCCCCTAGTATTTTCGGGTATGTCCCTTGTATTTTAGTCCTATGTCTTTCAGGTCCTGGGATTGGACATCTGTCAATCTTTGTTTCCAGCGCAACAGCGATTCCTGTGGGAACCAATGAGGCAGCCCTAGCTGAGTATAAAAACCCAGAAGTGACATAGCCAGCGGTGCGGCTTCTTTCTTTTATTCACATACAGTATATTGCTACGGCGACGCTATATACTTTCAATGTTTTGAATATCGTGGCGGTGATTTGTGATTGGTGCGCTTTACACTAAGCTCTCTCTGTGCGTATTGTTTTCGTCTGACTGCATACTTGAATTTCCAATTCGAGTATGGTTCGAATCAAGGTTAGTATGCCCTAGGATGTACATAAGCAGCACGTTAAGTAAGACTTTGTTTAGACACACTAGTTAGGAGTGAAAGCTAATAGTTGTACTTATGTTTTGGGTTAGTCAGTGTAGTTAGTGGGCATCCCACGCCCTGATTTTGTTTTCATTTTGTTTATTAGGTTAGATTGACTGCCGCGCATAAGTTAGAAGGTGTTTTGTTTTATTTATTTATTTGATTTAAGCTTCGCTCATGGCTCTTACCATCGAATGTGCTATTTTATATATATTTTTTTTTTTTCTCCGTTTGTGCTACTGGTTTCCACTGTAACCATAAAGCAATTGGGGGTGTGTTTTTTTTTTTTTGGTGCTTTAATTACTAAAGCTTGCTGAAACTCTCTGCTACTCTTAAGTGTGTCTCATTCTTGTACACAAGTGACTGTTCTAATAGTAATCAGTGACCGTCTGTAATATATTAACCTTCCTTTTTTTTTTTCTTGTCGGCTTCCTATCTCCCTTAGACATCAAGAGCGAACGTAACAACTGCATAGGAAACTGTAACGGCATAAAAGGACGAAATCTTTCATAGTTAGCATAAACTTTTACAGCAGGTTGTTCTACAGAAGCTTTTCTGTGAAATCAGATCAACTGGTATAAGCTTTACTCCCCACATACATCAGTGAGCCTTAGAAATCCTTGCCAGTCTCCCTTGGACCACTTTTGGTTACCCCAAGAGAGGGGAAACTGTAACATCCTTTAACAGCCTGTAACCTGTGTAGGGTCGTGAGGGGCTTGGAGCCTATGAAACACTATGAATGGGGTGCCAGCTCATAACAGACCACAGACGATAAGTCAACATTAATCAGCACTACAGCAATCATAATATCAAATGTGGGAAGAACATGCAAAATGCCCATACATGGAGACAAAATTCAAACCCCCAAACCAGGAGGTGCAAAATCCCTATGGTTCGTGTCATAAGTCAAATGTTTACACACCTAGGCTAAAGAGATTCAAAAACATTTTTCACAACTCCACTCAAATTATGTGATCTCACATTTCAAGTAAATTACGGTATTTACCTTTTTCATTGATCCTAAAAGGACTGTTTAGGCTTCCAAAGGTCATTTTAAAATAACTGTATAAAAATATCAATTTTACCTTTTATTAAATAGTTGATGTTTAATGTGACAAAACTTTACATACCTTTTAGTACTTGTGGCATTGTGATTAAATGACTTAATTATAAACTAATGATCTGCTTAATCTGGAAAGAAAGAGAATGGTTGTAGTCCCCCATTTATACAGATGATTGTGGTATCTTCAGTTTTTTGAAAATAAGGAGGACCTGCACTTGTGGACTTCTGTTCTTAGGTCTTGACTGAGTTGCATGGATTTTGCCAAGGGCAAAAGGAGACTCTGTATAGGTAGTTTTAACAGCCACAAAATCCCATAAATTCTCAATAATGACCAATAAGAAGCTTAAGACAGTCATTACATTAATTTCTGATGAAAGAAAGAGCCAACTTGGTGTATGTAAATGTCTAACCCACTGAAATTAGGATATAGTGAATTGAAGCTAGAATAAATCAGTCTTTAACTGATAGTTTTGAAATTACAAGGCTAAATTGTAAGCTACGTTGATGTACAAATGAAATGTGGAGTTATAAAAAACTGGCATTAAATGTCTTTAGCCTAGGTGCGTGTGAAGTTTTAGACTTAAATATAAACATCCACCATCCAGTTAGAGTGTTTTGATTGTCCCTGTGAGCAAACATTCTTATTGCAGAGGTGATCCCTACAACCTAGCCCTCCCCTACTCCCTTTAAAAATTAAAGTGTGTAAATGGTTGTTTTCGTATCTTTACTTGGGCTATCCTTGTAGACAATAGGCAATTACAGAATTTTTGACAATTATTCTTACCAAAGCCAGAAGCTGATTGTTTGTGATATAAACAACAGTTCGTGTTAGGCCCTCTAAAAGGTTCACTGACGACATCGGAGGGGTCTCCACAGTTCTTCCACCAATCATCACATCCAAAAAAGCAGCAACACAATTCTAAGAAAACAAACAACAATTGAGTAACAACCACAGGTTAATATAAAATACTTACATGAAACTTTTGCATAATACTTAAAAGCATACATTTCATGATCTGTTCATTTATAAACACACACACACAGGTCTTACTTTGTCAAATTTTGACAAATTGCTTTTCCGTCGTGGATCGCCATCATCTGTGTCAACCATAGCTAACTGCTGTAGCAACTGCCCCACCTGTGATCATTTCACACATTATGAATAAACATCAAATACACACTGTATATATTAATATACACACTCATTTTATATAATAGTAGATGATTCTAAATCACTACAATGAAACAAAATATGTTGTCTTTTTAAAGAACTTTTTTAAAAGCATGTTTTAAAAACATTTTTACGATAACAAAAGCAAAAAAAAAAAATGTGCAGCAGGTGAAATCAAATAAAACATGTTAGAGTGCATTCATGTTTTATTCAAGATAAAACTGGTATCCTTAAATGAAAAAAAAACCCAAAGAGTGGACAACACTATTGGGGTATTTGCGAGCCAGAAGGGGTTAATGGGATTGAATGAGGACTGATAATAGCATTCACCTTTTCTTCTCCAGACAAGCTTTTTTTCCCCCCAATGCCCCGAACAATTGAAAAAGAGATACATCAGATAGAAAATGACTTTTTCCAAGTTCTCAGCAGTCCAATCCCTGTACTAATTTAAAATATTACCCTGTCCCTGATGTTTTTCTTAGAAAGAAGTGGCTTCTTTGCTGCTCTTTTTAAAATGTATGACTACCATCAGTCCTGTGTTATGCTAACAGTAAAGTGCCCCAAGACCATTCATGTGTGGGGTTGCATCTCAGCCAAGGGAGTGAGCTCACTCTCAATTGTGCCCATGAACACAGATACTGTATGAATAAAGCTGAAGAAAAAAAAAACATCCTCTAAGAGTGACTTCTCCCAACCCTCCAAGAACAATTTGGCAGCATACAAGGCCTTTTCCAGCATAGTGGAGCACCTTGCCATAAGGTAAAAATGATAACCAAGTAGCTCAGGAAACAAAAAATAGACATTTTTGGTCCATGGCCAGGAAACTCTCCAGACCTTAACCATAGAGAACAAACAAAAACTCACAAATTCTGACAAACTACCCATCCACAAGGATTGGCTGCCATCAGTCAGGATGTGGCCCAGAAGTTGATTGACAGCATGCCAGGGTGAATTCCAAAGGTCTTGATAAAAAGGGACAATGCAAATACTGACACTTTGTATAAACTTAATATAACTGACAGTAAAGGCCTTTGGCATTAATGAGATGCTAGGAATTATGCATAGTAACCAACAGCATACCATAGTAACATCTGATAAAAAGATCTAAAAACACTGAAGCAGCAGATTGAAAATTCATATTTGTGTCAGTCTCAAAACTTTTGGCCACACTTGTACCACCTATTGGATCTTTCTGGAAACTGCAGCTGCAAAGATATTGTGACAATATTGTGGCATTGGCATTGATGAATGTCATTTTAATTGTCAATAGGCCTTTGCCAGACAAGAAGGCAAATATCACCAATACCATTGTACAACCGATTAATCAGTGTCTCAATACTATTATATACTGTATTATATGTTACATCTACAACAAAAGCAAACAAAATGACTGTCAACTCAAAATTTGTTTAATGAATGTGTGAAACACAAAGAAATCTTCTTCTAAATATTAGCCTGAACAAACTGGTTAAGGAACAAAGTAACCAACAAAAAATTTTTTATTACGCATACAGAACCGATCAAAAGTATTCTTATTCATTGTTTTTTTCTTTATTATACGTTTTCAACATTGTATAATAATACCGAGAATGTTAAAATGATGTCAGTAAACAAAAATATATTGAATAACTCAGGAGATATTTTATATTTTGATTATTCAAAGTAGCCACCTTTTGCTTTGATAACGTCTCTCAGTCAGCCTCTTGAGTTAGTCAACTGGAATGGTTTTCCAACAACCTTCAAGTACTTCCCAAAGGTGTTGAGTAAATGGCTGCTTTTCCTCCACTCTCCAGTCTAACTTCTCCTGAAACCTTTTTAACTGAATATTAGATCTGGTGACTATGGAAGCTAGGTCATCTGATGCAGAACTCTGGCCTATGGAAATTTTCCTGTAAGATGCCTTGCTTCTTAACATTTTCTCCTCAAAATTTTAGTTCATAAGTCGAAAATTGCCAATGTATGCCGAGGTACCACTGAACTAATGTTTGGAAATAAGATGTTATCATATATTATAAGTCATAAAATAAATATGGGGGGGGGGGATAATAAACTGTGCCTAAAGCATTTTCACAGTTCTGTGCAATGTGGTGATATGCTACTATATCACTACGTCAGTCACTTGCAAAAGTTTCTTTCTGTAACTGTTACTGCGGTATTTCTGCCACCAAATAATTACTATCGCAATTAGATTTTTGGTTCTTAATCGCTTCCTTAAGGTTCTCATGTGTCAGCCTTATTTAGCAAGGAGATTTATTCAGTTTCATTAAAAACATTTGTTCACATATACAAGCATCCAAACATGGAGATTCTTCGAGAAAACTCTGTCATTATCCTCTTCCTCTCTGATTTCATTCACATTACAAAAAGCAACCTTAAAAGAGGCAAACCAACCAGTCTTTGCTCTGCAGTTTTACAATGATGTTATTAAATGTCTACTTAGGTTAGGCATAAAGCCCAGATCAGCATTCAAGCCAGCTTTATGACTTTTCCATGTCTTCACTGCTCTAAAAGACAGATCTAGGTTTTGTTTTGCAAAAAAATTCAGAACATTACCTTGGCTTAGCCACCACATTTTCACGACAGATAAATTTCTGTAAACTGCACCAAAGTCTGCCATTAAAGACAAAAATCTATCATTTAGACAACTTAGATACACAAAGTAGGCATTCAAACTCACATTTGGCTTACATTCAGCAAATGTTCCAAAGCCCAGCATCTACTTTCTAATAAAAAAAGTAAGTAAAAGTACATTGTATGCTAGAATTCATAATACAATAGAGAAAGTCAACAACAAATTTACAAACGTTTTGTGAACAATACACTGAATTTTTTAGTGATGGTGTTTTTAACTGTAAAGGTCTGGTTCTAAATGGCACTTTAGATATCCAATGAAGATGTTTGTCATACCAGTCACTGAGAAAGCTTTGTTGGCTCTTAACTAAACCAACAGTAAAGTTCTGTCTTTCATTGCTTTTTCTGAAAGCAGTGACAACTTCTGTTACAGTTGTTCTACTGTTCAAGCCATAGTCTATTAGCTATAACATAATAATACGTATCCAACAAATAATATAACCACAAATAAATATTGGAAACTGCGACATACACGTATTGGCTGTGCTCTCATCTAAAGATAAGAACAAAATAGATATACAAGTCATTAACAATTCAATTTACATTTTTTAATTGTTCTCCTTGAAATACTAACTTACTGTCTCATTCATCATTTAATCTCAAACTAAAATGTCTTTAGAATTAGTCTTGCTTTTCTAACACTTTCATACGGGGCCAGAACACATTGTTGGTAAAATGCTAGATTATATACTTTTTTTTGTCTCCCTGACTATATCATTTTAACCAAAATATTCATGGCATCCCTAAGGCAATAACATGGTTTAGCGCTACCAAACATAGATTGATGAATTTTATTACAAATGAATGAACTAAAATAAATATGCAAATAAATGCAGGTCCCTAGAGTTTTAGGTATATAATCTGTCTAAGAGCTTTTCACAGAATCATTATCTGAGAAATACTTTTCTGTGTTTTCGGCATAATTGTGGGCCTCACATGGCCTTTTTAGACCTTTATTTAGACGCTTCGATACCTAGTCTTGTCCTTACTTTTAAAAAAAACATCCATGGTTTGTCATTGTTCTAATTCACCCTGATTGTTGGGATACTGTAGTCCTCACAGAAAAATATGATGTAGGCATGTAGGTCCTGAAAACAGCCCAGTCTACATAGTCCAAACATCCACAAAGCTCCTCCACAGCTTCACTATTCCACATCTTTGATGTCATAGCCACAGTGCTGAACAGCTTTAATTTTTGCTTGTATGTAGAAAAAATTAACGAAGTCCATGAAATGGTCAGATTGACCCAATGCAGAATAGCTACACACTAAATTTACAACAAAAACAAAAAAGTGCACACCAACACACAAAGGCAGCCATCCATGGCACCATCTTACTCTGAACAAAAGAACAAAGTTAACTGCCATACAATGGGGACAGTAAAGAATGCTTTTGTTTATTGTTGTTATAAAGTAGAAGTTTACAGGCTGTTTTTAATGCGCATGTTGTACAGATGCAGTCGTTTTGGCCCGCTCTAATCAGCCAAATGGCTTTCTGTTCCCAGGCAGTGTCCAGACACTGTGCAGTTGCCAGCAGCCCCCTTCTCCTATTGGCAAAAATGTTTAGATTTCATAGTAAGCACACCCATCAAAGCCCCATTTATTTATTTGCTGAGTGCCATCTTTAGATCTTTAGAGATTTCTTGATAAAGATCCAGTGTGTTACCTTGTCTTACCTTAGCAACGATTCTGTTTAAAGGTAAACTGCAGATTAATTTTTTTATATTTTTACTTTTTATTTTGCATTAATTATTTTTATATTAATATGTTTGGGTTGTGGAACAACTAATTAAGTTTTCATTATTTCTTCTGGGGAAATTCAATTTGAAATATAAGTGCTTTGATATACAAGCATGCTTCCTGGAAAAAAATTATGCTTGCAATCCAAGTTTATAACTGTATACAGGTAGTCCCCTACTTACAAAAGAGTACTGTTTGAGGAGCCCGTTCATAAGTTGGATTTGTTCACAAGTTGGGGACAAAATGAGTCTTACAGCTTTGGCACAAAAATACAATGTAATGCATATGCGTCTCTCACTGGTATAATCAACATCCGTGAGCATGTGTACTGTTAACTATAACATTGTGACCACGTGTGTGCGTGTAAAACATCTTTTATTTTGTGTTTGTATGTGCGTGTTTACAGTACATGTACATTACACGCATGTACTGTTTATTATAACACACGTGTGTACATGTGTGTAAAGAAAAAGAAGGTCTCATTATAGGATTAAAGATCCAGCTTGCACTTTGTGTGCGCGCGTCATTGGACACCATGCCCCTACACACACAACCCTCCTCCTCTCGTCTTCTCTCTCTCTCTCTCTCACACACACACAAACACACACACACACACACACACACACACACACACACACACACACACACAAACACACACAAACACACACACACACACACAAACACACACAAACACACACAAACACACACAAACACACACAAACACACACAAACACACACAAACACACACACGCTCTCTCTTTAATGGAAACACTGCCCTGTCGCGATTCTTTTCAAAAGTAAAGTGAAGTAAAGCCTGCGCGCATAAACGGAAACACTTATCTGTCAGGATAAATTTTTTACTATATATTTTGTATTAATTATTTTTATGTATGTATTTGTTTGGGCTGTGGAACAAATAATTTGAGTTTACATTATTTCTTATTTCAATTTTATTTATGAGTGTTTTAAAATACGTGTCTGCTCCCAGAACTATTATGTTCATAATCCAAGATCCACTGTATATACACACACTTACTGTGTGTGTGCGCACTTGTATACAAATAGATGTAAATGATGTCACACTTTTGTCAACTCCCTTTAAAAAGCTGAAAGCCCTAACTTTTAATCTCTCGACAAAAACTGTGTTCTCTGCCTTTAGAAAGAAAGAAATACAAAAAGAATCTTTACAGGTGCAGGTTTTGCTATGAAAAAGACTGAAACAGTGATGCTAATAGGTTGTTTGTCACATGAACTGCTTTTTGCTTGTGGCATTCTGAAAAGTTTTATCTTGCTGCAGCATAGATATGCAAGAAAAAACGTGTGCGTTGTGACGAATGAGTGTCATGACAAGACAGCTCTTGCCAGTGTTCTTGTCATGCATCCATCATGGAAAAACTTGTTTGAGCAAAAGAGGCAACAAGCGAACAGAGCCTTAATTCCTTGCACAACAGAATCAACAAGGCACTGGAAATTTACCTTAGAAATTTATCCATATTGACACTATAGCACCACACAGTTGTACATTAATTATATGGATCCCTCATTTTACCACATCCCAAAGATGCACTATTAGACTGAGATCTGGTGACTGTGGGGGCCATCTGAGAGCATGTCCAAGAGATGTTTAGGATGTTTTAGCTTTGTGATATTGTTTTGAGCTTTTGATGGTTTGAGTTTTTTTTGAAGTAGCAAACAGAAGGCAGACTGTGGTCACAAAAACACTGTGGACATAAAACGATGGAAATAGTCAGTAATAGTACTCCGATACTAAAGGAGTCCAAAGAAGAAAGTATCCTAGACACCAATAAATCATTACCACCAGCCTGAACCGCTGATACAACACATCTGTAACACATCTGATTCAAGGTTCAAGGCATTTTATGTTAAGAGATGCTCTTTGGCATACCCATGTTGTAATGAGATGCTATTTGATTTCCTGTTGTCTTTCTATTAGCTTGAACCAGTCTGGTAATTTTCCTCTGACCTCTGGCATCAACAAATCCCCTTCGCCCAGAGAACTGCCACTCACTGGATATCTTCTCTTTTTCAGACTATTTTCTGTAAACTCATGATGATTGGGCATAAAAACCCAGTAGATCTCAGATTTTAGTTTCAGAAATTCTCAGACCAGCCTGTCTGGCACCAAAAGCATGCCCATTTTGATCCTCAGTTGGAACATCAGCAGATCATCTTGATCATGTTTATTCCGTTTTTTTCCTCTATTCGGCCAAGTAATAGGCTAATTAAATATTTGCATAAACAAAACAGTAGTTTACTATACAGTAGTATAGTAAACAGTACACACGCGCATGGATGTTGACTACGAGTGACGCACTGCAATGCATGAGAGACGATTACCCACAATCCCACAGCGTGAGAAAGAAAAACCATTGGCTCAGTTGTGATCACATGACGCTCGGCATACATACTGCAGAACTCATACATCAAGACCTCGTTTGTTTATGAAGTTAACATTTATTTTTTTAAAATTTGCTCGTCACGCAAAACGTTCACAGACCAAGTTACTCGCAATCCAGGTTCCACTGTAATTTTTTGAGTACACAAAGATTAAGCTGTTTCACAAAATTTAAAATATGATTGGCTGCATATACATTTTTATCAGTTTATTTTAGCTGCATTCACTACGCTGCTCAAAGTCTGCTGCCAGCTACTGGCAACTTTTAAGGTAGAATGTGTTCTTCCTTGTTACTGAAGTTTACATTGTGAATTAAACAACTTACCATAGATTTAAATCCAACAATTTGGGTCATGCAAAAGTAATGATTTAAAAATAAGGAATGGTCCAAGTTTGACTGATAATGGATTTGCCAGCATTTACAAAAATGTGTATAAATTTCACCCGGCTTATGCAAATATTACTTCTCCTCACTTGACAAAAAAATAAATAAATAAATAAAAAAAATTCGGGGAGCATTATTCCGGTATGTTCCAGCAGCAATATACATATGGTATTAAACTGCCATTTTGTCAAAAGACATTATCATGACAAACCCTACCTGCATTAGGTTAAAGCGTGCAACTTCATTAATTGGAGCATCCGAGATGATTCCATACTGTTCAGGGTTGACGATGGCTGGGCAGATGAAACAAGTCAGCAACAGGTCTGTGCACATGGTCCTCACCTCTCCAACCTCAAGGCCATCCACTTGTGCCAGTGACTTGTACATCTGGGAGACAATCCAGCGCAAACTCTGTGGAAAGCAGTAAGTATTTTGCTTCAAACAGTTAATAAATGAATTAACAAGAGCCACAAGCTTGGCTTGATTGCATTCCACGGCTGCCTGAACTTTCTGAGAGTAAGAATCGGAGCCCTTCTCCCCAAACAGACGCTCCTGTTGTGTTGGGGTAAATCTTTCAGTCACTTTGGCTGGATCAGTTTCTAAGTGGTCTTCATCTTCCACCAGCAGCTGCATAATGGGCTCATGTAAGGTGGCGGTGAGGAATAGCTTGGCTGAGTATAGGCCTTCAGAGAATAGCTTAAACAGAATACTAAAAGCACATGTGCCTCGCCGTAGCAGACGACGTGGATTATCATTCTCTTTAAGCTCAAACTCAACCAGGTAACGCAGGACCTAGAAGAGCAAGAGGAGAAAGATGAAGGTTATAAATCAAAAACAGCAATGACCAGAGTCAGTATATAATTTATATGTTTAATGTAATTTCTATGATAAATTTAATTCATGTGGGTGTCTGGTTGTTGACTTTATGTACTTGAAGCAGGTAGATTTCATCCTCTTGCATAATGCAATTCCCATAAAGTGAGGTAAACACTGTGTGGATCACTCCTTGTGTATGTTCTTGGTTAAGTTTCTCCCCAGCAACCAAACATGAGGCCACCAGGCGTGGATTTTCCCTTAGCCGCCAAAGAAACTCTCCATAGACACTCTCCTGAAAGCCCAGAGTCTTGTAGCCATCAACAAATTGTGTGCTCTCTAGTACCTTGGCATGCAAGCAGCATTCGGCTGGGGAAGCCTCAGCACTGTAAAAAGAAATGCAATGATTGGCAAAAAGCTATAACCAATTTTTACTTTTGTAATCCATTGAAAGATTCAGAGTTGTAAATATGAATGATTATCCAAGTGGATCAATAAATAATCAGTTACAATGTTTATCATTTTGCTTTTTATTTTATCCAAGAACAAATATTAAAAAAACAACAACATTATTCTCAATTTTCAATAGTCAATCTGAATGTTAAGGAACATGTTAAGGAGCTAAGTATCACATAGACGTTTATATGGTTAAATGAAGGTAGGTGTGAGAGAGGGAGAAAAAAAAATAAACTGCACCTTTTCCTGGTTTCATTTCATTATCTCAAAGGCCTGCACAGAAACCCAGTATTTGTATTTTATAAAATCCTTGCCAGTGTTTAACCTTAAAACATAGTAATACACTGCACGGCCAAAAAAGGACACCAAGTGAAATGGTCAGTGGTCTTGATTTTACTGGTACTGCACACTGCATTGCTGATATGTTTTAAGCTTAAACACTGGCAAGGATTTTATAAAACACAAATACTGGATTTATTGGATAATAACTACAGTGATTAATATGGTCCAGTAACCCTAACTGATACAGCAAGTAGCTTCTCATTTCATAAACAACCATATCAGAAGACATGTGCTACGGTTGTAGCAAAAGTGTTACTCTGTTTTTAGAAGGGTCAAACTATTGTCCTGGATCAAAAGAATTGTAAAGTCCCTAATTAAAACCTCGAAGGAACAACATATAACAGCTATGTTTAATAGTGAAAATAAGAGTATTTCTACATACAGTACATAATGCAATAAGAACTCTGGAGGAATTTAGACTAAACAGATGTGTAAACACTTAACTGTGAGGTTATTCAGGAAAGTTAAATTAGCAAGGAAGCATGGACTGTGGATAATCAGACAAAAGTCTGATGAGTCTAGGTTTACCCTGTTGTAGCACATCAGAGTAAATCAGTGGTTCTCAAAGTGTGGGGCGCGCCCCACTAGTGGGGAATACAGATATGACAGGTGGGGCGCAATGAACGGGAGGGAATTAGTGGAAAATAATAGGAAAGTACCTATTCTAATTCATGCTTTTCTTTATTGATTTATTTAATCTTTATTTTCTTTATCGGACACTCGAAACTAAATAATGACACACAAAGAAATGGATTATTAATACAAGTAAATTAAAATAACATCAGAGAAAAAGTGGAACCATAGTGCAACAATAACGGTTTAACGTCGGCATGTTAATCGCAGAGGAACAATATATAAGGAAACATTCGGTATTATATATGTAATTTTATTTACTCCAATGTGTATGCTGATGTTTCTGTATTTTTGTTAAAAATTAATATTTTTTAGGCAGTAAAAGCGCAGAATTTTGACCCAGCATAAACCACCCAACGATGTGTTTACAGAAACAACACAGCATTTTTAGTGCGTCTTTTTTCTTTTTCTATTTTACCAGTTATTTCTATATTTAAAGTTTGATGTATTTTTAAATGTATTTTTTTAAATAACAATAAACAGATACAAACAGAGATAGACTATATAACAGTTCATTCTTCGTACAAATAAAATTATCAGCTAGTGAATATATAGTTGATATTCTGTCCAAACAACATTTAACTAATGTTTGTTTTTTTTTTACTCATTATTAGTCAAACAGCAGTAAGCATTTCTGGTTGTCCACCTACTGTATGTTTTAGATGTAAAACAATGACCTAAGCATTTTTTCATCCAGAAGATACTGTACTGTATACCCATACTGTAGGTTTAAAGGCTACAAGAGCTCAGTGGTTATGGCATTGGACTACTGATCAGAAGGTCCCAGGTTTAAACCCAACCACCACCAAGTTGCCACAGTAAGGCCCCTGTGCAAGCCTTAACTGCAAAATATAAAGAGAAAAAACGAAAGTCGCTCTGGATAAGAGTGTCATCCAAATGTCATAATGTAAATGTAAAACCTCTAATAAGTAAACCAGTAAATACTGGTACTTAATAAATATCTAAAATGGTGTGCAAAAAAAAGCTATCTGAAATGCAACTCTAGCTTTATTACTTAACTGCAAACACCATCATTTACAATACTATTGCACTATGTGTTCACACAGGAATTTTTACAGAAGCACCTCCTCAGTGTCCTCTCTGTTTCTGTTGTGTCAGGGCCAGAGGTGTCAAGTAACGAAGTACAAATACTTTGCTACCTTACTTAGGTAGAAATTTTGGGTATCTATACTTTACTGGAGTAATTATTTTTCAGCCAACATTTATACTACAACATACTTCTACTCCTTACATTTTAAAAATTTACTCCTATTTTATTTCAGCTGGTCATTCAAAAAAAAAAAAAAAAAAAACTTCCGGATAAATCGTGCCATTCGGGGTCCGTTCTTTGTACATCGCTAACTCAGTTAGCTGGATTTGACTGTTGTGGATTTGTCCTGATCTTAGATTGTTTTATTCTTTGATGCGCTTCTCGCATTTGCTGTCATAGCAACATATCCGTATGCTTGAACCTGCTTGGAAGCAAATTTATTTCATGTAAACAGGATTTAGGCTGTGCTCCTGGCGGGTTGTGATTGGTTGAAACGATGAGGTCACATCTGATTGGTTAAAGAGCACGACTGACGCGGACTGACTCACGTGGAAAAAAGAAAGTACTTTACATATTTACATAATTTACATATACACATAATCGCTATCAAATATTATATTAGAACATAAATTCATTTCAGGTTTATTATTATTAAATATGATATTACTATTGTAATAAACCCTAGGCACGAGACAGCCATAAAGACCATTAATACAAATTCTTGTATAATGTTTATTTTGTAACACATTTATTTTTCAGGGGTTTGTCATAAATATGCAAATAAATATTTATATATAATAAATATTTTTTTTATAATGATAAATTGGACGAAACAAATTTTATTATAAAATAAACAATATATAAGTATACATGTATAAGACATTTTTCTTCTTTTCTTTTTTTTATAAGGTGTTAGTGCAGTATATAGGCCCGTGGCACAGCCTAAGCTTTTATACTTAGTGTTTTTGTTCCCCCTCACGTTACTTTTACTTTTATGCTTTAAGTAGTTTTGAAAACAGTACTTTCACACTTTTACTTGAGTAAAAAGCTTGAGTTGATACCTTAACTTCTAAAGAAGTCTTTTTAAACCCTAATATTTCTACTTCTACTCAAGTAATGAATGTGAATACTTTTGACGCAGACCATTTATCTCCCTTTTCCCATCTCTCCCAAACTCACTGAAAATTATGAGTTACATGAGCTGCACATAATACAGCGCTTAAACAATCACAATAAACCTGTGCCGAAAATCTTGTGTAAGAACAAAGAACAAATAATCAGTGCTTTATACTTAAACTACTGAGTGACCTTCTTGGAATGGTTTAGATCATTTTACCATTTCTGAGCACTCAACAATAGACTGTTACAGAGTTTTCCTTTCAGTGATGTTACCTGGTGAGGATGAGGCGATCAAGGTTAATCCTTTGTTGTTTGGCTATCCAAGCTGCACGGTAAAGTCTTTCTGCTGTCTTTAGTACTTCACAATTGAGCCGCTGGATGAGTTGTTTCTCTGAAGCCACGTACAGCCTCTCTTGCTTCAGGTGGTGCGCCAGAGTATGAATGTCTGGCTTCACCATTTTTAGCTCCGGCACAGGACAGGAAACACTGAAGAGGCTATAAAACAATAGCAAAAATAAATAAATAAATAAAATAATGACATTTAACTGGCCTATACAATAAATATTTAAAGTTGGAGTAAAATTTATTCTTTTTAATTAATATCTGTCGCTATGTTTAAATTTAAGTGTGGTAAAAAAGGACAAGGAAATGCCCATTTTCAATTACGTTTTGCTGCGATTAGATACCTCCCAGTGAGCAAAATTCCCATTTATAGTGATGTCTGAGGTCTTTACATCACTCTAATTTACTAGCAATTTCTACGTGTGTGTAAAGACACACTAATGAGATCCCTGTGCATGATTTACATATCATGCACATTTATATCAGGATATAGTCCACAACATTACTGGAGGGAAAATTTAAATATGCATTTCTACTTCTATTTATTTACTGATATCATCCTCAAAATTATTTAAGTATTCTACTATTCCTACACTTCTTGAATTTAATATAATTTAGTATACCTTGTAATAAGCCAGTCTTACTTGATTTTCAGCAACATGGACGTTTTACATCTTTGAATTAAGATTTTTAGCGTTCAAAGACCTTGCTTTCCAAGATTGGCCATACAGAGATATACCAACGTACTGACACGTTACTGAATCAACATTAAGAAAAACACTGGATTTAAGATAAACGTCTTTAGACAACAATCTACCACTCTGCATTTTTTGGCTTGCACATCAAAGTAAATGCTATATGTAAAAGAACTACAAAAGGGCACAAAAGTGATTGTAAAACTTCAAAGAGAACACCAATTCAATTTATATGGAAGTGATTTGGAAATCTTAAAGGTACAAAAAAAGTACAGATTGTACTGGAATGGACCTTAAATGCACATACATGTATTTACACATATTGTGAAGTTGTGGCTCACAGCCAGTTACCAGAGGAAACGTATTATAGCCACAGATAATCTTATATATTCACGTGAATTAATTATTGAGAGCTGTACACATTTCATCATTCTCTGGACTTGGCCATCAGCCACCCCTATCTAGCTACATGCGTATATCTACGCTATCCCACCACAAATCTCTGATCATCACTTGGTATCATTTACCATCACCCTTCCATGGGTTATGTAAACCCAACTGTCCATATATAAGGATTAAGAACTGCAGAAAGAATGTGGAAGCATTTACATGTATAACCCACAGATCGTGTCTCTTACCGTGCTCTCCTGTCCAAATTCTCATCTAAAGTGATTCTGCTAAGACAGCTTTTTCCTTCTAACCCTGGGAAAAAGCTGGAACTATCTGCACAAGATCCATGCAAGCTCCTCCTCTTTTCTTCATTATTTAACCCACTGCCTCCTTCTGCTCCTTCCGTCATCACAGACTGTTGAAGACTTGGCTACTTTTAATGAGAAAATTGTTAAAATCTGACCAGGCCTTTTCTTTAACACAAATCCAGACAGTACGCTGTCAAAATTCTCCTTGATGTTTGTAACCTGCCAACAGAAGAGATCCTTCAATTTTTTTATTCTCCAACCCTTACCACCAGCCCACTGATCCAGTCTCTTCATCAGTATTCCAGACCATCTTACAAACCTACTTTCATCACGGTCATTAATGTTTCCATAACATTTGGTAATTTACTACCATCTTGAAGAAACCAGCTCGTGATTCAGCAAATATCTGCAACTGCTAACCAATATATTTTTTCCTTTCTATATAACAGCCTTGAACAAACTGTCTACAACCATAGCTATCTCTCACAGCCCAACTTTCAAAAGCCTAACCAATCTGCATTCAAATTTATGCATTTAACAGAAACTGCCCTTTGAGCATTCACAGAGAAGCAATGTGCTGGTAGATCAGTCAAACTCACATCTGTCCATATACAGTGGAACCTCGGATTGTGAGTAACACGGTTTGCGAGTGTTCTGCAAGACGAGCAAAGATTTTTAATAAATTAATAAATTAATAAAGTCTTGGTTTACCAGTACCGAGTATCATGTACACATGCACTTCTTGTTTTGCCGCCGAGCATCCCGTGATCTCAACTGAGCTAACCGTGTGCGCGTATACTGTTTACAATAACACTGTGACCATGTGTGTGTGCACATAAAACATTTTTTATTTTGTGTTTGTTTGCGTGTGTACTGTTTATTATAACACGTGTGCGCATGCGTGTAAAGCAAAAGAAAGTCTCGTTAGAGAGGTTAAAGATCCATTTTCTCTCTCCCTCTCTGTATCAGCCTGCACTTTGTCTGCGTACGTCATTGGACACCCTGTCCCTTCTCTCACTTTCTCTTGCTCTCACAGGCCATCACACACACACGAGCACACACACACGAACACACACACACGAACACACACACACGAACACACACACACGAACACACACGAACACACACGAACACACACGAACACACACGAACACACACGAACACACACGAACACACACGAACACACACGAACACACACACACACGAACACACACACACACGAACACACACACACACGAACACACACACACACGAACACACACACACACACGAACACACACACACACACGAACACACACACACACGAACACACACACACACGAACACACACACACACGAACACACACACACACGAACACACACACACGAACACACACACACACGAACACACACCTTCTCCTCCTTTTGCCTTCACACACACACACTAATGGAAACACTGCTCTGTCGTGATTCTTTTCAGAGGTAAAGTGCAGGTTAATTTGTTTTATTTTTACAGCAGTGATTCTGTTATTATGCGCTCACTCGAGTGTTATTAGCAATATTCCTTGTTAATTTTTGCAGATAAAGCAGTCTTTCCGATAATATGTATGTGTCTGTGTGTAAAACTCAAATAAGAGCAAGAAGGGTTACTGTAAAAGACAAGAAGAAGAAGGGGAGGGGGGTCTGATTCCTCCTCTCCTATTACTTTAGCTTCAAAAACACACACACACACACACACACACACATACATATACATACACACACACACACACACACACACACACACACACACACACAGCGCCTGCGCACATAAAGAAAAACACTTATCTGTCGAGATTGTTTTACTTTTTTTTAAGGGAAAGTGTTGGTTAATTTGTTTTATTTTTACTTATATTTATTATTTTTATGTATTCATTTTTTTAGGACTGTGGAACAAATAATTTAAGTTTCTATTATTTCATATGGGAAAGGCAGCTTTGGTTTACAAGTGTTTAGAAATATGAGCCCGCTTCCAGTTAACTTTCAGTAAATATATAGCCATACACGGGACTGCTAGGTTACTAAATAAAAGTACCAGTCTAACAATTTTGGGAAGGAGTTTCTTCCCCATCTTTTCCTCAATAGATGCATGTCTTCCTTGATCCTTGAGGGATGGTGGGACCAGTGTTGGAGGATCAGAGGGAACATGGTGCAATGCAGGGTGTGATAAATGAAGGCTCTGTCGGTTTTTACCTTTGTAGGCAAGCATCAGTGTTTTAAATTTGTTGGGGCCAGCTACAGAAAGCAAGTGGAGGAGTAGTGGGGTGCCATTGAGGAGTAGTGGGTTGGAAAAACTGAGGAAAGTTTAAAGCCAGTCATACAGCTGCATTCCGGATCAGCAAATACCCAAGTGGCCTTCAAAATCACCAGGGGAAGCTCAGACGCCATTTTGTCTCAAATGAGAATTTCCCCATATTAAATAATAGAGACCTCTGATGATTTATTCCACCACAACCCAAAAATATTCAAGTAAAATGATTAATAGAAAATATATATTCAAAGAATAAAACTAATTAAGCTGTACTTGACCTTTGAAAAAAATCAACCCTGACAGAAGAGGAGGAGGGGGATTTGTGTAGGATGATATGCGCGCGCATGGATGTTGACTTTTTTAAGTTTGCTTAACTAAGTTTGCTACGGGAATCCATTCTGACAAAATTTTTCACTTTCTTGGACTGCAAAACGCTGTTTTGTTAAGGATTTTCCGAAAAGTAGAAATATTCATTATCAGGACAGCCATGTTCTATCATTATGCTTACGGAATGATTTATTGAAACCAGTGAGGCAGACTAATTTCTCCCGCACCCGTCACATAATCAATACCCTAGATTTCAGACATTTTATACATTCACCAACACACTGAAAATATTGTATACAATTTTAAAAATTGATATCTGGTGCATTGCAGTGTCTATTTTTGTACAATACACGTGAGCTACTTCTGTGTGCATCTGTTGTTTGTTAAATGCAAATCGCGGCGCGTTTGTATCTGTGGAATGTTTGTGACTCAAATGCTTGTAAGTTGGGTGTATTATTATTTTGAAAAGAACAGAGAGAATATTTCTCTCTCTTTTACACACACACACACGAGCGCGCGCACACACACACACACACACACACACACACACACACACAGACACACACACACACACACACACAGTCTCTGTCCAAACAAAGACAGGTACAATGCTAATAGGGATAGAACGTATTGTATTAGTTAATTAAATCTGAGGCATTGATTCTAGCTGTTACACAGTGTCTCTTAAACAGAAGAAAAACCTACAGAGAAGTATAGCAGAAGTATGTTAAGAGTGACCAATAAAACCATTGACAACAAATTGTATACTGTACAGAATGTACAGTAAAACCTAAGATTTCGAGCATAATTAAATCTGGAAGCGGGCCCGTATTTTAAAACACTCATAAATCAAAGCATAATTCCCCATAAGAAATTATGAAAACTCATTATTTGTTCCACAGCCCAAAAAAATAAATAAATTATATATATATATGGGTGATTCCATCTCAAATCAACCAATGAAAGAGAAATTTTCCACCATCACCTCTCAGATTTTGCTGATTTTTTCACCAATTGTTGATCTTGCCATGAAAATAAAAACCCCCAATTTTTTTGTCCCAACTCCCACTCGTTAAAAAATGGCAGCCATCTCAATTTTTGGCCTCAAAGTGCTTTTAGACATGCCACGCCCCTTTTTGAAATCATCTTTTCCTTGATAACTCGCTTGCTTTATGTCATATGGAGATGAAACTGGGTATATTTATGTAAGTTTTTATGTAGATTCAGATTCTGCAATCGGAATTTGGCTATCTGCTGTGGTTATGGAGATATTTCTGAAAAAACGTTTTTTGGGGGTACCCCTTTTCGACCCCCCAGAACCCAAGGTCTGTATGTATATATGTTACTCAAAAAAATAGGGGTTACTTCACATTACCTTATCTTGAAAATAAATAAAAACCAGAGGTGTGTTATGCCCTGTTTTATAGAAATCATCAAAAATTAATTGTCCAGGTTTTACGATTTGATACACATTTTATATACAGAAAATGTACATGGATGTACACAATAGGCCTTATCTACCAGTAAATATGTCATTTTATGGTGGTACATGTAAGATACATGTATCACTGTCAAACAGTATCCTGTAACAGAACCATTCAGGTTCATACTGATCAGAAAGTTGAATTATCTCCTACCAACTCCATGAGTGACCTCGCACTTAAGGAACTTGGTGATTGCATCATCTTTTTTTTGGTGCTAATTAAGTGCAGAAAAACAAAAGCAGGGGAGTGTGTTTTATTTATGTTAATTTATTAACTGAAGCTTTCCAATGTAGTTTGTTATCTTAATCACAATCTGATTACAAAGACCTGATGGCAAAGCTTGTCTGTTCTTTGGATTCTCGTGACTATATGTTGCACAGGTGTAAGCAGTGCCCCCCTAAATCAAAACTATCTGATTATCTTGATTAGGGCAGGGCAATATGGGCAAAAATATTTATCACGATATATATTTAAATATTTGCGATAATGATATAACTGACGATATGATTGACACCAGACAAAGCAGCTGTTTGTATGTGCATTAAAGCTATATAAAATTTTAACAATGCAAATGCAAATTCCACACCACTGAAGTTGCACCATTTTTACAAACCAATTCTGGTTCATCTGTTTCATTCAACGATCCGCTTTCGCCTTTCTTATTCTCCGCCGCCGCCAAGCTTTTTCTGCCATAAGCGTTTGGAAACAAAGGCACTGCACATGCGTGTTTTACCCATATTCTATTGCGATATTTCATTTTCTTATCATTGCCTAACATTGTACCGGTATTACCGTGGAAGGTATAATCTGGCTCAGCCCTAATCTTGATGGTATATTTGAAAATGCTGATTTGGACCCAGATGACACTGTTCAGTTCAAGCAGTGGATTTTATTATGAGGCTTTGTGAAAAATGTGACCCCCGCACAGCTCATCACTATACAGCCAAGGCCCAAGCTGCTTATTTGAAAGAACTGAAAAAGAAACTTCCTATTGGAAAGGAGGCTGTTATCCTCATGGATTTTGCTGAATGTTATTTTTTATTTGTCAGGATGCTGTTCAAGGTTTTCATTGGGATACATCCCAGGTGATTCTGCATCCTTTCGTGGTTTACTATAGGGATGGTAGTGAAAACAATGGTTCACTAAGTTGCAAAAGTTTTTGTGTCGTCAGTAATGAAAGGGAACACAATGCTATTGTTGTTCACAAGTTTATTAAGGTTCTCATGAATCCACTGAAAGTTCTTCTACCAAATTTAAATCATGTGCATTACTTCTCAGATGGTGCAGCCAGCCAGTACAAGAATTATAATTTTTTTTTTTACAAATTTGTGAAGGCATTTCCTATCAAAATGACTTTGGTAGCTACAAAGTGCATGCCTTTCCTAGTTGATATTATTTGTGTCACTGCAACTTGACAGGTCTCGTACATGTACCTTTTTGTCTTATTCCATGAACTCTTTTTTTGTGGGCTTTGTTCTTTCAGAATCAGATACCCAGGGTGATGAAAAAAAGTGTGATTAGTCCTTTTAGTGTAGAGAGATGAATAACGTCATTATCAGTCTTTGACTAGACATGCATTACAGAAGAATTTGAGGTAACTTTTACTTTGAAAGGAGCAGATTTTATGAGTATGCATTAGGTATTTTACAGATATTGCTGTACATTTCTGTGTGTCAAATCATTTAATGTTGCAAAACCTGGACAATTAATTTTTGATGATTTCTATAAAACAGGGCATAACACACCCCTGGTTTTTATTTATTTTCAAGATAAGGTGATGTGAAGTAACCCCTATTTTTTTGAGTAACATATATACATACAGACCTTGGGTTCTGGGGGGTCGAAAAGGGGTACCCCCAAAAAACGGTTTTTCAGAAATATCTCCATAACCACAGGAGATAGCCAAATTCCGATTGCAGAATCTGAATCTACATAAAAACTTACATAAATATACCATCCAATATATTCATCTCCATATGACATAAAGCAAGCGAGTTATCAAGGAAAAGAGGATTTCAAAAAGGGGCGTGGCATGTCTTAAAGCACTTTGAGGCCAAAAATTGAGATGGCTGCCATTTTTTAACGAGTGGGAGTTGGGACAAAAAAATTGGGTTTTTTTATTTTCATGGCAATATCATATATATATATACATATATATTACCCACAATTCTGCCCACAATTCTGCAGCAGGAGAGAGAGAAAAACCATTGGCTCAGTTGGGATCACATGAGCTTGATGTCAAAACAAGAACGCATACGTGCTACATGCTACTCGGTACCCATAAACCAAGACGTGTAAATTTTTCTTGTTAAATTTTATTTTAAAAATTTTGCCTGTCTTGTGGAACACTCGCAAACCGCGTAACTCGCAATCATTAGAGGTTACACACATACAAACACAAAATAAAAAAGGCTTTACACGCACCACATGGTCACAGTGTTATAGTGAACAGGCGTGCACGGATGTTGATTATACCAGTAAGAGACGCGCACTAAGACCGAGCAGGGGAGACGATTACCCACAATTCTGCAGCAGGAGAGAGAGAAAAACCATTGGCTCAGTTGGGATCACATGAGCTTGATGTCAAAACAAGAACGCATACGTGCTACATGCTACTCGGTACCCATAAACCAAGACGTGTAAATTTTTCTTGTTAAATTTTATTTTAAAAATTTTGCCTGTCTTGTGGAACACTCGCAAATCGCGTAACTCGCAATCATTAGAGGTTACACTGTATTTAATTTAAAATGGCCCAACAAACTTCATAACATTCGCCTTATGCTGTTAAAAATAATACTGACAAACTTTAATGATGGAAATACTGTTGGCTTATTGTCCAAAAAGCATAGTGCTATATATTATTTATTTTATTAATTATTGTTAACATTCTACTTCTGTTTAACAGCTTTTAAGTTATTCATTCATTAAAGATAAGGAAAAATTGCCTTTTTTATTACAATGAGAGAGAAAGTTACAATGAGATGAAAGTCATGTGTAGACAGCACATTCATTTATGTATTTTCACTTGAGTGCAATACATGGTTTGGTTGAAAAATTGAGAATGGTGTTCTCGATTCTCATGGAGAAAAATTATTCACAATTTAGTAAGCTATGGGCATCTTGGAGTCTTGTAACTAGTTAAAGGCTAATAAAACAAGCCTAATGGAGATAAGTGCAATCATTTCTTAGCTTTTAACAGCAGGATACAAATTTGAAACTAATCTAAAACCTGCACATATGCAACATTAAACAAGCAGAATGGCCAGGTTAAAAACACAACTGGCTTTAACTGGCTCTTTGAGTGAAAAATAATAAGCCTTTTTGGCTTTACCTGACCTGCACATAATTTTCCAATTTTTATCATAAAGTCTCTGTGTTTTTATAAAGCAATACAAAAATATTAAGAAAAAAAGATGCAATCTTTTTCCTCCTACCTGCTGCTTCAGACTGAAAACATTTTAGTAATTGTGGCAATTGCAGCTCGTCACTGCTGAACCAATCAAGCTACACTTCCCGCTCACAAAAATGAGATAGCTGGCACTGTATATGTGCACTAACAATAAAAAAGTCAAAGCACATATACAGAATTAAACTTCAAATATAGAAACCAGTTGTCCACAATACAACACTCTTGGGCTGTAGCTATCGAATATTTTAGTAACTGAGTATTCTACCAAAAATTTTCTCGATTAATCAAGTAATCTTATAAAATGTAATTTTGCTTAAGTAAACAGCAATGTAAAATATATAAGAGAAACAAAGATTAATTCCTTTTCTTTTTTAAATGCATACAGCATTTTATTAAAAATAAACATTGTCATTATTCACAATATCAGGAATAGCTTTAAGTTGACTGAGATGAATTAAGTGCATTTACAGGGCAATTTACATTGGAACATAAATTCATAGGTTTATCCTTTACAAATTACACCAAACAAATTTGATTATAACAAGTAATATAAAAAAGACATGTCGTATAGGGAAAGAATATATAAATTATATATATTTTTCATATACATGTACGTTTTTATATTGTTTATTTTATAATAAAAATCATTTCGTGTTATTTTTCATCATAAACAAAATTTATTTAGAGTAAACATTTTTGTATTACATGACAAACCCCTGCAAAATAAATGTGCCACAAAATAAACATTATATAACAATTTGTATTACGTGTCTTCATTTTTATTAAATTAATGTATTAATTTGTCACGTTCCTAGGGTTAATTATAATAGTAATAATATATTTGATAATAATATGAATATTTTGATTAATGCAACCACGGGTGGGGGGGGGGCGATGGGGGTGCGCAATCCAGTGTCTTCTTGTGCCAGTCCCAAGTCTGGATAAATGCAGAGGGTTGTGTCAGGAAGGGCATCCGACATAAAACATTTGCTAAATCAACGATGTGAATCAAGAATACAACTCCCATACCGGATCGGTCGTGGGATCGGGCCCGGGTTAACAACGACCGCCACTGGTGCTGTTGACCTACAGGGTGCTGGTGGAAATTGGGCTACTGTTGGTCGAAGAAGGAGAGGAGGAAGGCGTGTTCGAAAGCAGAGAGAGAAGAGGAAAGGCAAGAGTTTAGGAGTGATAGTAGGGACTTTGAATGTTGGGACCATGACAGGGAAGGGAAGAGAGTTAGTTGATATGATGCAGAGAAGGAAGGTGGATGTACTGTGTGTCCAGGAGACCAGGTGGAAAGGTAGCAAGGCTATAAGCTTAGGATCAGGGTTCAAATTGTTTTACCATGGTGTGGATAGGAAAAGAAATGGAGTAGGAGTTATTCTAAGGAGTTTGTAAGGAATGTTCTAGAGGTGAAGAGAGTATCAGATAGGGTGATGAGTCTGAAGCTGGAAATTGAAGGGATAATGTTCAATGTTGTTAGTGGTTATGCCCCACAGGTAGGATGTGAGTTAAAAGAGAAGGAGAAATTCTGGAGTGAGTTAGATGAAGTGATGCAGAGCATCCCCAGAGGTGAAAGAGTGGTGATTGGTGCAGACTTCAATGGACATGTTGGGTGAAGGGAACAGAGGTGATGAAAATGTGATGGGCAGGTTTGGTCTTCAGGACAGGAATGTAGAAGGACAGATGGTGGTGGACTTTCCAAAAAGAGGATGGAAATGGCAGTAGTAAATACTTTCTTCCAGAAGAGACAGGAACATAGGGTGACATAAGAGTGGAGGCAGAAGCACTCAGGTCGACTACATCTTGTGTCGACGTTGTAACCTGAAAGAGATCAGTAACTGCAAAGTGTTGGTAGGGGAAAGTGTAGCCAGACAACACAGAATGGTGGTGTGTAAAATAACCCTGGTGATGAGGAAGGCGAAGAGAACAAAGGCAGAGCAGAGGACAAAGTGGTGGAAGCTGAGAAAGGAAGAATGTTGTGAAGTCTTTAGGGAGGAGTTGAGACAGGCTATGGGTGGTCAGGAGGTGCTTTCAGTTGACTGGACAACTACAGCCAATGTGATCAGGGAGACAGGTAGGAGGGTACTTGGTGTATCATCAGGTAAGGGGAAAGTGGACAAGGAGACTTGGTGGTGGAATGAGGAAGTCCAGGAGTGTATACAGGAAAAGAGGCTAGCTAAGAAGAAGTGGGACACTGAGAGGACTGAAGAGAGTAGACAGGAGTACAGGGAGATGCAGAGTAAGGTGAAGGTAGAGGTGGCAAAGGCCAAACAAAGAGCATATGAGGACTTGTATGCTAGGCTAGACAGTAAGGAGGGAGAGGGGGATCTGTACAGGTTGGCAAGGCAGAGAGATAGAGATGGGAAGGATGTGCAGCAGGTTAGAGTAATTAAAGATAGAGATGGAAATGTACTGACAGACGCCAGGAGGGTGATGGGAAGATGGAAGGAGTACTTTAAGGAGTTGATGAATGAGGAAAACGAAAGAGAACAAGGAGTAGAAGAGGTGACTGTTGTGGAACAGGAAGTAGCAAATATTGGTAGAAGTGAGGTGAGAAGGGCGTTGAAAAGGATAAAGAGTGGAAAGGCTGTTGGTCCTGATGACATACCTGTGGAGGTATGGAAGTGCTTAGGAGAGGTGGCAGAGTTTTTGACAAGTTTGTTTAACAAGATCTTGGAGAGTGAGAGGATTCCAGAGGAATGGAGGAGAAGTGTATTAGTGCCAATTTTTAGGAACAAGGGAGATGTGCAAAGCTGTGGCAATTATAGAGGTATAAAGCTAATGAGCCAGACAATGAAGCTGTGGGAAAAGAGTAGTGGAAGCTAGGTTAAGGGCAGAGGTGAGCATTTGTGAGCAGCAATATGGTTTTATGCCTAGAAAGAGTACATCAGATGCAGTATTTGCTTTGAGGATGCTGGCGGAGAAGTACAGAGAAGGTAACAGGGAGTTGCATTGTGTCTTTTTAGATTTAGAGAAAGCGTATGACAGGGTGCCAAGAGAGGAGCTGTGGTATTGTATGAGGAAGTCTGAAGTGGCAGAGAAGTATGTTAGAGTGGTGCAGGACATGTATGAGAGCTGTAAGACAGTGGTAAGATGTGCTGTAGGTGTGACAGAAGAGTTCAAGGTGGAGGTGGGTCTGCTCTAAGCCCCTTTTTGTTTGCTCTGGTGATGGACAGGATGACAGATGAGGTAAGACAGGAGTCCCCATGGACTATGATGTTTGCAGATGACATTGTGCTCTGTAGCAAGAGCAGGGAACAGGTCGAGGAAAATTTGGAGAGGTGGAGGTATGCTCTGGAAAGCAGAGGAATGAAGGTTAGCCGCAGCAAGACGGAATACATGTGTGTAAATGAGAGGGACCCAGGAGGATCGGTGAGGCTACAGGGAGCAGAGGTAAAGAAGGTGCAGGATTTTAAGTACTTAGGGTCAACGGTCCAGAGCAACGAAGAGTGTGGGAAGGAGGTGAAGAGGCGGGTACAGGCAGGTTGGAATGGGTGGAGAAAAGTGTCAGGTGTGTTGTGCGATAAAAGAGGATCAAGAATGAGTTTATCAGAAGGACAACCCACGTTAGATGTTTTGGAGATAAAGTCAGAGAGGCCAGATTGAGGTGGTTTTGGTGTTCAGAGGAGAGATGGTGAATATATCGGTAAAAGGATGCTGAGGTTGGAACTGCCAGGCAGGAGGTCTAGAGGAAGACCAAAGAGGAAATACATGGATGCAGTGAAAGAGGACATGAAGTTAGTTGGTGTGAGAGAAGAGGATGCAGAGGATAGGGTTAGATGGAGGCAAATGATTCGCTGTGGCGACCCCTGAAAGGGAACAGCCGAAAGACAAAAAAGAAGATGAATATTTTGATTGTGGTGTCCTAACATATTTGATAGAGATTATGTAGGGGGAGGGGGCACTCCGTGGCAGGGGGGCATTTTAGCTAGGGCTGCAACTAACGATTATTTTAATTATCGATTAATCTGACACACAGCAGCCAAAGAGCAGGCTAAGCCTTGTGCAGAGAGAGAGAGAAAATGGATTTTTACCGTCTCTAATGAGATTAGCTTTTGCTTTACACGCAAGCTGTACACACACGTATACAGACACAAAATAAAATATGTTTTATAAACACACACACACATGGTTACAGTGTTATAATAAACAGTACACGCGTACACGGATGTTAATTATACCAGTAAGAGACGCGCACCAAGATCCAGCAGTGGAGACATTACCTCAATTACGGATTTCTTTGCCTCTGCCATGTATCTTTCCTCTACCTCCGCTATTTTCTTTTATTTTTGCTCCGTCCTGTCTATGAGGCGCCAAACTCTGCTAGCATGAGGGTTGGGTATCGTTTGGGTTTGTTCGATACCGGGGCCAAATCGATACTTTTAAAACGGTACCGGTGCCAAAACGATGCCTGAACCTTTACAAAAGCCACAAAATAAGGGTGGATGACTCAAGAATACATTTTTAATGAACAAAAAAAAATAAAATACTCCTTAGTCAAATTAGCCTTCTTTGCAATGGTAAATGGGGTTACTGTTGTAGTACTACTAGTACTACCAGGAAAGCCATAATTATAAACAGAATCCATGTTACATTAGTATTTTACAAATCATTTGACCATTTGTTAGCATGAATGCAAGATTTGCATTTTGCATTTAACATTACATTAGCCTTCGACTAACCTGCAGAAAGGCTGCTGTAGTCATTATAATCGGTGGACTCCTTTTTGCTACGGTTGGTATGACTGGGGCTGATGTCATTTACACCGATAGTGCCAGCTGTTGTCCGCAAGCTGTTAAACACGGTGTATACCTCCACTTTTAAGTTTATTCCATGTGCCCTCAAATGTTTCATTAGATTTGACGCGTTTCCCCCTTTACACGCCACTGTTGTAAAACGTATGCTGCACGTCCCAGTGTCAAAATCCTTTCTTGTGAAACATAGCCACACTTTCGACCGTTCAGCTTTAGGCATTTTAACAAAAAAAATAATTTAATTTAGCAAGCTAAGACTGCCTGCTGATTAATAAACTTTTAATCTACAAACACAACAATGAATCGTTACATCACTGCAACAATGTTTTGGATTTGTATTATCAAAGCTTTCCGAAGTTCTCAAGATTTTTCTAATTAAGGAAATAAAAATTTTTTCCAATTATTTCTGACACCCAATGAATGCAGTATTTAAATTTTACTAGCGATCATGTGTGTTGATGAATCTAATGCTTATTACAACTGCGTCATTTAACCGACAGTTCAGGCATTTAAGTGGCACTGAAATGAGGCACCGAAATTCGCATTCTTATTCAGTCCAGTACATACCGTTTTTCAGTACCCAACCTTAGCTAGCATCAGTGCGCAAGACCGAGTGTGTTCAACAAATTCGTTGCAAACGCTTTTAGTAATCGATTTTTATCGATTCGTTGTTGGTGCATAACACATAAAATAAAATAAATAATTATACAAAAACACTAAGTTGTGCAACTTAACTTTCAGAACTAAAAGTTTCAAAATTTACAGCTCAGGCATAACAAAAAAGCCATCACTGACAATTTTGTGTTATTTTCAATTGCTGGTTTCTTCATCTCTTGGCTCGCTGATATTTTTATCACTCCATTTCATTTTACAGCCCGCAACAGAACGTTCCATCAAATCAATACAGAGCTGTATACACAACTGTTTGCGTCTCCTTCCGTTTTTTTGGGTGACGTAAGCGCTTCTTCTTCGTCTGTGTTTAGTGGCGGCTTGCATCTGGAAGCGCGCTGTCTCACGCCAAACAAATAATTGCGCAAAAACCTAACGCAAGCTTTTCAAATTAATTAAAAGAAGCTTAAAGAGCAAAAGATTTTGCCCCGATCATTTTTTGTAATTAAATTACTCAAAGAATCATTTCAACCCCACAAGACTCCTTAGCTGTACATGAACTGTAGCATATAGCAATCATTTCCTGCACTGCTTATTACTGAGACATATGTTCAGTAGAGTAGCTAACCAGAGCATCATAGCACAAATTCCATAAACATCAATGGAGTGCTCCTTCCCTTTAAACATGGTCAGCTGACCTCCTTGCATCAAAGGGATTTCCCTCTTGATTTGGAGAGAAAGTCTTGCAAGAGCAAAAACATGGAAACAAAAGACAACAGCCCGGGGCCAAAAGGAATCATAAATAAAGTTAAGTGAGGTTTAATGTCTATTTATTTATTATTTTACTTAACCAACATGTCTTTTCTAAATGTTTTGATTATAATTATATTTTTGCATATAAAAACAGTGTTGAAAATGGGGAATATCTGTAATATTTTTTGGGTGGCTGAAACATTATCTGTAATTATAATATTATTTCCATTATTCCCTGTGGGAAAAGGTGTTTCACAATACACAATTTTTACTTAAGAACTCACCTCCAGAACAGATTTATTTTGTATGCAGAGGTACCACTGTAACTATTATATGACAGTATGTGCCAAAATATACAGTACTAAAACTTGCGCGTCTCGGATTGCTTGTGTGTTTATTTTTATTGAGTATTATTTCCCCTGATACAAAAGCGATTGTGAATGGGGACCAAATTTGAAAAAGGTAGAACAATTCCTTCCCATACCCATCTCATTCCCTGATCTTACACCCCCTGATGCCTACCTGTGGGGAATGTTAAGGAAAAGCGTATTCAACTGTGAACATCCGCCAAGAACTACGCCTGCATTACGTGAGCAAAGCGTCTTCTTCTGCAGCAACCTTTGTTCTGGGATTACGAGGTTGAGAACGAATGATATAAACACTACAGCAAAACGGTGCACACACACTTCGAACCCTTTAACTACAAATACTGTGTGTATGTTATTTTCTTTGAGGAGAAATAAACAGATGACAAAAGTATATATATTTATATTGTATATATAAAATATCTTTTCATTTCAATATCATTTCATTTGGCAAATATTGATGGTACTAGATAAAAAGGCAGATCTGCAGAACTAGGGTTAGGCTATCTAAAAAAAAAATGGGTCTGTGTCCTTAGAGTTCATGTTCTCACTATGCTTGGTGGACTTACTCAAGCTACTCCTCTTTCCTCCCACAACTCCTCTTTCCTCCCACAGTCCAAAGACTTGCAAAATTAGGCTAAATGTTCCCAAATATTATTCATGCATACATACATACATTACATACATAAGTACACAGCCAAAAATAAGTCTGTCAAGTCTCTACAAGTCATCACCTGGATTTAAAGAGGCTTCCAGAAAGGATGGGTTCTGGGTTAATAGCCCTATTAGTGCTACAACATCTACTGTATTAAGTCAATCAGTCAATTCTAAAAATCAAAGACTAGTGTAGTCACACCCATCAAAACCATTAAACGCTATGATGAAACTTTTAGGGAGGTCTGTCCCAGGAAGGGTGACAAAGAGCTGTTTTTTTTTTTTAATGGCCAGCCTCAAAAACTGCTGATGTACAGCACCTCAGATTAAAGCCCACATTAATGCTTCTCAGAGATCAAGTGGAACACATATTGCAACATACTCTGTTGAGAGGAAACTGTGTGAGTCAGGACTTCATGGTCAAATTAAAGCAACCATTACTTCAGGAGACAAGCTAAGGAGACTTGCTTGGGCCAAGCAGGGTGGTACTGTCCCACCTGAGCAAGCACAGCGTCATGCCATTAAGCACACATAATATTGAGTATATGCAAACACAAGCGAGAGTTTGAGCGCACAAAAATAAAACCCGAGCAGAAAACCCACTGCTTTCCACTCAGGTTTTTGGTATGAAAATAATGGCATTCTGCCTATGTTTCCCACAGGTCTGAAATATATTTGCGGTGGTACCCAGCAAAACTACATACAACAAATACATATGACCTTTAACACAAAATTTGTATGTATTTGATATTTCTATTAATTTCACATTTCAGTTATCCAACCTACTAGCCCTCACCTTCCATCTACCCACATGTGAAGAATAAGATGAAGTAAAAATATTAGGAATTAAACACTCATTGGTGTACGAGAATGTCACTGTTTGTCAGAGAATATACCCCTTAAAAACCTGAGTATTTTTATGCCATTTATGCAGGGTTCAGTATCGTACATCTATAATGAAAATAACACTGAATATATAATCTTTACCATTACGCCATGAATAAAAAACAGCATATTTCAGCAAAAACAAAATTTTATTTCTGCATGCAACAAAAACATTCTGAACTCTAAAAAAAGAGACACTATGCGGTTGTGATATACACACACATATGTATATCAAAGACAAAGAAATAGCGCAGATTCATAAAGTCACATGTTTTTCATGGTTGTTTTAGATCGTTTCTGTAACCAAAATAATAATAATAATAAGCGCATTTTGTGAATTCTATGTTTTTGTGCCATCATTTTAAACTTTTAACGTTTTAAAAGTAATGATCACTTTGGTTCTATATGCCATAAGAAAACCCAAATCCACAGTTTGGAATCGTGCAGTGAGACACCTATGTAATGACCTCAAGTCTTCTTATAAATAAAGCTAAAAGCTTGGCACATATTTCTTTTGGAAGATTCTTTTTGGCAGATACGTTTAAGCTCAAACTGGTTGGATGGGCAGCATTAGTGAACAGCCATCAGGTCAGGTCACTCCAGAGATGCTCCTACTGTATTCAGGTCCAGACTCTGAGAGCCTGAGATCCAGGGCATTCAGAAGAAAGTTTTTACTTAGGATTGCTATATATTTTTCCCTGCATCTAGTTTCCTCTATTCTGACAAGTCTTCCAGACAGAGACATAGAAAAACATCCCCACAGCATAACCCTGCCACCCGTATGGATATTATTTATGAGGTGATGCAGTTCCTGATTTCCTCCATATGTGGCATGGGGAATTGTGTCAAAATGGTTCAATCAGACCAGAGGATTTGGTTTCTCATGTGCTGACAGTTCTTCTCGGGCAGTTGCCATGTGCCTTTTATTGAGGAATGGCTTCTGTACTGCAGAGGCCGAACTGATGGAATGTGCAGTGATGGTTGCCCTTCTGTAAGGCTCTCCCATCTTCACAAGAAAACTCTGGATCATATTTATAATGACCCTTGGGTTCTCAATTACTTCTCTGACGAAGATCTTTCATTGGTTGTTCAGGTCTGTGTCTTTAAAAAAAACCTGTCTCAAAGGGCTAATGATAATTGACCTAATGACCTAATGGCTCCCCCCCCCACTCTAACCAAAACCATCTACCGTGAGACCTTAAACAGACTTGTGTGTGCCCTTGCTAATTATGTTACATGAATTCAATTAGGCACAGCACCATTAGGCATCTTAAGGACCATTGATACAAGTAGAGTGCACCAGAGCACAATTGCAAGCCTCAACTGCAATATGGCAGAGATGCTGAAATATTGAAGCAATGGGCCAACATTCATTTTTCATGGGTGTCCTGCACATTTCAAGCATACATTTATGAAAAAACGTATTGTTTAATTTGTGTGCGTCCTCTGCAAGGTATTCCCTGGTAGTAACACAACATAAGCTCTCTTTTATCTTCTGAGGCTGTTGTGTTGACTTGAAAGAACAAAATAATGTTTTTTGATTGGTCAATCTTACATTAGCCTTCAGCCAATGAAATCACTCTGTACAAAGGATTAGTTTTATTTACTTCCTCAATTACCATCACGCCACCAAAAAAGTAACTGAAACCTGACATAAATCAGACGAAAAAATCATCTCAGTTTTTGGCTGAAGTCATGAAAATAATTCTTTGTATACATCAACAACTTCATCGACTGAAACTGTCCTTACTAACTTTCTTTCTTTCTTAAAAGTATGTGCATCCCTCAGACCCATAGTTTTAATTTGAAAACTTATCACTGGGCCAAAGCGACCAACGTGTGCATACTTGATGATGATGATTAATATTATTATTATTATTATTATTGTTATCAATATGACAGCATGGACCGCCATGTTGGGTGTAATTGAACTTGGTTACCCTTAGGGGTGATAAACTGAAAATGGCTCCATTTGAATAAGCATAGTTATTTGCAAAATCTTAAGACACATCGCTTTGTTGAATTTCCAACAATTTAACTCCCATTCAATGAATAGTGAGTGCACTTGACACATTTCACTAAAGAATACGGAAACTATCCACTTCCATTCTGTGTATTTGGCACATTTTCTCCCATTATGTTATCGCATTACTCAGAATGGTATGGGCCCTAACCATTTCCCCTGAAACCTTGTGAGGTGCGTGCATGTGACCATTTATGTACAGACAAACAAAGCTACAGCCACATCCTCTTGGACATCACACTTCCTACCTTCTGATCTGTCGGAAACAGAAAACTAAGCACACGTGACCCCTTCCATCCTCTATCTTAGCCCTGATGCACAGGCCTAAATAAATGAATTGTCAACAAAACCAAGTTTCCGAAGCGGCTAACCTATAACTTTCAACATTACTAAGTTCTTAGATTGATTTATTTAAACAAAGCAATAAAACGATAGCTAAGAAAATACAGTGGACTCAAACATCTATCTGCGCAGATTGACATTTGTACCCGCCTCGATACAAATGCTGCATAACTGTTACGGTCTGTTTATTAATTAATAATTTCTACAGAGGACTATGTTAGGTTTGCCATATTAATCATTACAAGAACAACAAATACATTAGTTGAGACTGTAGCTGTTTTTTTAGCTAGCCAACTCGAATTCTTAACACCAGTTACTCTAGGACTGCACAACTTGAGGTAATTAAAATAATATATTACAGCTAACACTAGCTTATAAGTTTTACATCGCTTTTAAGATTTAAATTGCCTTGTCTCATTTTACGTATTTTTATGTAATACGGGTTACATAACTAAAGCGCATTAGCATGAAACATGAATGCTCCAAACGATGACTAGTTAGGTAGTAAACACCAGATTAAAACCACACTAGCTAGCTCGCATGTAACGTTAGTGTTAAAGGTTAACCGCTTTTTGCGAGACAATTAAATAACAACCAGTCTTGTTTTTCAGCTAGCAGCATGACTGACCATGATTAGACATACACAGCTTACCAGCACGTAGACTGTAATTTAGCAAATGTGACCGTTGAGGGACGACAGGTCCTTTTTGTGAATTCGCTGTTATAGGTTCCAGAGTTCTACAAAAGATGAGGTTTGGTCTAAGGTTGAATAAACGGGATAGTAATAGTTTGGATACCGCTAGCAAAATCTAGATCAGCGTCAAACGTCATTATGCGCGTCCGTATTGCTACATTCGACTTAGGCTGCGTTCATGACCAAGAACGACCTAGGAATTTTCCGGCTTCCTAGTAGGAAATATCCGTTTGAAAGGCGGTCCAACTCGTGATTCCTACTCGAAAAATCCCCGTTTTCTTGAAGCTCCGACTACTCCGAGTTGCGATTCAATGACGTATTTTCAACACGATTTAAGGTTTTCGAACGGTCTTTTAACTTACTTACTGGTTCTGTCACTGGAGGTAGTTAATTGTAAAATATTTGTTACATCTGAATCTTGTGTCATACTTTTATTCTTTTAATTTTGTAATTGTAATTCTTCACAGACTCACTCTTCACTCATCTCTAATCATGTATTCAGTGTCGCGGGGACCTGGAGCCTATCCCAGGAGGCTTAGGGCATGAGGCAGGGTCCACCCTGGACAGGGTACCAATCCATTGCAGGGCACAAACTCATTCACACACTACGGGCAATTTGGAAATGCAATTAGCTTAACCTGCATATCTTTGGACTGTGGGTGGAAACCCACCAAGCACAGGGAGAACATGCAAACAAATGCACACAGAGACAGGAATTGAGCCTGGACGGAAATCGAATCCGGACCCTGGAGGTGCAAGGCGCCTCTCGGGTGCACCGCACACGTTGTTTGTTTTGCACACGACCCAAAATAACTGACTTCCTGTTGAGTTGAGCCCATGACATGCAGTGCGTAAAGCTGTTCAGCTCAGTGAACTCTAAATGTGTATCGGGTTTCACGGGCATATGTTTAAGTGCGTATAAGCTATGCAGCAAAATCATATGTAACTCTCACTCTCAGACTCTCAGGCATCCTAATGACAGCAGATTCCAACCTGTCTGCCAATTGTCAGAAGCTTTTGAGCATGGTAAGATCCCCAAAATGTTGAAAAAAAAGCACCCTGCGCCATCGCCACCCGGGCACACCAGAAAGACAGTGGGCACATGCATTTAAAGTGGATATCCCAATACCATTATGACATAATTTTAGAGAATGGGGAATTTTATGTATAGACCTCCAAAAAACCCCTGATGAAAAAAAAGCATCACATTATGTGGCCACTCAGTGTGATGTCACTGAACGTGATGTCACTCATTATGATGTCCCATAGAAAGTAGTGTGTATGTGTATGATGTATGTGTGTATTTTTGCATGCATGTGAGAGAAAGATGTGAGTGTTAAGATTTTTAATATATTGTGTGTGTTTGTGCGCTCTGTTAGGATTCTTTAAGGTAAACTTAATGTTAATTTGTTTTATTTTTACTTTATATAATACTAATTATTTTTTTATGAATATTTTTGGGTAGTGGAAAAAAATCAGCCAAGTTTTCATTATTTCTTATAGGGAAAATTTACTTTTATATATGAGTGTTTTAATATACAAGCACGCTTCCGGAACGAATTATGCTTGCATTCCATATATATACTGTATATAATTGATTAGTAGTTAGTGCAGGTTAAGGGTTGCAAAAATCCTTCTCGAAACTTAACGAGAGTATCCCAGTGAGAGAAAGTTCTTTAATCACTGTGTGCACTATACAGTTTTTATATGCTAGTTTTACACATCTTTGCTAAAGCTGCTTTGTCAGAATTATGCCAAAGCATAATGACAGATGATTTTTTTTATTTTATCTAATTAACACAAATTTTAACTTTGCAACAAAGCTTTATTAACTCTTGTTCAAATTTTAACAGTAATTAAGAACTGCAGCTCACTCTTCGCTTTCTCTTCCTCTTTCTTTTCTCTTTTCAGTTTTCAGTTTCTTTTCTCTTTTCCTTTCTACTCTCCCTTCCTTGGCCTTGTTTGGGCTTCCTTTCTGGTTTGTTGACGATGAAGTACAGTTTGCAGAGGGAGGGAGATGGTACAAAGCCAGGATTTGCAACACCATCCAACTTTCTAATTTCAAAAAAAGATTACTTTTTTCAGGTCTCTCCGTATGAACATAATTTCACAGTATAATAACTGGTTAAACAATAATAGAATTTAGTTGTCCAGTTGTTTAAACCCAGTGGCCAGGTATCTCTGATGAGATACTCAGAGTTTTTAATCAGCCATCACAATAATAATAAATAAAAGTGTCTGAGTACTTTTTCAACAACGGACTGCCAGAGTAGCTCATGTTGAGCCAAGTGGCTTGCTTCGTTCAAGTTTTTAAAAGGATATAGCTTTGTGCAAACATAAAAAAAGAATTGCAAATGCAAAAAATAGAAATCCGTATATGCCTTAGCTAAATCATAAGTCTCTCATTGTGGTCACAGTTCACTTTTTACATTTGCAATTCCTGTTTTTTAGTTGTTGTTTTTTTACAATCCAATCCAAAAAATAAGATAACAAAAGATGACAAAAAAGCCACACACACTGAATATAAACATTGTAAGGGAGCACGAGAAGAAGAAGGTTTTTTTTCAACTTAATACTTTATATACCTAATACTTAAATATCTTATAACATCATTTTTGAATACTAGAAAAATGGGTATATTATTATTAAAATTACATTTACTGTATGAATAAAAAACTTCTTTTAATAAATAAAATGAAATTATAAAATTAAAAAATCTATTATAAAATTAAATTATAAAATATTTCGATTCTTTTCACATTTGCAAAACTGAGCATGTTTCACATCGGGGCAGGTTTAATTACCAATATTGCCAAGCAATAGGCTGCATTACATTTCACAGTGTGCTTCCTATATCAATTGCAGGGAATGTCGGTTAAGGGAACGTTGCTGAACAAAATTCATGGTAACATAAGAACCTCAGAAACTGCTGCTGTGGAAATTTCACACTAATGAAATTAAGTATTTTTTATTAAGAATTAATAATATTTATTGAAATTATATCATTAATTAAAAATGATATCATTATAAAACACATACTACTGAAATGCATATAGCTCTTAAATAAATTATTTGATTAATTTATAAGCTTTAGGAGAATTTATTACTGTGCAGTTAATAATATATTATAGAAGTGTAATCGTAAAGATTTATTGATTAAATGGATTTAGTCTATTCTGTTAGCCTAATCTGCACATCTTTGGACTGTGGGAGGAAAGCAGAGTACCCAGAGGAAACCTATCAAGCACAGGGAGAACATGCAAGCTCCATTTAACCAATCAAACCCAGACCCTGGGGTGGAAGGCGACATCACTACACCACGATGCCGCCCCATGATGATAACATGACATTTTTTAAGGCCTTGCCACCAAGTAGCAGATACTAGCCCTGTTGATGGTTTAAGGACCTTTTACAGCGCTGTCCAGCTCTCCTGGAATGTGGTAACTGCCTGTCTCCTCGAATCTAAATGCCTTCTGGCAAAGGCATGTTTCGATATGCCATCTTGGAGGAGTTCAACTGCCTATGCAACCGTCAAAGTATCACCTCCTGCTACTGGGAGTGATACTGACCCTAACCAAATGCAAAATGAGTAAAATTTTATGGTATATGCTTTTATTGTTTTATTTGTCATCACTGAAATGTTGTTTTGGTTTTAAATTGCTTTCTTCCGCCTTTTATCAGGATATACAGGAAATTATTATGTGCACTTTTAAAATAAGTAAAACACCAACAACATGCTTGAATTTAGCTATTACTAATCTGTCAATCTGAATTTGTGTTCAACAGATTCATGGATTACACCAGATGAATGTATGTAGCATTTAGTTAAGCTGGTCTTCGTGGATATTGTTACTGTGCCCTGATTTATGGATTTACGGATCTACTCCTCCTCCATCTCATTCCTCCTCCTACAGACTATGAGTCTTCTGGAGAAAGAAGGGGCCCTCGCCAAAGCTTGTCCACCTCTTCAGCTCCCTCATCTTGAGCGTTGGCCAGTCCGGCCTGTTGACCGACCTGGACCAACCACTACTATCACCAAAGGACCAAGGACAGCACCCTTTTCACTAGCTTATCCAATCCACACTTTACCTCTTTTCTCACTGAGTGAATCATCCTACCTAGAATCATCTATCCTTTCTCACTGTTTTCCTTTAATCAAAGAGCACTTAATTCCTAACCCTGTTGTCTTCGCATCTGTGTTCTGTCTTACCCTGTTTAAATGCTTTACAATACATGAGCCTTGTCTACCTTTTAAAGGGGGAGGGGTTGCAGTAATTTGTAATGACAGTCTAGTCACTACACAAACCTGGGCACAAATTTAACACTTTTAAAATTCTTTACACTGATATACATACCTCACCCCCCATAAAAAACCCATACATTAAAATCAACTACTGCACAAAGCTTTATCAATAATTTTCCGGAGTTCTCTCCCTCTTCCTTTCATGTCAATATAATTTTGGTGCAACATCAAGTGAGTGATTATTGTAAAATGCTGCTCATTTGAATAGCATAGAGGATACTCTATGCCAATGGGTATAGGCCCTGACTCTTGCTGGGCCATTCCACGACTTTCACAGAGACGTTCTGATGCTGCACATGTTTTATCTTGGCATGAGATCCTGAGCACTCAGTAGATGCTTATCACCCAGTATAGTGCTTTATTTTTCTGCATCCATTTTCCCTATACTGACTAGTCTTTCAGTCCCAGTTGCAGAAAAACAACCCCATGGAATGATGCTGGCTCTCTCATATCCACAATGGAATTCAGGATCTCATTTATTGGTAAACTTCCTGACCAAGACCCTTCATCCCCCTAATATTTAGATTAGTTGGGAAGCTAGCTTTGGGAAGAAAATTGGTTGTTCCAAATCTCTTCTATTCGAGATGATGGAGGCACTTTAAATGCTGCAATGGACCATTTATAGATGTAAGCTGTACAAGAGCTCAAGTGAAACATTATAACAAAGGGTCTGTATACTTATGCAAATTGGATTTTTTTTTTCTCATAAATTTAGAAAACTCTCCTAACACCTTTTTTTATTTTGTCATTGTTCTGTATTTTGTGTAAAATGATGGGAAATAAAGTATTAAAATTTTAAGCTGAGTGGAAAACATGAAATGTGCTGAAAAACTTCCATTGTCATGGTAAATAAGGCCAAACAAAATTAGCAGTATTTCACACCAGATGAAAGAAGACTTTCCTGAGCTATAGAAATGCTTTCCAGAAACATAGAAACAATAAAAATAACAGAAACAGGCACATCAACATGTTGCAGCAATGACTTTATGATTTTAACAAAATTAAAAACTAAAGTCAGATAATATAATGAATAATAATGTAGACAACCATTTCACTATACCAATCAGTTATAACATTACAATGCAAAACATCCTGCCCAATATTTCTTTTTCTGCCACCTGGGCAGCCCTTGCACCTCAGGGCATTACTTCACAAGACATTTGGGGGTTTGCTGTGGTGTCAGGAAGCAGAATGTTTGCAGCAGATCCTTTGGGTGCTGTGGTTTGCAGTGTGGGGCCTCCATTGATCAGAGTTGTTTGACTGACACATGCCATGCATACACAAACAGATCGAGATGTGGGGAATATTAAATCTTGGTCAGTGGCCTTGGACTTTTTGCCTTGCCAGACACAGGGTGTACTGGTACTTTTCTATCATGGCCAGCATTAACTCTTCCTGTGCTACATTGACTTTTCTGTGGGAACAGAGCTTTGCTGCACACAGGCATAAATGCACCTTGGGTTACCATGATCCTGTCACTGGTAATTGATAATCAGTGCTAACTTTGATGGATAAATCCTGTACTGGAGTAAAATTAGAAATACCCTATAGTAGGTCAAATATTACTCTAGTAAGTCCTCCATTAACATGTTATCTTATCTAGGACCTCTGCTGTTATCCATATACATGCTTCCCTTGGGTAACATCATTAGAAGACATGGGATTAGTTTGTCATTGTTATGCTGATGATACCCGTTATACATCTCAACAAAACTATTGTAATGGATTACCAGATGGTTGTCCTGCATCCTCAAAAAACAAGCTACAGTTAGTCCAAATTGCAGCTGCCAGGGTTCTCACTAGATCAAGAAAATATTATCGTATAACTATGATGGCCCTGAAGTGCAAAACAAATTAACAAAACTGAAAACAAAAAAAACTAAACTGAAAACAAAATAACAAAAACAAAACAACAAATTAAAAACTTATTTGTTATTTTGTTTTGGGTTTTCCTGTTTTGTTTTTGGTTTTGTTATTTCCTTTTTTACAGAACATTACTTATAGCTACATGTGGTCCTATGTGTCAAACATCTGGTCCTATACTGTATGTAAATCGTGAGTCTAGCACTTTTGATCAAGAGTACAAAAAAACAGTCTGTGTCAATCTGTTTCTAATCCATTAGATAGGGTCCAGAAAATTTTGCAGAGAGAGAAGAGCCCAGAACTAGTAAAAGGGCCAATACCTGGGTAAACACTACTTCATGCAGGACTGGGAAAAATACAGAGCTTTTTTTATCTAAGTCACAAGCTTTGTATAATCTTTCACTGATGCTATGCTACAGACATTACATGTGACATCATGACTCAAGACAGGATGTCCTCCTTTAAAATCTTCAATGGGCCTTGAACTGAATGTTTAAACACTACCTTGGCATAACTAAAACCTATGGATTCTTGCATTGCTTCTCATATTGCAAATAAAGCATGAAGAACACCATCCCAAACATGTTCTGTTTCTAGGTAATACTTATGAAGCATTGACTTTAAGAACTGATGATAGTGCACAAGGGCACTTATAGAGATTCTTGGTGATATGAATTGGATATCTAATGGCGAATCTTCAAAGATGTCGAAGCTTAAGGGAAATTTTAGATTTAGCACAGTTAGGTCCTTGATCAGTCTGTACTACTCTGGGGAGCCAAAAACATGGGCAAATGGCTTGCCTGTTAATGGAATTGGATTAAGGGTAAGAGGAATGTTTGGTTTACCCACATATTGAGGTACATGGCATTGTACATGGTACATAACACCTGCAGTATTAAGTGACATCTATCTTTAGAGCAGACCAAAATAAATAAATAAGGACATGCATGTACGTTTTACCTATTCATAAATGTCCAGACTTAGATTGTCATAAGCCAAATGGAGCACATGCTGACAAAATACATCTTATCTAATGTACAAACATTTCCAACATATGCACACTTGATATAAAGGCACTCTCAAATTATCTGTACTAATACCATGGCAAAACCATGTTCATTTTCTGTTCATTTTAGGGCAGCGAACAGAATAAAATACTAGACTGCACCAGTACCAATATCTTGACAGGGTATTGAACTTGAACCTCTGCAGATGATGACACATAAACTGAGGAAATTAAGAGTTTGTAACTACTGTAGGTTCAGACATATGATCACCAGTATACAATTAAGTAATTACCGGAGCAAAACCTTATTAGTCTAATGAGATGAGCTGTCCCTGTTTCATTTATGTTTCAAGGAAAAACAATTAGCTGTTCTGTGACCAGACTTGTGACTGTAAAAACATTTTTTACTGGATCTCCGGGAAAGAATAGCTGACTGGGCAAGCTGAACCAGTTCGGTTGTGGACACAGGAATTTCAGTTTTTGGAAGATTTAAAAATGCTTTTATGCAGGGTGACAAATTTCTCCATGAACCTTGCACTTTAGGCAGTGATTAAACCTTATTTTCATTCACATAAATTGATCAGGTAGACAATGGTTGAACTCTTTTAGCAGTACAAATTCATAAACACAGATTATTGCTGCTAGTTTAATAATTCAAACAGTTTAATAATTCAAACCTTTTTTTAAATGAAATTTAAAATATAAAATACACTAAAATAGCCATCTACTTCATCAATGAAGGCTATCAAGACAATCTGGCTACCTGCAATGCTCTGGAGGTGAATTCTCCTTAAATGTTTGAAAGGAGCACAGAAGGAAGCTGCACAGCTGGCTGAGCTAGCCAGGAGGACTTTATGGGAACATATTGGAAGAAGAAAAACAGGGCAAAAAAAGGTTTTAAATATTTCACAATACTGGATCTTGGACTACCTGTTAGTACTGTCATCTTGCACCTCGAGGGTCCTGGTTTGATTCCTGCTTTGGGTCTGTGTACATGGAGTTTGCGTGTTCTCCCTGTGCTTAGTGGGTTTCCTTCGGGTGCTCCGCTTTTCTCCCACAGTCCAAGTATATGCAGATTAGTCTTATTGGCATTCCCGAATTGCCCACAGTTTGTAAATGAGCGTGACTGTGTGTATTTGTGCCTCATGGCCCCCCAACGACCCTGTTTACAGAACAAAGCAGTATGAGTGAGTGCAATGAACCTAGAATATATGAATATACAAAAAAATTATAAAGTTTGATGCACTTGTGCATAGATAGACAATTCATTATTCACACATTTTCATATATGATCATAGAAATATTTTACATAAAAATGCATATGAAAGCCACTTGTCATTGAGGCTAATCAGAAAAAAGGGCTTCAGTTTTCTAGGGAGCATTAAGATTTGACTTTGGAGCAATGAAAATAAAAGGTCATGTGGTCAAGTTCAGATTGACCCTAGTTCAGGGTAATGGCCGTATCAGGGAAAGAATGAATGTATAAAGCGATGCACCCATCATGTATAGTGCTGAGTGTACAAGCCTCTGGAAGCCTTATGATCTGGGGTTGCTTCAGGTGGTAAGGCCAGGCATGTTAGAATTTTATTTTTGTTTTTGAACAAGTTACAACACTTTCCCCCTTAATAAATAAAATCATCATTAAAAAACTGCATATTATTTATTTGGGTTACTTTTGTGATGATCGGAATCACTTCAATTTCATTTCATTTCATCGTAGTGTACTGTGTGTGTGAGAAACATATTATACGTAGCATTATAAGTAGAAAATTACAAAAAAAACCTTTTTTCCTATTTATATATTCATCAATTATCTAATAATTTAAAAGAATATAGTTAAATATATTAGATTTTCATATGGGCCAGTTGGCTCATGAAGGTTACCGAACGTATTATTATTATTATTTTTTTAATTTATCTTAATTAAATTATATATTCCAGATCTTCTTAAATGGATTGTTTCCCCCTGAACGCTCGAATGTGGGAACCAGGAGGTTCCGAGTTGTAATAATCTGAATTCCCAGTTGTTGTGAAGGTAACCCGGAAATGAACATCGGGGTTTGGAATGACATCAGTTTCGACCTCCGCGTGTTCGAAGTGAAAAGTGTGACGGGGCAAAAAAAAAACAAACAAAAAAAACGAACGATTGTTTTTGCGTTCGTGGTGCCTTATAAATGGTAATTTGCAAGTTGTAATGACGTCATTTCCTATCTTAGTGTGATCGACGGAATAACTGGGGACGGGACATGGTCGCCTCTATGAGGAGAGTGGAAGCTCTTAAGAAGTAACGTAATTTTAACGTCGTGCACTTTAGGTTTGTTTAAGCGTGTTGTGTAAGTTTACTTCACTCATTCAGTCATAAATGGTCAGGTTGCATTCAAATTAAGTGCAAGAACTGTACTACTGTATATGCAAATAATTAAATAAATAAATCGACGAAAGGCTCATTGTGCTTTATTTAAAACGTTTTGTAAAAAGTATGGGACTATATGGCCTTAACGTAAATAACAGTTAATATTTGATTGCCATTGCCATGCTTACAATAACTACATCAAGCTTGTTTAATATCTTTGTTACATAGCAAAGTGCCTTTGGTGTTCTCATTAAAGCCAGTCACTTGTAATGAACATATTGCCAAATAATGAAGTTTGAGGTTTTTGTTATGCTACAAAATATTAACGCATATCAATACAATACTAAGTCCCCCCCCCCCAATGTTATATGCCTTTTATTGATTGGGTACATTTGATTTACAAATGACAATGAGGAAATAAAACAAAATTTTAATACATGTTTTTAATCCTCAACAAGTTTTGTGATCAAGCAGTTTCCACCCTCTTACATTGTTTTTTTCATAATGATATAAAGCATGTTGTATGTGTCACTGAACTTACCATCCACCCTGTTATTATGGAAAATCCATGGCTGATGTTATCAGTTAGAGCACCTTTAGCATTTTATAACTATTGATACTGATACAATATGATTTTTACAAGTTAAATAAACCTTGTGTGAGATTTCTTCATTTAAATGATTACCAAACAGTATTGTTTAAAAGTTTAACTATATATATGTTAAAGCTTGAGCAGCACGCATTTCGATCGGTCTACTTGATTTAATAGCATATAAAGTTAAATAAAAAAGCTTCTTCATTTATAAATGCTTTTTCAGGCTTTCACTATAACTTTCAGGGGGGATTTGGGGGGATTTCCCCCCCTCCAGTCTCCTTCTCCAGAGATGAAATACATGCAAAATTTTGTTACGGGCTTTTTACATTTCCTCCAATACCTTTTTTTGTGTTGGTAATATGTTTTTATTGAGTTTCCCTCAATGGCATGAATGCATTTCTCTGAAATTGAACTCCTGAATTCATTCTGCTGTTAACATAATACTGTAATCAATCATCAATAAAGATTAGTGAGTCTATTCTAGAAGTGTCCATGTAAAACCAAGCCATGATACTACACTCTAAAAATGATTCATAAGGGTTAGTATGTAATGCTTAAGTCTTTTAGCTTAAAAATGGTTTGTTACGAGTATGTTTTATTCAGTTGGCAAATTATTCTAAGAAGTCTATTGGAATAAAATGAAGAATACTCCCCTAACTCCCCAAGAGAGAGGAAGCTTGCACCAAGCAAAAAGTGAAAAAATTAAGAAAAGAGAAAAATGTTGGTATTAGGAAAGGAAAAACTAAAAGTAAAAAATAAAAGAGAGAACAAAAAAATAAAAAAGTGAAAAGATAAAAGAAAAGAGTTTTGTGTTTGGCTTTAGATTTTTTGTTTTCTTTATTATTTGTGTTCTCTCTGAAGCCCTGTACAAATGCTCTTGCAATCTTTACATTACATCACGTTCTTACATTACGTTCCCGTCAGAAAGGGACAAGATTGTTTTTATGGTGTCTCTTCTCACAGGTGGAACACTGGAGTGAGCCATTTCTACACAGCAGCCACAGAGGGGGTCATCCGTGGCAGGGATGGTCAATACCAAACCATAAATTAAGACCCCACGATGTATGGCCCTTCCTGTCTGCCATGCTCTCAGGGGTCTCTCAGAAAGCCCATTTGGAGCCACAAGTTGTGGGGAAGTTTATTGACAGGAGGCTAGCCCAGGCCCTAAGCATACCAGTTAGCCCTGCAGACATGTCCAAAGAAGTTATATTCATAATGTAAGATTCAAGATTTCTTCCATAGCCTTTTTCTTTCCGGCGTTTTCTCTGGTCTTTCCACTACTGTTGCCTAATGTTTGGCCTTTGCTCGAAATTTAGTCAGACGACAACATCCAAAGTCAATCAGACATTACACATAAAAACTAAACATAAAAAATATTTACTGAAGTATCTGTGAGTATTTACACACGCACACATACAGCAGCAGTGAGCAATTCCGAGCAGCACACAGCGCACAGTGCGATACTGAAGAGGAACATCAACAGAGAAAAAGACAAATAATAGTATGAAAACCATCCAGTGTGATTGATTTGGAACACCTCTGTTTCACAACAACATCTACCTTTCATCTACCTTTATCATCTTAACGGTAAGCATGTCTGCTTACTTTAAGCCCCAGATAATTTCCCTGTTCAAAAGAGAATAATGTGATGAACTCAAGTGTTGTGCTTATGTAGCTATTACAGTTACATGTACTTTACTCTTTACTCATTATTTTATGTACAACCTTTATGTATATACTCCAACACATCTCAGGGACACTTTGAGATGCTGATCCACATAAGCTACACACACAATTCAGGTTACCTGTGATTGCTTTGACAAAATTTGGATGATGGAAGAATTTAATTTGTACAAACTGTTCAAATTAACATCAACAACATTGAACAACTGTTCAACCTACATCAAATTTTTTCCTTCTTGCAGACAGACACTGAAGGAAACACAGACTGAGACCAGACAAAAGAAAAAGACGTGCAAGAGCTGGAGACTCTTGATGCCTGGATGAAACCTCAAATTTAGATGAAGGAGCGCTGCCTACAGATACAGAGGAAGGATCATCAAGAGATCAAATAGGATGTTGATGCAGATGATGGACAAACTTTGATTTGTCAGCTACTTTTTTTGCTATAACACTTGCTTGAGTTATATTTTAATTGAATAATTTATTTTGCACTCCAACCAGTATTTTGTCTTCGTTCCAAACCACCCACACTCATCTTGGATTTTACAGTATGCATTTATAAAAAAAAAAAATACAGTATAAACACACTGCACACAAAACATGTTCAACACAAAACATTGATTGATGCATGTCCATGCATCAATCAATGTCCATATAATGCCCATACCATTCATGACCATACCAATCCCAATCAATACAGTGTTGTAGCTAACCATTCTTTATTTATGAATTCAATATTTTATTTTAAAGGTTGATTATCTAACTGTAGGAGTTTTGGAAAGGCATTGTTGGGAACTTCAATCAATCGTTTTTCTCTGGCTGGTTATATTTGTGATATGTAGTAAGAGGGGCAATTGTAGTCTATAGGTAACATCATTTATCTCCTTCAGTACTTAATATTTTATGATCAGTTCCAGCACCCTTCCTTAATCTGCAAATCCTTTGTAGATATGCATACCCTGTCTCCTGATTTATATTCTGTTGTCTGTTTCTATGTGTCTGTCTGCAAATTTTTACACGAGGTGCATGCTTGTTCTAGTTGCTTGTGTGTCTCTTACTACACTTGTTCACTCTTTCTGAACCACTCATCTACCCTGTTTAATTGTTTAATGTTTAATTGGAATTGTTATTTTTGTACGCTATTGGACATTTCAGTTTTTTTTTTTATTCGAACATGCCAAGTTGATCAGTTTTCACATTTTATAGTTATCAGGAGATGAAGAGAGAGGTAGATTTGTTAACCTCCACATCAATCAGCTGTCCATATCAGAACAGGCCAAACATTAGGCAACAGTAGTGGAAAGACCAGAGAAAACGCTGGAAAGAAAAAGGCTATGGAAGAAATCTTAAATCTTACATCTGCCAAGGAATATAACTTCTTTGGACATGTCCTAGCCCTACTGGTAGGGAGAATACTTTAGTTGTGCAGTAACCAAGTTCACCCTCAACACCCAACAGAGTAGTAAGCAGTAAAACGAATGGGCAATTGTGTGTGGTCCAGACAAAATGTCATTAATGTAGTGAACCTGAGCCAAATGTTGCAACAATGAGGTAGAAGGTGTGGTTATAAGAGACTGGTGGAAGAGACTCTGCCCTGGATAAGAAAACCAGTGTCTGTAGATTGTAAGAACTACATGAATTTTGTGAAAGAAGAACAAACTGTGACATGTTCTGAACATTTTTCATAAGACGCTTGACAACCTAAAAAGGTAAAACTGACTAAACCAAGCTAAGAATGCAGGGTTTAAAACAAATGCCGTAAATAAACTTCTGTTAGAAGTCCCACAGTGAAGATGGAAGAAAGGTCAACCCGCATCCCATGGGACCTACCATCATACTGTGGCGTCGGTATGATCTTTCGAGAAATTTTTGCTCACTGGTGGGTCCTTGACTGGCAAAGGGCTCAGAGTCGGCCTAAATATTAATACATGTACAGAAAACAATTACTTTCTACGTTTTTCCCCTTCTGTCTGTCACTCTCACTATCATCATGACACACACACACATGCAGATTTATTATTAGAGGTTCACTTTTCCCCCCAATGCTGTCTGTTGATTTTGTTTACACTGTGCCTATGCCATCTGTGACACCGGGCTGACAGCCAGCGCCTCTTATCATGTGACAGCTCTTCACTCAAACACACAGCGCCTTCAGCACCACGGCCAGCTCGGTTGCTGGTGACAGAGGAATAGGGTGCTTAACTTTTCCCAACTGGCAGACTATATCACTTACTGCTCTGGAATCACTGACACTTTACAAAAGGAGCTCCAAAATGCCAGTCTGGGGAGTGCTATGTTCCAGGTGCATGTTTCTTTAAATTCTCTCTCTCTCTCTCTCTCTCTCTCTCTCTTTTTCACAGCTTTGCAGGGTTACTCAACACAGTTCAACCACTTCCTCGGTTTCTGCCAGCCCGACCCGTCAAAACAGATACGGATCCAAAGACCTCACCGCCTTCACCTACACAGCTAAAAACCCCTACACTCTTCACTCACTGAGCTTTCTCCCCAACAAAATTCCTTTTTTCTCCCTGAGAAAGAAAAATTTTATTTAAAAAAACTTGTCTTTTCTTGCACAATCTGTCATTTCTGTGTCTGTGCTTGTCTGTGCTGCTGTAAGGCTTAACACATAAAAAACTCATGTTTATAAGTCTGTAACAATAGTTTTTTTAGCCTATTTTTCTATTCACAATATTCATTTCATGCTACTTGTGGGAAACAATGTTTTATTTACAATATTTATCAGATACTCCTTCACTTCCAATTTATCTCCTCCATCAAATGTTTGATATATAGATTTTTCTAAAACATGATTTGTATATAAAAAAATGCAGTTATTTAGTTATTGTATTATTATGTGGTTACTTGCTGTTATAATTATTAATGTTGTCAGGTGGCACTAATGCAAAGTCACATGGTACAGTACAACCAGGTAAAAGCACTATGAGATCAGCATGATGAAACCATGCCTATGATGTCCACGCCATTGCTCTGATAATGTCATGATTTAGCCGTCTGCCTGTTTTTTCCCATGCTGTCACTTTTCCTATGTGTTTATGTTTTCCCTAGCCCATCTGTGTCCTTTCCCATGCCCCGTTTCTGCCCCGCCTATACACCTGTCTCTAATTCCCAGCTGATTACTCAAGCATTTAAACACGCACTGTGCGCTGCTTAAATTGCTGGAATATCGTGTGTTTTTAGATTTTACTTACTTCCACTGTATAATTAGGATTCTGAACTTAAAAGTAAAGGTATTTATTCACATACAGTAGAACTATACAGAGTAAAAACAAGTTAAAAAAAAAAAAGATAAAAGTTTTTTTTTCAATGGACCACATTGCATTTATTTGTAATAAAATTTGCATGCAATCTAACTTTAATTGAAAAATATTTCATTTTGTTTTTATTTTTAGGATTGTACTGTAATGCTATAAATTGATGTGTTTTTAACTAGAAATTTGTATCATACTTGTGTCACAGTTTTATTTTACAAATGTTATTACAATCCTGAGTTTGATTTGTGTTACAATTCACTTATAACACTTCAGCATTGTTATTTTAGTGGAAAATAATATATACTAATCCCAGTAAACATATTCAGTTAAGATTTTGTAAGAATTATCTACTGGTGCAGGTGCTTGTTTATAATGACCTACATATACATTTAACTTATACATTGTGTGACTGTGACCATACCTAACTGTTATCTCTCCCTCACTTCTGCTCTCTCCTCTTCTTGACCCTCTTTTGCTCTCTCTCACTCTCTCTCTTCAACTGTCCCTGTGTCTCTGTCGAGCCATCAGTTTTACGACGCTTCTGAACTGCCAGTGATTGATATCCCCTCTGCCCTCTGGAACTGTCTGACTTGTCCAGGTGTCCTGCTTCTGGTTGAAGATCTTGACGCATTGCTGCCCCATGTGGTCTGCCTGGGATGCGTGTGGTGACTGGGGATGATTCCATTTTACCACAAAGATGGTCCTGGCCTCGGCTGATGCTGACAGCTGTTCTCTATGGACTTGTGACTGCAGTCGTTCGAGAGTTCAGGAATGGAATTTCCTACAAGTCTACCTGAGCCTCCAACAACGAACTGGACTCCATATTAACTTAAAGACATCAACTGTTAAACTGAACTGGCTGTCGCCTAACGCACAGTATGACTGCAGATCAAGCCCTGCTATCAGTTATCACCCAAATGAAGATGGGTTCCCTGTTGAGTCTGTTACCTCTCAAGGTTTCTTACATCTCCAGATGCACCCACAGTTTGACACATGCACAGTATGCTGTCAAAACTTCTGGTTTGTAATCTGGCACATAACTGCGCATAATTTAACTTGTACTAAAACATTTTATTTAATTTATAGTGCAGGTTTAACTTCAGGGAAATACCTAAGTACTGCCAAAGTTTCATAAAATTCTGTCCAGCCAGTTTTGCTTGATTATTTTCTTCTTTGTCTTTCAGCTGTCCTCTTTCAGGGGTCACCACAGCGAATCATCTGCCTCCATCTAACCCTATCTTTTGCATCCTCTTCTCTCTTCATGTCCTCTATCACAGCATCCATAAATCTTCTCTTTGGTCTTCCACTAGACCTCCTGCCTGGCAGTTCCAACCTTAGCAACCTTCTACCAATATATTAACAATCTCTCCTCTGAACATATCTAAAGCAACTCAATCTGGCCTTTCTGACACATCTAACATGGGTTGTCCTTATGATGGACTCATTCTTAATCCTATCCATCCTTGTCACTCCCAAAGAGAACCTTAACATCTTAATCTCTGCTACCTCCAGCTCTGTGCCACTATCTCTAAGCCGTAGAGTATCGCTGGTCTCACCACTGTCTTCTACACCTTTCCTTTCATTCTTGCTGATCTTTCCAGAGCATATCTCAACCTCTCTGGATTTTCCTCCACCTGTTCCCTGCTCTCGCTACAAGGCACAATGTCATCTACAAACATCATAGTCCATGGAGACTCCTGTCTTACCTCATCTGACATACTGTCAATCACCAGAGCAAACAAGAAGGCCCTCAGAGCTGATCCTTGATGCAGACCCATCTCCACTTTGAACTCTTCTGCCACACCGCTCACCACTGTCTTACAGCTCTCATACATGTCCTGCACCACTCTAACATACTTCTCTGCCACTCCAGACTTCCTCATACAGTACTACGGCTCCTCTCTCGGCACCCTGTTGTACACTTTCTCAAAATCCACGAAGACACAATGGAACTCCCTATTACCTTCTCTGTACTTCTCCATCAGCATCCTCTAAGGAAATACTGCATCTGTTGCACTCTTTCTAGGAATTAAATCATATTGCTGCTCTAATGCTCACCTCTGCCCTGAACCTAGTTTTCACTACTCTCTCTCCTCTTTCCCACAGCTTCATTGTATGGCTCATCAGCTTTATTCCTCTGTAGTTGCCACAGCTCTGCAATTCTTACATTTACATGGGGGAGGGGGATTCCAAGTATTAAAGAAACAGATACATCTTAAATCATTGTTTAAAGATTGTCAAAGACTCTGCTGTACGGAGATCTAGAGGAGGTTTGTTCCACCACCTAGGTGCCAGAACAGACAAGAGTATGGAGGGTCGGAGAGAACGTGGTGCAGTGCGTGGTGTGATTAGAGGAGAGAGGTAAGTGGGTGCTGGGCCATTTTTAGCTTTGTAAACAAGCATCAGGGTTTTAAATTTGATGCGGGAACCTACAGGAAGCCAGTGCAGGGGGCAGAGAAGTGGGGTGGTGTGGGTGAACTTGGGAAGGTTAAAAACAAGACATGAAGCTGCATTCTGGATCAGCTGCAAAGAACAAATCGTGGACAGAGGCAGACCTGCCAGAATTGAGTTGCAGTAGTCCAGTCTTAAAAAAACAAGGTACTGAACAAGCACCTAGTCTTTAAAAAAAGAAATAGGCGGATTCTTCTCATGTTGTAAAGAAGAAATCGACAAGAGCAAGTAAGGATTGCGATGTGTGGGGAAAATGATAGATGGTTGTCCACAGTTACCCCAAGATTGCGGCAGAGGTGGAAGAAGCTGATCTGATTGTTGTCCAGGGATCTTACAAGGTCTTGCCCTGGGGATGAACAGCAGTTCGGTTTTAATCCCCTGGTCCTTAACATTTGGCACTAATACACTTCTCCTCTATTCCTCTGGGATCCTCTTACACTCAAAGATCTTGTTAAACAGACTAGTCAGAAACTCTACTGCCACCTCTTCTAAGGATTTCCATACCTTCACAGGTATGTCATCAGGACCAACAGCCTTTCCACTCTTCATTCTCTTCACTCTCCTCTGCACTCTCCTCACCTCATTTTAACTAATTTTTACTACTTCCTGCTCCACAACAGCCACCTCTTTGTTCTCTTTCATTGTTCTTATTCATCAACTTCAAAGTACTACTTCCATCTTTCTATCACCCTGCTGGCAACTATCAGTACATTTCCATACCTATCTTTAATCACTCTAACCTGCCTTCCTTCTTTATCTCTCTGCCTTGCCAACCTGTACAGATCCACCATTCCCTCCTTACTGTCCAACCTAGCACACAAGTCCTCATATGCTCTTTGTTTGCCCTTTGCCACCTCTACCTTCACCTTACACTGCATCTCCCTGTACTCCTGTCTACTCAGTCCTCTCAGTGTCCCACTCCCATCCCCAACTCCTCCCTTAAAAACTACACAACATTCTTCCTTTTTCAATTTCCACCACTTTGTTCTCTGATCTGCCTTTGTCCTCTTCACCTTATTCATCACCAAGGTCATTTTTGTTTTGTTGTCTGACTACACTCGCCCCAATCAATATTTTGCACTCACTGATCTCTTTTAGCTTACAATGTCAACACAAGATATAATCCACCTGAGTGCTTCTGCATCCACTCTTATGTCACACTATGTTCCTGCTGGAAGAAAACATTCACTACTGCCATTTCTATCCTCTTTGCAAAATTCACCACCATCTGTCCTTTAGGGCAGAATTTCTCTTTCTCTTCTAATTCACATCCTATCTGTGGGATACCTTTAACCACTAACAACACTGAACATCACTCCTTCAATTTCCAGCTCAGGACTCATCCTATCTGATACTCATTTCACCTCCAGAACATTCCTTACACACTCCTCTCTCAGGAAAACTCCTACTCCATTTCTGTTTTCTATCCACACCATGGTAAAATAACTTGAACCCTGCTCCTAAGCGTCTACCCTTGCTACCTTTCCACCTGTTCACCTGGACACACAGTACATCCATCTTACTTTAATGCATCATATCAATCAACTCTCTTTTTTTCTCTGTCATAGTCCCAACATTCAAAGTACTACTGTAACAACCTGTTTGGGCTTAAATGTTCCAAAAATTCTCTAACAACCCATGTTTTATTTTATAGTGGCGCGTCACATTACACATAGGATGCTGTGACAAAATCTGCCAGGACAGACGTACAGACAGAAAATTTTCAGACCGGTTGTGGGTCCTCCAAAGTATGAAATTTAAAGATATCATTGAAAGATCAAGTTCTGACCAATGTACAGACAAAATCTTTCTTTTATTCATATAGATACCCACTTCACAGTTTTTGTTTGATGTGATCATTTGTGGTGCATTCTGTAAAATTTATTTTTCCTGGTGTTTAAAGACCTTAACCAGTGTGTTCTGCATGCAATGCCTTTACTGTCCTATTGTTTAGGGTTCCACCCTTGGTGGCAACAATTGCAATCAAGACTTTGAAATAACTGGGAATGAGTCTTTCACATTACTGTGGAGGAATTTTGGCCCACTCTATGCAAAAAAAAAAAAAAATTCATTTAACCACATGTTAGAGTTTTCGAGCATGATTGGCCTGTTTAAGGATCTATATCAGAATAAAGTCCAGACTTTGGTTAGGCCACTTCAAAATCTTTTTTTTTTTTTTTCTGAGCCATTCAAAGGTGGACTTGTTGGTGTGTTTTGAATCAATGCCCTGCTGAATAACCCAAGTGTGCTTGAGCATGAGGTCATGAATTAATGGCTGGACATTCTCCTTCTCCACCCTGTCTGACTATTGGTATGATGTTCTTTTTATGAAACACTTAGTTTTACACCAGATGTAACAGGATGCACACCTTCCAGAAAAGGTAAATTTTGTGTCCTATCACACAACACAATATGTGCCCCAAAGTCTTATGTGAAACAAGCCTTTGTGTTCTTCTTGCTCGACTTTCCCTATGAAAGTCTCACATGGATGTCATTTTTGCACAGTATCTTTCTTAGTGTTAAATCATTAACACTGAACATACTGTAACTGAGGCAAGTCTGAGGAGGCCTGCTGTTCTTTAAATGTTGAATTTCAAGTAGGTGTGTTGACTCTATCTATCTATCTATCTATCTATCTATCTATCTATCTATCTATCTATCTATCTATCTACTTTTTTTTTTTTTTTTTACAATGGCACAAAAAGCTATTGGTGTGCTTATATACCTTTCGCCTTTTAAACTACATTTAGGAAGATGTGGAGATCAAATTCATTTTAAACGGTACAACGTTGAAAGCTTTCAAAACGGCAGGGCATCGCTGTAATGTGGAGCCACAGCACAACCTAGTGGTACATTAGGCTATCGCAGTTATGTTCCCTCTTTATCCAAATGTCTTTCTTTCTCTCTTCATTCACATACACTACAGCTGATACAGAGAGCTACGAAGAAAGGACAAGAAGCATAACTAAGGTGTTGTGGCACAATGAACTAGTACACCAGTGTATTTCAATGCATCTTGATATAGCTTTAGATATATATTTTAAACTTTAATAGAGGGATTAACTCCACTGTCATTTTGAAAATAATTATAGTAAGTTGTTAGGTGATTTGTTCATTTTGAGTGTAGTCACATGCCACAATATAAAAAGGTGTACACACTTACAGTACGTAGCCAGGTTATTGCGTTTCTATTTTACATCATAACCCTGTAGTTATAATAGAGGTGTACACTTTTGGGTTATAACATTCCTTTTTATAGAGTTCATTGGCGTATTATCATTGTTATTGCCACAGACTAAAATTTTTTTTTTTTAATAATTAAATGGGGAAACCCAAATCTTTTTAAAATGTATTAACTGCTCACACTCAGATATTAATGAGAGCATCATTTGGGGCAGGAGCACTTGAAGGGTAATCACATTCAGCAAATAGAAAGCCCATTATATTCATAGTTAGTATTAACTGTAAAACCAATACGTTATATCATACAAGTGGCTAATTAGTAATTTTGGCCATAAATTATATAAAGAGTGCTCCACTAAAATACGTTTAAAAAATATATATATTTTTTTACATTGTTTAAATTAAATAGACACATACAGGCAGCACAGGCTTATTGGTTAGCACTGTCCCCTTGCACCTCCAGGGTCCGGGTTTGATTCCCGGCTTAAAAAAGTTTTATGTTCTCCCGTGCTTGGTGGGTTTCCTCAGGGTACTCCAGTTTTCTCCCACATTAGGCTAAATGGGGTTCACAAATTGCCCGTAGAATGTGTGAATGTGTCTGTGTATATGTGTGCCCTGTGATGGATTTGCACACTGTCCAGGGTGTACACCAGCTCATGCCAATAGCCAATAGTCTTCTGGGATAGGTTCCAGGTCCCCTGCAACCCTGTATACAGGATTAAGTGGTATATACAATGAGGAAGTGGGTAAACATATACAGCAATGATAATAATAATAATAATAATAATAATAATAATAATAATAATAATAATTTCACCTATATGAATTCAGTGGCTAGATTTTTACATTTTAAAAACAAAATAAAGCCCAAAAATCCTGACTTGCAATAGATCTTAAAGGAGAAACAAAAGGAAATATTATTATTTATTAGTTTTTCTCTAACAAATTGATAAAAATAGCACAAAAATGTTGAAAAAAAAAAAGAATAAAAACAAGACTCTTAGCTCTAAGGTCTTAGCTACATTACTTGCTTGTCTGAAGGCTTTCCCTTGCTTATTTTTGTATTCTCCTTTAGTTTAACTTAGCTAATTTGGGTTTTTTGCATATTTGACTGTTTGCTGTTTAACTACATAGTGATATTTTTTGTGATACAGGACAAAAATGTACAGCAATATATAAAGGTAAAAGCAGACGACATGAATTAAATGCGCGTGTTGCAACAATGTCAAACGGTTGTCAAGCTGATTACCTAGGACAGATATATATATATTTTTAAACAAGTCCTGAATCACTTGAAACAGGGAAAAGGGGAACAGGAATAAAAAGCTAAAAAAACACCATCTTTATTTCGGTTTAAAAAAAGTGATTGAAACCTGAAAACCATGAAGCATGCAGGGAAAAAAACATCAGTGGCACCAGCGTCAGTGGATCTCGAGTGCAACCGGCTTACAGACTAGTCTGCTACCATAGCAACTGCAGAGGAGCTCTAAGCAGAGCCGCCTTCCTATACCGTGCGTGTCACCGTAGCAACGACCAATCAGAAGTTGTTATTTCTCAGCGCAGTAGTACTACGGCGCTAGGGGCGGTCCGCGTGGATTATGAAAGTGGCCCATTGGATGTTTTGGATATCACTCCAACGACGGAAACACGAGGATTGGTTCAAAGCGTTTTCTTTTCAATGTTATAAACATGTCCTCTGTTCCCCGAGCCTGCAAGCAAGGCTTGGTAGAAGCGACCATACTTTGCCATAGTCAAGAGATACGAGGCGACAGGGCAATTCATTATCAGTTTAGCATCAACCAGTGTAAAACTTCGGGTACGTCTTTTTCTATATTTTATTGCAAATGTTCGTATCATTCATATTATTAGGGCATCTTGGTAGCACAGGAGCGCCACGCGCAAAGTGGGACTCAATTGCTTTATATGTTCTTGACCATTAGCTTCACTGGTTTGATAAGTAGCATCGTGCATTTTGTTTTGGGTTTCTCGTAGAAGTGACAAGAACCTAAACCCCTCCCTGGAAGGCGGAGCGTGCATTTCTGTCGATTTTATACGTCTTGATTTTTTTTCGTGCTCAGTTCAGCTCGGAACGGTCCACGCTGAGAGAGTGGCATTGGCATGTTGTCAATCGCTCTCTATCGCTGCCATCATCTAACATTAAGCACACTCACAGCCCAAGCGCTTGGCTTATACATATGAGCAAACAACCTTTTCTTGTGCATCCCTTTATTGCGCATTTCCCCCCCTCTATTTTTCATTCACATCTCTCTTTCGCTCGCGCGTGCACTGAACAACACGACACTTTAAATGTTATTTTTACCTGTTATCTTTTAGGCTTCGAATTATTAGTGCCGGTGCTAATAACTTTTGTTTTTAGATAGGATTTGGGCAACATTTTGGATTATTCTCCTTCTTTTACAAATGTTTTTTTTTAACCGGTTCCCTCATTAAGCTTACTTTTTAGACCGAACTGCTTAACATTAAAATAAATTTTCTCTTTCACACAAACATTTAAGGGTGGTGCGGTCTAAGCAGGTTTTCATTAAGTTAAAAAGCTCTTCTTTTTTTTTTTTTTTTTTTTAGCTTGGACTGTATTCCGCGCACGATCTAACGGTCACGCGAATCCTGAACGCCGAACTAACATCAGTAACTTTTACCTAAAGGAACTATTCATCGCGAGATTGTAAATGGTGGCACTTTTTTTGCGGGAACCCCATGGACTAAAAATTCTGCTGCATCGCTGGCGACACTTCATGCATTTTACCTTCTTGAAATTTTTTTTGTCCTGCACCTTTCGGACTCAATGTTATTCCGCAAAGCGGTGTTCATGCTGTAGTCAAGTCGCTTTTTTGCATGTGCTCATTCCCTCCTCAGAAACCAGGCATTGATTGTGCTGCGGCGAACTGATGGACGAGCAAGCCCGAATCATGCAGGCTCTCGGCGGTGTCACTCTGGCTGGCCACACGGTACAGGGGGGCATGGCAGGTCCGCCTCCACATGGACACGATGGCTCCGACGGGGACGGAAGGAAACAAGACATCGGCGACATTCTCCATCAAATCATGACCATAACAGATCAGAGTCTGGACGAGGCACAGGCAAAGTTGGTGCATTTATTTTTAACAAATAATTGATTAATTGTTAATCAATTACTAAAGCACACGACTACTCTAACATACTGAATCGATGAGTTCACTCCTTTATAGGGTTGCATATAACGTTGCACTTTACACCTAAAGTCAGGCTAAGCAAATGCCTTTTTTGACAATCACAATACAAATAACTTTTAAACAATAGCAATCTAGCAAACAGTAAGCACCTTTGGGCCACGTGCACAAAATAATAAATAATAATTAGTTTGCATAATACAAACGTTTTCTTTTGGTTTTCAACATTGTTGAAAATGTCTTCATGAATATATAGTCATGTATATCTATGTTCTCGAACCTGTTTTCTGCTCTGTTCTGTTTTTATATGAGTCTATTAATAATGTTAAAATCACCTCGGTTTTTACGAAAATGTGTAGCAAAAAGCATCTTTTAATGCCATAATTCAAGATTTAGTTCAGAACTGTCGCTCATACAATGTAGAAAGTCATTTTAAATATAAGCAGCACAATTATTCATTCCAGCTGACCATTGATCAATCTTGTATCTTCCACGCTACAACAGAAAGCATGGCCTGAACTGCCACAGAATGAAGCCTGCCCTCTTCAGTGTTCTCTGCGAGATCAAGGAGAAAACAGGTAAGTGTGCATGGGAGTTGGATCAAAGGGCAGTACTACATTCATGCATCTAAAGAGAAAAAGAAACCAAGTCTGAGCCACCAAGCATTAACACACCGCCATCTTTACAACGCGCCGTCTTTCGAATTTTCTCCTTTTGAGTTTTTTTTTTTCGGGTGAAGCTGTGTTTGAGTCGGACACTGTACAGCTGAGCGCGCCATCGTCGCTGGTTGTGCACTTAAAGCGCTATCGAACTGCTGTTTTTCTTCCTTAAAAAACAAAACAAAACTGGATATAACTAGGCAAAAGGGCGCTTTTTACCACCGCCTGGTCCTTCGTTGGCCAGCCTGAATGCTTAAGAATCCGTTTTTTTTACACCGCATCATTCCCACGTTGCCCTATTTGAACATAAGAAAATACAGAACACCGCTTGGGAATGCTGGTGTGTGTGTGTGTGTGTGTGTGTGTGCGATCCCCGCTGCTGGAATTTATTTGCAGCTCGTCCGCTTATTTCTAATAACCTGGCGTATGGCGTCGACCTCAGTGGGCTTCGAATGGTGGTCCGATACAGCCAGTGGACACATTTTTTGTTTGTTTTACCAATTATCTGCTGAGTCTGCAGGATTATTATTGAATAATTATCAGTTATTTTATCATGTAGGATGTATTGTAACCGATTACGGGAATTAGTAAGCCTTTGCGTAATTAGTTCGGCGGTCCACTGGGAAACTATAAAATTACTATGCATTGTTAAATACACTTATGACGTCTCTTTGTGCTTCAAATAATTCCTGTAATTTACCTTAATAGTGGTGGACCCCATGCGCTACTGTACTAGTACTTGACCAGAGAGAGATACCTATTTTGCTCAGAGAAGTTGCATGTAGGGATGCACCGAAATTTCGGCCGCCGAAAATTTTCGGCCGAAATAGCATTATCGGTTTCGGCCGAAACGTGAGAAAGCGCCGAAAATAAAAGCCGAAATTGTCGCCACGCCTCTCCCATCCTCCCGTCTCGTTCGCGCTGTAATTACGCATTAAACACGGAGTATGTCGGCGGTTTGGAAGCACTTGGAAGCAAGTTTTGTTATTGTTAAACAGCCTTATTACTGTTATTTATTATCAATAAAAGTTTGATTGCTTAATTAATTTGTAGTTTTTTTAATACAAACAAAAATAAAATATTTTAAACATGTTTTTTAATGACGCCATTTTCGGTTTCGGTATCGGTTTTCGGCCAAGTGCATCCAAAAATTTCGGTTTCGTTTTCGGCCCAGAATTTTCATTTCGGTGCACCCCTAGTTGCATGTATTAATCATCAATGCATGTATTATACACTCTATTATTTTTCATAATGTGCCTTTATGTTCTGTGGTTTCCAGCAGTTAAAAGAAAATTCTGTTTTTTTTTTTAAACTACCTCTGCCAAACTCAGCCTCCATGATGGCAAATTCAGCATCATATTATTAAATGCATTTATAAAGCTATACAGCAGGCTCGTCTATTGCTGTCGTACAAAAAAAGCTACATATACCACAAGTTCCCCAGTGCTAAACTAACAACAAGTGTTGAATTAACACCCAGCAGCGTTTATATGAGTCTGGATTCAAAATAAACTCTTGAGTGTTAAATCAGCACTGTGGACTTTACTGACTACAGTATTGAAGTGATATATTTGCATCCTTAGGTGAGTAATATGTCCAAAACTTAAGGACGTACAATTTAAAGTTCTTACCCTTGCGTATTATGCCTAATACAAATAGAGTGGCATCATAAACATTTTGTTAATATGCAGTGCAGCAGGTTTAAACCCATAAGATGGAACACAGTGCAGAGTCTTTGTGACTGTTATTTAGTAAAAATGAAACTTTTTTTTAACCTCTAAATTAATTGCACTTTTTAATTTGTCTATTTGTTTTAAAATATATAGTTTTAAAAATAGAAATAATATGGCTTTTAGATCACAGTACATACAAGGTGTTGTAGCATCTTCAATTCTTGCCTGTATGTGAAATTTTGTAATGGTGTGTTAATGAATGAAATTGTGCTTTGCCAGATTGGCAGCCTTTGTGTGGCTTATAAGCCGATGAAAGATCATAACATTTAATGAACTTCTGTGTGGCTAAAGCTTTCCACCAGGGGAGAGCATTGCCATTCTTGTGTTTTGCTTCTTTATGCATGAGCAATATAAAGAGTGAATGGTAAGGCTTAAGGTTTCAGCTGTAACTTTACAGCTTGTTAAAATTTTGCTTTAGGGACCCTTACAATCATGTGTTAATACACTAATATAATATCAATTGATATTACATTAATACGAATATTACTAATTTCTAATACTAAATACTATTAATTGTAAAATTACATGTGGTTCTTGGGTGTTCTTCTCGATGCCTAGTCTATATCATTTAATAAAGATATGACACATACCTAGAAAAAATATGCAGGCAGTATCAAATTAATTATTTAGCTGAACTTACCTGGCATCTTAGTTTTTCTAATCTTTTTTTCCCTTTAACACAATTAAGCTAATTTTCCAACAACCTTTTGTGTAGTAATCTGTTTTAGACCCCCCGCTTCACAAATATTTTACTTTTTTCAGAATTACCACATCTTTGGTTTGAAGTAGCCAAAAAAACAAGGATGTTGTGATGGCAGTTCTGTAATAATCTTTGGAATTTTAAAGTGGTATTTTAAGAGAAGATGCTTCTCTCTCTCTCTTTTTTTAAAATGTGGATGTGTTGTCAGCATGTAGAAGGACATTATTTTAGGATGATAAAGGAGAATTAACAGAGCTGAAAACGATATGCTACTTTGTTCTCTCTTCTTTGCTTAAATAGCTTCCATTAGTTTTTTTATTTTTATTTTTATTTTTACACTTTTTTTAAAACCATATAGGCCAACCATATAGGCATCATATACATGCACTGTCAAAAATATTTTTTTTATATTTTAAACTGCCATTTGTCAAGATAGGTTCTGAGGATTTATCACTGTAGGATGCATGGTGATAGTCTGACCTGTGTGTGCATGTGCATATGAGCATGCATATACATTTTGATGTATTGAAATTGTACAGGATTAATCTGTGAAATATCAGTGTAAGGACAGGTTGGTACCTTTGTGGTTATATATGGCTAAGGCTATACAAGTTTGAAGACATGATACCATGTGATATATTAAAATCCATTTGCTGCCTTTGAGTTGCAATGTAAGTTTGTATAAATGTAAAATATTGTGAAGCGTGATTGACTCATGAATTACCTTATTTTGCAATATTTAAAATAGTTTTACAGTAATTGTTGAGGTGTGTCACTGTATTTGTTTCTTTTGTGGATGAACTTGTATTTAATAAAAAAAAAGAAAACATAGCTACAAAATTGTTGTCAGTTGAATTATCATTTCCGGCTATGTGAGAATCTGCAAAACGCTTTGTTTGTGCGCTTGTGTGCGCGTGTGTGCGCGTGTGTGCGCGTTTGACAGTGCTTAGCTATACTGAATGTCCTTTTTCATTATCCTGTATTGGAGCCCTTTTTGACTTATGCTCTGTTGCTTTAGGCTTGCCAGCATCCCCACAACTTAGCATTTGTTTTATGGTGAATTACCTAGATTCATGAATAAATACAATATTTATGGTCTCTAACACTGTCTGCCCATATATGAACATTTTTCTTTTCTGTGCATTTTGTAACAATATGAATCACTTTTTGATTATGGTTAAAATGCAGTTAAATTACTATTTGATTACCACTGAAATTCAAAGGTTTGAACGATGTATTTTGCAAATTCATATGAGCTCATTCCATTTGAAGATTCCAAATTAAGTGTTTATTTGTATTTTGAATGGGACACTATTACATCTATCTATCTATCTATCTATCTATCTATCTATCTATCTATCTATCTATCTAGTTCTAAAAATATATAAAAATTTGCATTGTTAAAGCACATGAAAAGATCAAAATCTGCACATAAATTACAAAGAAAGATGAATTAAATGTCAATTACGTGATGACAAGAAAATGAGGTGAAAAAGATCTACTTCGCACCCAGGTAGTTATGGACACCAAGCACGTGGAAAACGGCTATTTTAAAATAGTTTGAAGTGTCTTGTCTGATATGCTGGAAGTGTTGCTCAGCATTTAAAAAAAGATGGCATGGCAAACAGAGCTGATTTAGAAGCCAGCTTTAGAAAAGATAAAATTAAACATCCTCTCTTGTGGCTTGTGACATCTGTGTAAAGAAATTAATTCATGGGTTTGAGTTGGCATGCTTTCTTATCATAGTTTTAATTATGTTAATATATATTTAGAAACTTAATGCCACAATTAGAAACTAGTGATGTTTACAAGAGCATGGTTATGATAACGATTATAAAGCCCTCCTGTAATTAGCTTAGAATTTGGGCATCTCCTAGATGCTGTAAATGTAATAACAATAAATGTTTGAAACTTGACAGTATATTATATAATTTCATATAAATGATATAATTTAAGGTTAATCATGTTTTACTAGTTAATCTGTCAAAAAACGTATGCACACTTAGGAGAAAAATTTGCATATGATTTTTTGCAGAAATTACAAAATTGTGTAATGTGGCTACAAATGATTTACAGTGGTCCCTCAGAATACCATAAAAATATCATTGCAGTGTTGGAAATTGGTAATATTGGTAATATTTTTGAGGGGCTGACATGGATTATCTGCATTTACATTATTTCCTATGGAAAAATGCATTTCACAATATGAAATTTTACCTTAAGAAATCAGATTATGGACAGAATGTATATGTACAACATCTGTAGTTGAAAGCATGATTAACATTAGGCCACAACTAATGATTTTTTTAACTCTGTTGATTAAAAACAGAAAAAAACAATAACCAATAACCCTATAGTGCATACAGTTCAAGAACTTATATAAAATGCTTTTTATAGAAAAAAAAATAGATCGCACAGCCTTGTGTCTTCCTGAGGCACAAAATAAAGTTGTTGACATATTTTAACATAAATTCCATTAATACTCTATCAGCTGTATTTCTCAGAAAGGCTCATGCATTTATCACTTTTTATTGTTTTGGGTGGGCAATATATGTTGCTTAAAACTTAAGTGTCATGAAAATATTGGGCTTTTTTGAAATGGTCTTTTCTGGGGCAGAATCACTACAATATATTATGGTGTACTAGTTTTAATTGATTTGCGATTTTCTAAAAATTAGACATAAAGTACTGTATATGATTAAAAATACAAAGCATTAATGTGCCTGAGAACATTAACTGTTTCACCCTTAGCAGACACTTTTGGTAGTCATTAACAATGTTTCGACAGAAATCTGGTTGGATGTGCGTCCCTTCCAGTGTTTCCCACACATAGAGTATTTTGGGCAGGTCACCCAAAAATATTGATAGCTGCCCAAGTATATTTGCCAAACCTTGCTAACAGACTGAACATGTACAGCGAGGTGTACTGAGATACAGTAAATGCACTGGATGCCAGCTGCCGTAAAAAATGTAAGAATGGCGTTCTGACGTACACACATGCATCCGTCAGAGATTACTAAAGAAAAGAAACCCTGGAGGATTAACCTCTAGAGGACCGATTAAAAAAAAAAAAAACAAAAAAAAAAACTTGTGTTTTAACTTTCTAGTTCATGCTTTGTGGTTATGCTGTGAAATATTCAGATTATCATCCTTTTTTTAACATTGCATTAACTTTATGCAAAGCAGAAAAGAACGTCAAATTGTAATGCTACCGCCACAAATGCTTAGAAGTTGGTCTTTACATTCAGTGTCTTAGCTTTATGTCTCCAAATATACATCTGGTCAAAACTTTACTCCAGAAAGCTTTTTTTATCTATATGATCAGGTAAAATCTATAAAGGTGATGATTTTGGAGCAGATGCTTCTTTTTTGGGCAGCCATCCAGTTTATGGTGATGCAGTTTGTGGTGTTGACTGTAAAAAGTGACACTGGTTTTCTAGCAGCTTCAAGCTCATGGCAGATGAGTTCCTTGGTGGTTTCATAGTTTTGGTATTTGCTAGACTCTGGCAAAGTAGCTACAGCACCCAATAGCTTGTAATTGCATGCAGTTGAAATTGTGTAATCTGCAATTGTTGCCTTCAACAGAAATTCATAACTTGTGGAAATCTATTATCCTCTTTCTTAGATCTAGCCTGAGCTCCTTGAACTCCCATTGTACTGTGTTTTGGTTAATCCAATGAGCCTTGAAGCAAATCCTTTTTTATGTTGGCACAGAGAGGCTATCAGCTGTAGCCAATCATGATTATTAACATACATGATTACTAACAGGAGATTAAAAAGCATCGGGAGTACTTTTGACCCTCTATGTATAGTTTGTATTGTTTAGGAATTTAGAAAACTCAAAATTCATTAAACATTGTGCTTTAAATTCTTGGAATTATCTCCTATTAAAGAAGTATGTCATGCGATCCTTCTTGAAACATTGCCTAGTATTAGATAATATAAGATTTATATTCATATATAAAGAATAATCACTCAAATTTTGCTTTGCATACATGTATGCAGTGTAGGGAGTTTTTCCACTAACTACCATTAAAGACTCTGGACAGATTTCTCTGCTGCTAAAGCTCTAGTATTAATTCACTTTGATATGCTCATTAGATGGCATTGTGCAAGAATGAGATTAAGTGACAGCATGAAATCATTTGGCTGTCAGTAAATTGAGTGTTTTCAGCAGGAGGGGTTTGTTTCTTTCCTCTACATTCATTAGCTTTTTTGCATATAAATAAATCAGTTGAGGGGAATGTTTAAGAAAGGCTTTTATTTGTATCGCCGTCATAAACCTTGCTTGTCTGTGTTAATATTTGTGGTTTCCTCTTTTTTTTATACCATCTTCCTCATGACTGTAAGAGGCAGGAATGTCATGATGAATAACTATGTCTAATGATAACACTCCAGAGGGTCTTTTGCCATGTAATTACTCGCAGCTGCATTATAATCTTTCATTTCTGACCAAAGATCTTATTGAACTGACATTTAAATGTATTATAAAACACTCCTAATTGAGCTTTTTGACAAGTCCACTGTTCAATAAGACAATGTTTAATTTTTCAAGCTGGGTGTAGATGAGCTTGTAATGTAATCATAAAAGCATTTAAACAATAAATGTGGTATTCATTAAAAAAAAGTATTTTATTGTAATGACTGGTTTATAAGTTGCTTCCATGTGCCATGGCTTCTTATTTTATGGTTATACAAAACTTTCGGTCCATCATATTTAGCTAAAAAGGGATTCTGTGCTATTTTTATGAAGGATTCATTTCTGCTAATTATATTCTTGTTCCTAGCATGTTTCGAAGAACTATAAGAAACCGATTTGATATGTCTCAGTCTACAATGTGCTGTATACTCTACATTACTGTGTGTGCCTTTAGCTGGCTTTTTTCTAAATATATCTGTTTTCCATGTTACAAATCCCCTCTTGCTTTTACAAAATGCATTGACAAGTCTGCAATAATAAATAACATAATGATGGAATTCAGACCTCATTGAAATTGTCAGCAATTTGTTTCCAGGGTTTGGTCCTTTCAGATGCTTTTATGCTGCTCAATTATACTTTTTATTGGCGTAGATCACAATAATTTCTAATTTGTTCTACAATCGGCGGCACCGGGGTGTAGTGGTTAGCACTGTCGCCTAGCACCTCCAGGGTCTGGGTTCGATTCCCGCCCAGACTCGATTCCCATCTCTGTGCGCATGGAGTTTGCATGTTCTTGACCCCCAATAAAGCAAAAAACTGCACATTCCAGGGTGGCCTTCTATTGTGGGCAGTATAAGGTACACCTGTGCACTACTCATGATGTCAGATCAGCCTCTTGATGTGGCACACCTGTGAGGTGGGATGGATTATCTCAGCAAAGCAGAAGTGCTTACTATCACACATTTACACTGATTTGTAAACAATGTTTGAGAGAAATGGTAATATTGTGTATCTGGAATGAATTTTAGATCTTTCATTCCATCTCATCTTTCAAGTCCATCTCATGAAAAATCAGAGCAGAAACAAAGGTGTTGCGTTTATATTTTTGTTGAGTGTAGTATGCATTGATATTTAGCAGTGTACACCTATGATCGCAAAGAAAAATGTTACCCAAACTTTACAAAATCTGGTGGCCATTTTAAAATGCGTGTGAAGTACAAAAACCCACTACAGTAAACCCTTGGATTGCAAGCATAATTTGTTCTGGGACTGTGCTCGTACATCAAAACACTCCTAAATCAAAGTAAAGTTTCCACATAAGAGATAATGAAAACTCAGATTGTTCGTTGCGCAACCCAAAAAAAGTTAACACATAAAATAATAAATACAAAATGTGTAGTGGACATGAAAAAGGTTAATGTGTTTTGTTTGTCCCTTGTTCGTGACAGAGAGTCACGAGTTATGTGAATTAAGAATATTAATCACATGTGCAATTAGGGCCAGATGGAGAGGGGGTGAGCAAGGACGATGTATTTTTTGTTGACCAACATAAGGCAACATAAGACAACAAAACTTGATACTATCAGTCTGTACAATAAATAAAACTAACTAAAGAGAAGTTTTGCCTCACGGATGTTTTATTGTTGCGTCGCAAATGCATTGAGTTCTTGTTTTAGCCTTTTAGTGGCGTTTGGTAACTTCAGAGTAGCCGCTACAAAATGTATAGTAAAAATAAAAGATATTATCCTGCACTTTACCTTTAAAAAAAAAAGTAAAAATAAGTGTTTCCGTTAAGGTTCGCTTGCGCTGTGTGTGTGTTTGTGCGCACAAGCGCTGTGTATGTGTGTGTGTTTGTGCGTGTATGCGCTGTGTACGTGTGTGTTTGTGCGAAACCCTCTCTCTCTTCTCGTCTTACACAGTAACCCTCCCTCCTCTCTTATTTAAGAAGGGCGAAGAACTTCTGTGAGGGAGGAGGGGGTAGGGGGGATTAATAACGCGCACACACATAAAGAAATCAGTGCAGGCTGAGAGAGAGAGAGAGAGAGAGAGAGAAAATGGATCTTTGATTGCAGTAACGAGATTTTTTTTTGGTTTACACACGCGCGCACACACATGTGTTATAATAAACAGTACACACGCACTGTACACACACATACAAACACAAAATAAAAGATGGTTTACACACACACACGTGGGTCTTATACCAGTTAGAGACGTGCCCTAAGACCGAGCAGGGGAGACGATTACCCACAATTCCGCAGCGCAAGAGAGAAAAACCAATGGCTTAATCGTGATCCCGTGGTGCTTGACGTAAAAAAAAAAGTGCATGCGTGCTACATGATACTCTGTACTTGTAAACCAAGACTTGCTCATTTTTCAGGTCAAATTTTATTAAAATCTTTTGAACACTCGTCCTCAACCTTCAATAACAACAAAAGTGTACTCAATTTAAAAAGTGATAAATGATACTCATTGTGCTCAGTATGTCTTATCTATATTGTAAAGAGAGATGTATGGAATTGGAATTCAGTACTGCAGTCTAGAGTTAACGAAGAAAGAAAAAGCAGCAACAATCAAAATCTGGTGGAATATTACTTCTACACAACATTTCTATCTGCAGGGTTGGGGTTGTTTTGATGCACCATTTCTTTTCTGCTCATACGCTGTGTGTCTGTCTCCTTATTGAACTTTCAATTCACTCAGTTCAGGAAAGGGATGACTAAGAGAGAAGACCGAAAGCTAGCCATGTTGCTCCAAAAGTGCTGAGCCTCACCCATACCAACATCAATAAAGAGGCAAATTACCAAGGTGATTTGCACATATCTGATAATTTAAAGTAGTCATTGTCTGCATTAATTATTGGTAGTTATATTATAAATTTTATATTTTTTATGTTGTACTTTAAGGGATGTTCACAGTATTTAGCTTAGCTAACAGTCATGTTCAAAAATTAGTACCCGTTTTTAGTGATCAAAGTAGGGCTGTAGCTATCGAATATTTTAGTAATTGAGTATTCTACCAAAAATGTAATTGATTATTTAAGTAATCGGATAAAATTTACTTTTGCTTAATTAAACAGCAATGTAAAATATATAGGAGAAACAAATGTTAATTGCTTTTCTTTTTAGAAAAATCTACTTTTATTTTTTAAATGCATACAGCATTTTATCAAAAATAAACATTGTCATTATTCACAATACAAGGAATAGCTTAAAGTTGACTGAGATAAATTAAGTGCATTACAGTGCCATCTCAGATGCCAAAAAAAAGGTATTTCAAATGACTTTTAAGTATCAAAAAACTAAGGCAAACATTAAAATAAATAATTATACAAAAAAAGTTGTACAACTTAATTTTCAGAACAAACATTTCTCTCCCTTGGCTCACTGATATTTTTATCACTTCCTTTCATTTTGCAGCTCGCAACAGAATGCTCCCTCAATTCAATACACAGCTAACTGTTTGCATCTCCTTCCACTTTGTGGGTGACATAAGTGCTGCTTCTTTGTCTGTGTTTACTGGCGGCTTGCATCCGTGTCACGTCAAACAAATAATTGCGCAAAAACATAACGAAAGCTTTAAAATTAATTAAAAGAAGTTTTGAGGCAGAAGCATTTTCCTTGATAATTTTTTTTGTAACCGAATTACTCGAGGAATTGTTTCAACCCTAGATCAAAGTGATTAACGTAGGTCTTAGTATTGTATAAGGCAAATACAATTTCAGATGAACTGTAACAACAACATTTTCACTGTACAATTATTTATTTAATAAAAACGATGGGTTGCCAGGAGAAAGCCTCTTCTCTCGGTAAAAAAACAGGAAGCATGATAGGGAATGATGTTTTATAGATATATCAGACCAAAGTGGAATTGGCCTTAGTGCACAGTACCATGTTGGAGAAAACCAAACAGCATTTTATCAAACACCTGTACCCACTGTCAAGCATGGTGGTGGAAGGGTTATGAATTAAGTCTGTTTTGCAGCCACAGGACTTGGGCACTTTGCAGTCAATAAGTCATTTATGAATTTCCCTCTACATCAGAGTTTTCTAGATGCAAATGTGAGGCCATCTGTGAGCTAAAGATTGGTCAAAATAGGGTCATGCAACAGGACAACGATTCAAAGCATGCCATAAACTTCATCAGACTTTATCATAATGGCTGAAAAAAAAAAATCAAGATTTTGGAATGGTGTAGTCAAAGTCTAGCCCTCAACCCAATTAAAATTGATTAAAAAAAATTCAACATTGTGAGGTACTAATAAGGTCATAAAAGAAAATATTCCCTCAAGTTATTGCTGCTAAATGTAAACCTACAGACTACTGATAAATTTGAATACTTAATACTGCCAATTTTTTTTCTTTTTGGTTTTATTTTTGTTGAATAAATAATGGTATGGTGAAAAAAGTAATTCTGTATGTTGTTGTTTGTCTGAGGTTGTAACTGCCTAGAACCCACCATGATCAGATGATGACTATGTTTTTACTCAAAACACAGAATTCAAAGAATTAATCTTCTGAACATGGCTGTATAGATTTTGCCATAAGTTCTCACATCCCACTTCTCTGCTCCATGCACTGGCTTCCTGCAGCTGCCCGCGTCAAATTAAAATCCCTGATGCTTGCTAACAAAGCTAAAAAAATGGCCCATCACTCACTTACCTCTCAGCTCTAATCACACCATACACCACACCATGTTCCCTCCGATCCTTCAGTACAGCTCACCTGGTTCCACCATTTCTTAGGAATCAAGAAAGACATTCATCCAGAAACTTTTCTGTTCTGGCACCTGATGGAGAAATGAACGTCCTCTAGATGACCATACAGCTTTAAACAACAACTCAAGGTGTATTTGTTTTGCAGTACTTGGACTAATCCGCCACCGCATAAAATAAATAAATAAATAAAATCTCCTTTCCCAACTGTATTGGGACTGAAGGCACTTAGTTAGTAATCTAGTACCCAGTGTAAGTTTCTATTTAAGGACGGAAACTTCAAAGCATTTTTTGTGATAAAGATGGGATAAGATGTAATGTAAATGTAAATGATTTTGCTATTGAACCTTTACCAGCTCCTTTGTTCGCAAATGTGGACATGCGAATGAGATGTAGCAAGACATCAGAGACATGCAAATATGAATACAAATTATTAATTTAATTATTAAATGATTATTATTTATTTACAATTATTTTAGCAGTGCCCTTGAAGATAACCTTTGTGACATTTGTCAACGCTCATTCACTCCCATGCTAGATGCACAACTTCTGGGACAATCTCAAAATTATAAATATTCTTGTTGTATGATGGACAAAGTCAGTCTTGTGTAACTGAAACTACCTCAGAAATCCAAAAAAGCTTATCTAAGTTTACATAGGCACTCATATCACCTTAATGTGCCACTTTAGATTGCATTTGTTTTTTGCAATTAACCCTTTATTCCAGTAGTAAGCTGGCTCTGTGTGTGCTTTTAACATGAGACAATAACATAACACAACAGCATCAGTGTCTAGTGTAATGTAAAACAGGTTATTGGAAATACCGTGCATACAACTGCTTTAAAAACAGTAAGGCCTGGTAAATGGAGTGCTGAGGGCTTTTTGCTAGCCAACCACCATCACATCGTTTGCCAAATGCAGTTATCTGCTTAGAGGTTAAGGGTACCCTTGACCTCACTGTCTCTTCAATTCTCAGCCATTTTAGAATGTTGTGGTGCACTAAACACATAATATGATAAAGTCCCATGTTCATGCCTGAGGATTGGCTTGAATTTCATGCCCAGTTGAGATCTAACCAAACATAAATAAGTACCAATTACATCTTATTGTATCTATTAATACTAGGATGATCTCAGTGCAGTCAAATATACTTAAAAAAATAAATATTGTTAATGTCATTAAAAAAGGCTCACCCTGCTAATCTTCACTTTCTTATTCCACTGTTACTGTATGCTTTGCCAGAATTGTGGTAGGTACATCACAAATATTTGTTATCCTCTCAGTGGAAGGGGGTTTCTCCCTTTAACACCGATCTCATTTTACCTCCATCAATACCTCTTCTTTAGGCTAAAAGGTGCAACAGCAATGACCCTGATTGTAAATTTAGGGTTCCATCCAACGCATTATTAATATCTGTGCAGATAATGGTGAACCATCAGTTTCAGTGAAGAAAGGTGATTGGGGAAATATTACGCCATGTTTCCGACATGTGTTATGAACAACAACTGAAACTCTTGGAAAACTCGACATTGCCACATAATTGGATAGTTGCTTGAATAGACAGCAGTGGTAGAGGTGTATCCAATAAACTGGTGAGTGAATAAGTATTTTTTGCTTGTTGTTGAGCCAACATCTGCTGATTTTCTTTACAATAGGGCAGATCTAGTGTTATTTAATTATTTATTTTTTGTGAATTTAGCGTTCAAAACTGGATGCAATAGAAAGTCAATCAGTAAAATATACAATCGATAAATAGAGTTCTTTGTGTTTTGGTTGGCCAGTCACACGCAGTCTGTTTTCTCTTTGTGGACCTTATAGTTTTACCATGGTTGTGCTCTTGAAAATCCATTTATTGTTTATTAATTCATGATATTTATATATTTTAGCCAGTTATGTGCCACACATAACAGCTAGTCATGTTATGTTTCTGGCTTCATTTTTAGTGTTGTTTGATGTAATAATTTTAAATAATTTATTTTGACTCACACACTTTTATTGAGTAACACAAAAGCTCTGTATCATCCAACAACACCAGAACCAATGTCATCCTTATATGCCAGTGTTTTTTTCAATTCAACTCTATTCAATTCAATTTTATTTATATAGCACTTTTAACAATGGTCATAGTCTCAAAGCAGCTTCACAAAAAAATTAAAGAATTTTTTTTATTTTTTTATTTTTAGATAAGAAAAGAAAATATTTGGAAGTGTGTATGTGTGAGAAAAATGTGTCTAGATAATAATTAGATGAATGAATAATGAATGAAATGTCTCTGATGAGCAAGCCAAGGGTGACGGCGACAGTGGCAAGGAAAAACTCCCTGAGATGGCAATAGGAAGAAACCTTGAAAGGAACCAGACTCAACAGGGAACCCATCCTCATCTGGGTGATAACAGATAGAAATAACATCATGTGTGTTGTGCAGGTGAAAGTACAATATAACAGAAGTTGTGTAGATTAACATGAAGTCCAGTTCAGCACAGGGAGTCAGTAGGTGCAGAGGGCAGATGGGTTCTGAATCACTGGATCAGCTGGAGCTGGAAGCACAGGAGCAGGATGTGTAGCTCCAGCCATCATAAAGCAGAATCCAGCTGGAGCTGATCCTTCTCTGGATGCCTTAGAAACCTCGCAGGGTTGGCCTTTGTCTACTAAAGCTGGCACAATCTCCAGATGCCTCGGGATGGGTAGAAAAATACAGAAAAGATGGAGAGAATTAGCGTAGTTGTAATTCAGGATAGATGTACCCATGAGGTTATGGGATTCGTTACATGTATGCCAGATTAAAGAGATGCGTCTTGAGTCTACTTTTGAATTGGGAAACCGTGTCTGCTCCCCGAACAACGTCTGGAAGGCTATTCCAAAGTTTTGGAGCCAAATATGAAAATGCCCTGCCCCCTTTTGTAGATTTTAAAATTCTGGGAATTACCAGAAGTCCGGAGTTTTGTGATCTTAAGGAACGTGGTGGATTATAGCGTATCAAAAGACTGGTTAGGTATGTGGGAGCTAAATCATTTAAAGCCTTGTATGTAAGTAGTACTATTTTGTAATTAATTCTAAATTGAACAGGTAGCCAGTGCAGGGATGATAATATAGATGTTATATGATCATATTTTCTGGATCTAGTGAGAACCCTGGCAGCTGCATTTTGGACTAACTGTAGCTTGTTTATTGAGGATGCAGAACAACCACCTAGTAATGCATTACAATAGTCCAGTCTGGAGGTCATGAATGCATGAACTAGCTTTTCTGCATCAGATACGGATAGGATACTCCTAAGTTTGGCAATATTTCTAAGATGGAAAAAGGCTGTTTTTGTGATTTTGGAAATATGATTTTCAAAAGACAAGTTACTGTCTAATATTACGCCCAGGTCTTTTACTGTTGAGCTGGTAGTAACAGTACATCCTTCTAAACGCAGGCTGAATTGTGAAAGCTGTTGTGTGCTGGTTTTTGGGCCGATGAGCAATATCTCTGTCTTATCTGAATTTAGTAAAAGAAAGTTATTGGTCATCCAATCTTTTATGTCCTGGACACACTCGGTTAATCTAGACAACTTGGGTATTTCATCTGGTTTTGTTGAGATGTATAATTGGGTATCATCAGCATAACAATGGAAACCAATCCCATGTCTTCTAATGATGTTTCCCAAGGGAAGCATATATATTGAGAACAGCAGAGGTCCTAAAACTGACCCTTGGGGGCCCCATATTTCACTGGCATTACATCAGACGGTACTCCATTTAAATCTACAAAATGGTATCGATCAGACAGGTCAACATTTGTTTAACATGTGCAATAACTGTAAAATTATGGTATAATTAGTACTAGTTTCGTATGCATTAGTAACTATGCAATCTATTTTTTATACTTCTAACTGTGAAAAGCTTGTTTTCTAAACTTTTATGAGTGCATCAATGTCAGGTTAAGGGCACTGGTAGCTCAGTGGTAGCTGTTTCGTCAGCCATGCGGAAGGCCTGGGTCCGATTCCCAGCCAGTGCTCAAACCACAACCACTGGATGCAGTGCCGCTCCCAATCCCGGATAAAATAGGAGGGTTGCATCAGGAAGGGGATCCAGTGTAAAACCTGTGCCAAGCTTGTATGTGCGGACCGACCGGATAGTCCGCTGTGGCGACCCTTTGCAGGGAGCAGCCGGAACACCAAGCAATATCATCAATGTCAGGATGGAACACATTAATGTAAAGAGACTTTAAGAGAAGAGTGAGTACACAACACGATTGGCCTTTTCATTTAATGATACTTTAAAGGTGTACTGTACACTTACCTAAAGGATTATTAGGAACACCATACTAATACGGTGTTTGACCTCCTTTTGCCCCTTAGAACTGCCTTAATTCTACGTGGCATTGATTCAACAAGGTGCTGAAAGCATTCTTTAGAAATGTTGGCCCAAATTAATAGGATAGCATCTTGCAGTTGATGGAGATGCACATCCGAGACACGAAGCTCCAGTTCCACCACATCCCAAAGATGCTCTATTGGGTTTAGATCTGGTGACTGTGGGGGCCATTTTAGTACAGTGAACTCATTATCATGTTCAAGAAACCAATTTGAAATGATTCGAGCTTTGTGACATGGTGCATTATCCTGCTGGAAGTAGCCATCAAAGGATGGGTACATGGTGGTTATAAAGGGGTGGACATGGTCAGAAACAATGCTCAGGTAGCCCGTGGCATTTAAACAAAGCCCAATTGGCACTAAGGGGCCTAAAATGTGCCAAGAAAACATCCCCCACACCATTACACCACCACCACCAGCCTGCACAGTGGTAACAAGGCATGATGGATCCATGTTCTCATTCTGTTTACGCCAAATTCTGACTCTACCATTTGAATGTCTCAACAGAAATTGAGACTCATCAGACCAGGCAACATTTTTTCCAGTCTTTATCTGTCCAATTTTGGTGAGCTCGTGCAAATTGTAGCCCTTTTTTTCTATTTGTAGTGGAGATGAGTGGTGCCCGGTGGGGTCTTCAGCTGTTGTAGCCTCAAGGTTGTGCATGTTGTGGCTTCACAAATGCTTTGCTGCATACCTTGGTCGTAACGAGTGGTTATTTTAGTCAAAGTTGCTCTTCTATCAGCTTGAATCAGTCGGCTCATTCTCCTCTGACCTCTAGCATCAACAAGTCATTTTCGCCCACAGGACCGCCGCATACTGGATGTTTTTCCCTTTTCACACCATTCTTTGTAAACCCTAGAAATGGTTGTGCGTGAAAATCCCAGTAACTGAGCAGATTGTGAAATACTCAGACTGGCGTGTCTGGCACCAACAACCATGCCACGTTTAAAATTGCTTAAATCACCTTTCTTTCCCATTCTGACATTCAGTTTGGAGTTCAGGAGATTGTCTTGACCAGGACCACACCCCTAAATGCATTAAAGCAACTGCCATGTGATTGGTTGATTAGATAATTGCATTAATGAGAAATTGAACAGGTGTTTTTAATAATCCTTTAGGTGAGTGTGTATTAGACCCTCTAGTTAAGGCTGAGATACTTTGAGCTAATTTACTTGAACTACCTGGTCAGGTAGGGTTGGCTTTTCTATTCTAACATTGTTATGCAGATGCATGTTACCTAAGCAAATGTAAAGGCATGTAAAGTAAAAACATCTTTTTCACTTGGGTATTTCTGGCCTAAGCATACATTAACAAAATCTGTAAAGATTGTATTAACCGTTTTCAGTCACTGGACATAGATAATCTGGAAAATTAAATTTTATTTGCATAGAAAAGAAAAAAGAATTAATATTAAACGTGAAATTGAATATTTAAAATTAATGTTTTAAAGATTAATAATGAAAAGTTATTTAAAATATTTACCCCACCACTTTTTAAATTGTATGTTTTGTTTACAAAGCAAGTTTATATATTTTTAATACATTAGTGTGTTAAAAGAAAGCAGTGAACTCAATTATTACGAAATGACTTTTGTGCTTACTCTGATTGTTCAAATTCCTGGAGGTCTCAATGACTTTGTTCCCAAAGCTTTTCAGAAAAAAGAATGATATATTAAATGCAGCAATGTGTAAAAGACTGCAATCCAATGAATTTTGAGTGTCTTCTGCTGTTTTAATAAGGCAAATTCTTACTGACTTCCTTATTAATATGCAGTAATAAAGCATGCATTGTTTTGCCGCAGTTTTGTACTTTGTTGATTATTTGAGCCTCAATGAGTATATAAATCAGTGTTTCTTACAGGTCTGAAATATACCTGGGGTTAGGGTTAATTGCAGGGAAACCTAAACAGATTATTCCCACAGCTTCTCTTCAGCCTATTCCTATTTTGGGAGATTACTTTGAGAGGATTTTGTTACTTCCTTGAACTAAATCTGGTATGTGTACCTGCTAACCCTGATGTGTGCTGCTACTAGCGATCCTGGAGCCATACCCCTGTGTAGCATTAAATCTCATGACATCATTCGAGTACTTTGCACCACCTTTGGCCTGTCGTATTATGTTCAGTCAGACCAAGGTTAAAATTTTTTGTCCACTTTGTTTAGGAAGGTTATGAACCAGCTTAACGTTTGTAACGTTTGTTAACCAGTTTTCTAGTGCCTATCACCCAGAGTCCCAAAGTGCATTAGAGTGTTTTTACCAAACCTTAAAGTCTATGCTCTGAACGTACTGTTTGGACCACGGGAAAAAAAATGGGATGTAGGGATTCCCTTAGTTCTACAGCTATCCGTGATGCTGTGCAGGAGTTGCTTGCATTTAGTCCTGCGGAATTTGTTTTCGGTCATCCTGTTCATGGTCCCCTAAAAGTACTGCAGGAAGAGCTACTCTCCGAGTTCTGTGAAAACGCCAACTACAAATGTTTTGGATTATGTAAGTTACTTTCACAAACGCCTACATCCAGCATGTGAGTTGGCAAAACTTTCTTTTGCCTTCTCATGAACTTGTATGAAGAGTGGTTTTGAAACAAATCTGTTGTGTATCATTTCCAAGCAGGTGGCAAAGTTCTGCAAAGGGTCTGCTCTCCAGGCTAGGTTTTCCGGCCCATATGTTGTTGAATCAAAGCTGAGTGATGCAAATAATGTTGTGAAAACTCCTGTCAGAAAGAGGAAGTCTCGTGTGTGCCATATAAATATGCTTAAACCTTATATGTTTCGCTTCACCAGAGATGTCTGCCTGTCTGTTGTCATTTCAGTAACTGCTGCCTCTATGGAAAGACCCCCTTTAAATATTCTCCTAAGTTTAATGGTCTCAGCTTAGGTCACACTTGTTTTCTCTGTGCTAGCTTGCCAAACTCAGAATTGATATCAAATATTCAATCTAAACTTGACCTCTTGTCCATGTCCACTCAAAATGACAGTTGATTTCATTAAACAATATCCTAAGCTTTTCTCTGATTTTCCATTTCGCACTACCATCCTTCATGGATGTTGGTGAGCACCCTCCAGTGAAGCAGAATGCATATAGAACTAAACCTACGAAACGTGCCCTTATGAAACAGGAAACTGATTATTTTACTTAAGAATGGTCTTTCTGTTCCTAGGTGCAGTCCATGGAGTTCTCCCTGCCTCCTAGTTTCGAAGCCTGACAAAAGTTACAATTTTTGTACAGACTATTAGTTAATGGACTAACAGTTAATGTTTTAACCAAAGCAGATTCATTTCCACTTTCCAGATTAATTTTCATTTTGATAGTATAGGAAGTGCAAAGTTTGTTACATTAAAGGTTAGGTCTGTTAAGAGGTTACTGGCAATTTCCTCTCACACCACATGCATCTTAAATCTCTGGTTTTGTTACCCTGGACAGTTTCCTTTAATATATTGTGATGACATCTGACCTTGCACCACCTCACAAATTTCAGCAAATGTAAAATTTTAGCATGTTGACCCAGGTTTTTGGTGATGTGTATAATCATGAAGCATACCTTGATGATGTTGTAGTAATTTCTGATACTTGTCATGATTATGTTTGAACTTTAGGCTATGTATTTTCTTGCTTTCAGAAAGCTTCTTTAATGTTAGACAAATGTGAGTTTGTTTATGCTGCTGTTACGTACCTTTGGTAAAAGGGTAGAACAAGGTACAGGTCGCCCACTAGATGCCAAAGTTAAGGCAATTGTTGCATTTTCAGACCACAAAAAAAAAAAAAAAACTTTGATGCTTTCTTGCCATAGCCACCTTTTACAGAAGCTTTTGTAAAAAATTCTCAGATGTTTTACCCCTTATATCTGTCCTTTTTGCTCCTGATTTTTCAAGACCTTTTAAACTTGAGGTGGATGCCAGTGGACAGGTGCTGGTACTGTCTTGATTCACGAAGATGCAGATAAGTTTAACGTCATCAGTTGAACTACAGCACTATTGAGAAGGAAGCCCTCGACCCTTTTGATCGCACTTCATCATTTTGAAGTTTACATTGGTTCCAGCACTGACCTCATTACTGTTTTTACAGTTTATAACCCCCTAGTGTTTTCGCATAGCATGTCAACGGACAATGAATGTCTCATGTGATTGGTGTTTAATCGGGTTTTACCCTAAACATTAGGCATATAGATGTTCACTTCTCACAGAGGTTTCTGCTTGTGTCTCTGCTAGTGTTAGGATGGGAGTGTGTCCTTTAATATTTCATTTTCTGCACCCTGCAATAGTTTAGTTCCTGCTATCTGTCACTATAACTGGTTGCAATCGTTCGGTTGCTCTACCCTTGTTGATCCTGCCTCCTACTATTTGACAATTAGTTAACCAGGAGACCCAGAGGCCTACATAAAGCTTTCAGATGATAGTGTTGCAGACCGTGCCTTCACTTGCTGCTTATATTGTGATTGATGTAAAAAAGATACTGTGTATGACCCCTTGCTACGCTTTCTGACTATGCTCTGTTTTTCCCCTTTTGATGTTAATTAATTTTTGATGGACTTTTCCATGTTTTACCATTTGCTTTTTTGACTGCATTTTGGACTTTTTTTTGTTGTTGTTTTGTAAATACTTTTTATAAATATTTGTATATTCATATTAATAGTGGCTTAGTAGGAAGTCGACGCCATTTTGTTTATACCTTGTTCTCTTGGTTGTGCTTAGTAAGAGAGTAAGGGTAGTGTGTTACATTTCTGATTCTATTCTTTTGGTGCAGCATTATGTATTTCACTTGCGGACTAGCTAAAGGGAATTTTGTTTATTATTTTGGCCTTGTCAGCTTCTAAATCTCTGTACAAGTGGGTCAGTGTGATTACCTTTAAACTGTTTCCTGACTTTAAAAAATCTAAATAAATTTTATTCAGTGACGCAATTTGTGCCTAACCTTGGAATCTCAGAAACAATGGACCTCAGATGTTGATGGTAAGCAAATTCAGGATTGTGTATCTCTTCTCTATTATTGAAAATTGCATTGCATCTATTAATGAAGGAATTTGAAATAACAATAAGTAAAAAAGTAATTAAGTAATTAACATTCAACAACATAGCCAAAGGCCCCTCTTCGCTGAAGTCTGAACAGTCCACGGGTTTCGTCTTCAGAGTGTATAAATCAAGTGGCAGGATAAAATATTTGTATGAAAAAAACAAGTAGACAATAAAGAACAGTCAGTCTGTCTGTTAGTGGCTGAGGACTTGCTTCATTCTCTGAGTGAACAGAGAATTCCCGGTGACGTAGTGATGAGCAGGTCGCTGACGTAGGTGGAGTCTCGAGAACCATACGGTGAGGGGACATCCGCAGCGAAGAGTAGAAATTCTTTGATCAAAGACAGCGAACACATTCACTAATTAAATGTTCTGTCAAATGTTCTCTTACACATAGGGTAAATAACATGGAAATCCAAGTTAGAAGATTCATATACTTCTGTGAAATGCACTGTATAATAACCTGGTCATTGTGACATTATCCAGAAAGTAAATATTTGATCCCACATAAAAGTAAAAGTCAAAATCCGTTAAACAGTGCTAAATCGTGACTGAGTAATCCTGAGCAAGAGTTTGCAAATCTAGAAGCATGAAATAATTTAAAAAACAAAGACAAAAAAAAATATCTGAGAAACAGGCATGGTTATAGAGAGTAATTTCTAGAGAAAATCTGGGGAAGCCACTCCAAGACCATCACCACATGCTGCAATCTAAGCAGGTGATAAAGTGGTCCTAAGAACAGAGAGGACCAAACTGTCCCAGGTCATCAGATAGGCAAAGCAGGCTTATGTCCAGAGAATCCACAGCTACTTCCAGGAAACCAACTATAGGATAACAGCATCTGTTAGCATCCGCTAAAAAAAATTAAGGTGCAGAACGACATGGTAAAGAGGAAGACAACCAGTCCTGCCAACAGTAAGGTACTGTGTCCCACCACAGCTGATGTGTGAAAAACTATATACAGCGTCAACTCACAGAAGGCTGCTGGACGAGGCAACATTTCTGACAATGTGCTCAGAGGATGTGTAGACCAGCTAGTGAATGCTCATCTCATCTTCAACATCTCCCTGAGCACTGCTGTCATTCCAACATGCTTCAAGGCCATCACAATGAGATTGCCAGTGTTCTGCCTCAATGTCTACTGTCCTGTTGGACCACCATCATAAAGTGCTTTAAAGGCATGTCATGCGGCATATCAAAAGCCTACATCGGGCATATCAATCACCTGCTGTTTGCATATCATCCCAAATGTTCTTGGAGGACAGTAAGCGATGTGTCATAGCTGGGACACGTGGTAGGTGGGATGAATGCGTCGCATGGATGAAGGGAGTAAAAGTCGGATGGCTCACGGATTGATTAACTTGGTTATAGTAAATGGGCCGATGAAACGTGGAGAGAGCTTGCATGAAAGTGTCCTTAGGGGGATGTCCCTGGTGGCGAGCATGACTCTGTCTCCCACGTGATACCTGGGAGTCTTGGAGCGATGGCGGTCAGCCTGTCTCTTGTACGACCTGGGCGCTTGCAGATGGGATCGTCTGGCTCGTAACCATGTCCGTTTGCAGCGGCGGACAAAATGTTGCACTGAGGGAACCTCTACTTCCTCCTCTTGAGTGGGAAACAGCGGTGGTTGGTAGCCCAAACAGCACCAGAATGGAGAGCGGCCTGTGGCGGCAGATGGCAGAGAGTTGTGAGCGTACTCGATCCATGGGAGGAACTTGCTCCAGGTAGTAACATCCTGGGTGGTCATACACCGGAGGGCGAATTCCATAGCTTGGTTCTTTCGTTCCGTTTGGCTGTTGGACTGGGGGTGAAAGCCGGAAGACAGGCTAGGGGTGGCCCCGATGAGTTTACAAAAAGCTTTCCAGAAGCATGAGTTGAACTGAGGGCCACGATCTGATACTATGTCAGTGGGGAGACCGTGGAGACGGCAAACATAGAGGATTAACTGCTCTGCAGTTTTCTTGGCGGAGGGAAGCTTGGGGAGTGGAACCAGATGGACGGACTTGGAGAAACGGTCAACGATTGTCATGATACAGGTGTTCCCTTCGGATCAGGGTAGGCCCGTTACGAAATCCAGCGAGATGTGCGACCAGGGGCGGTGAGGTATGGGTAAGGGTCTGAGAAGACCGGCCGGCAGGCGGTTGTTGGGTTTGCAGCGGGTGCAGATGTTGCAGTCTGCCACAAAGCTGGAAACGTCCTTCCACATCGTGGACCACCAGAAGCGCTGTTGAAGGATAAAGAGTGTCGGAGCAGAGCCTGGGTGACAGGACAGCTTGGATCCATGACCCCATTCCAGGACCTGTGAGCGTAGACAGAGAGGAACAGAGACGATCTGAAGAGGCATTGCTTGGGCCGGGCTACTGAGTCAATGCCTGCTTAACTTTCGCCTCACTGTTCAGTTTCACGGCAGCTACCAGACAACGTGAGGGCAGGATAGTGTCGGACGTCATGGGGAAATGAGAACTGGTGTGATAGAGCATCAGACTTGGTGTTTTTGGAGCCTGGCCGGTAGGACAGGGCAAAGTTGAACCGGAGAAGGAAAAGGACCAGCGAGCCTGTTGGGCATTAAGCTTCTTAACCTTATGTAGATATTCGAGGTTCCTTTGATCAGTCCATACTAGAAATAGGAGCTTGGTTCCCTCCAGCCAGTGCCTCCACTCCTCTAGCGCTAGCTTGATGGCTAGCTCTCGATCGCCCACATCGTAGTTCCTCTTGGCCGGGGACAGACGCTGGGAAAAAAATTAACAGGGGTGCAGCTTGTTTTCCTGTGACTGGACCCCCCTGGCGCCGGTGTTGGATGCATTCACCTCCACTACAAATTGGCGGGAAGGTCGGGGATGATTAGGTGAGGAGCGGAGGTGAACCTTTTCTTAAGCTTGGCGAAGGCTCGCTCTGCCTCCTTATTCCAACAGAAGCGCGTCTTGGAGGAAGTCAGAGAGGTTAATGGGGCGGCGACAGAGCTGTACCCTCGAATGAACCGGCGGTAGAAATTGGCAAAACCCAGGAGTCGTTGGAGATCTCGTCGCGAGACTGGGGTTGGCCAGTTGGAGACTGCCTGAACCTTGCCCGGTTATATCTCCAGCTGCGAGGGGGAGATGACAAACCCTAGAAAAACTCACACTTCTCTGCCTTGACGTACAAGTTGTTTTCGAGAAGTCTCTGTAATACTTGGCGAACGTGGCACCGGTGCTCCTCCAGGTCGTGAGAAAAGATCAAGATGTCATCTAAATAGACAAATACATAAAGGTTCAAAAAGTCTCTAAGTACGTCATTGATCAGGCTCTGGAAGACGGCGGGGGCATTGGTGAGTCCAAAAGGCACTACCAAGTATTCATAATGCCCGGTTGGGGTATTGAAGGCGGTCTTCCACTCGTCACCCTCCCTAATTCGGACAAGATGATATGCATTGCGCAGGTCTAACTTAGTAAAGGTTGTGGCTCCCTGGAGAAGCTCGAAGGCTGTGGACATGAGTGGTAAGGGGTAACGGTTCCTGACAGGTATTTCATTGAGCCCTCTGTAATCTATGCATGGATGAAGGGACCCATCTTTTTTTTTGACGAAGAAGAACCCCGCTCCTGCGGGTGAGGAGGACGGGCGGATGATACCAGCAGCGAGGGCCCCCGTGATGTATTTGTTCATGGCTCCTTGCTCTTGGCACGTTATGGAGTAAAGACGGCCCTTTGGAGGGAAGGTGCCTGGAAGGAGGTCAATAGGACAGGGGGATCCTCAGGCTTAGCTGGAGCAGAAGGGAGAGCTGAGAGAAGGCAAGACCAGGAACATGAGGAGCCCCAGCCCGTGATGGTCTGCTTAGTCCAGTCAATCTGTGGGCAATAAAGGGCAAGCCAGGGAGGACCAAGAACTACAGCAGCATGGGATCTATCAATGACCAGCAGACTGATCTCCTCAAAATGGTTCCCTGAGGTCCTTAGGGTAAGTGGGAGAGTGTGTCGTGTGATGGCTGGTAGGGGACTGCCGTCTAGGGCCTGAACCGAGAGCAGAGTTTAACAGGAGTGCATTGGACCTCTAGCTACCTGACTGTAGTGGCGCTGATAAGATTACGGTCAGAACTGGAGTCGATGAGCGCCTGAATCCCGTGAGCTTTGCCGCCGCCGATTAGCGTAGCGGGAAGTAGGGGACGTGATTCTGGGAGTTTATCTGGAGGAGCGCCCCCTAGTGCTCCCAGTCTGACTAAAGGAGGCCTCGTTTTTATTGGGCAGGTTTTGAGTGGATGTCCTGAGGCCCCGCAATAGAAACAGGCCCCCTCCTGGCGGCGGCGGCGTCAGGAGTCCATTAAGGTCGGTGGGTAGCTCCTGAGAGACCAGCTGGTCTTTGCAAGATTTGCATGTACCTGGCTCCCCTCCATAGGTGGGTGGGGCTGGCAAGCGTGGTTCGCGCTGAGCTTCAGAGCTTGTGGATCGTGCTGAGTGTAACCAGAGTTGTTGCATCTCTGTGGTGATGCTGGCGAGAGTTTGCCTGGTGGTGAGGAGCTCTTGCTGCTGCTTCCCGAGAAGAGTGCCGTGGTTCTCCAGAGCCACTCTCATCCTGTCGTACTCTGCTGGATCCATAACTTGGCTGGATTATTCTGTCACAAAGGGTGAAACAAGCAGGCAGAGAGATGGATCCAGGTGCAGAGAAGCAGGTGGTTATGTGAGGCGTTGGGCGAGCTATGTGACGAGAAGAAATGAGAGGCAGCGTCGTAGTCGAAGGACGAAAGGGAGAGTTCAAAACCGTGCGATCCTTCAGCGGGGAGCGTCGAGCCAAAACGGGGGCTGGCTGGGTCGTAGTCGAGGGACAGGAGCGGAAGTCCAAAGCCGTGTAATCCGTCAGCGGGGGCGACCAACCAAAACAAACACGAAGCAGAGCCGTAGTCGAGAAACGAAAGCGAAAGTTCAAAGCCGTTAAATCCGAGTGCAGTGATAAATCCAAAACGTGCGACGAGAGGCAAAAAACAAGAAACAAAGCGAGGTCGGTAACGTGAAAAGAATCATGAACTAAACGCAAGAAAACTGCGGCAAAAACACACAATAATCCAGTGGCGAGCTCGCGCGCTGCGCCTCCTTATAAACCGGAAGAAATCAGCGCCGGATGAGAAACCGGTGCGCTGGCGGGGCGGTCCGGGGGTGTGTGAGGAGAGATGACAGCGTGGGAAAACAAACCAGGGTGGTGAAGAGCATGACAGCGTGAGAAAGTAAATGTCAACAGACGAAAGCGGTCTTTGATCAGCGCGGGGCGCTGAGAGCATGACAAGACCTCAATCAGTCTGGATCAGCTAGATCAGAATCAGCTTTTCCAGCACCAACACAATGAGCACTGGAGCCCCAAGGACTGTGTTCAGTTCAGTGCTGTTTACTTTGCTGATTTATGACTGTTCAGCAAAGCATAGCTCCAACCCTATTTAAAATGCTGGCCAATTACATGACTGTAGTGGGTCTCATCAGCAAGACCGATGAAAAAGCATACTAGAAGGAGGTGCAGAAGCTAAAAGACTGGTGCAGAACTAACACCCCGTGTCTGAAAGTTGACAAAACTAACTTTAGAAGAAAACAAAAAGACCCAATGAACATCCATAGCTCCTCCATGGAGATCTGCACCAAATTCCTTGATGTTCACCTGGAAGAGAACCTGAACTAGTCACTTACCCCAAGCTCTATAGCCAGAAAAGCCTGTCTACTTTGAGAAGGATGGGAAAACGTCAACTAATAGTTGTAGTTAAAAAAAGAAACTGAAAGTGGCCCCCTATTCTTCTTTTCTTTTCTTATATACCTGTAGAGCTTTGGAAAATTAGACCACTGCAATCACTTTTTGTTAGTAAAGAGTTTGGATGATGGCTTAGGAGTCTAAGGAAAATCCAAGGATTTTTTGCTGCTGCACACACACAAGATTTAGGGTGTAAAGCTGGATTGGTGGGAGAAAAAAGAGATGTAATATTAGGATGCACTAATTTATTACAATATCTACCATATAGTGTGTGTGTGTATAACTACAGTAAATACAGTATATAAATACAGTATATAAAGCATAAAGCCTAAAAAAACAGCTTAAAAGCAGCTTTTGGAAACCAGACAACAAAAAGTGATTGACTGGTGCTTTGAGAAGAGTATTAAGTGGCACCAAATGCAGAACAAAAATGTTCTACTTCCTATTCTAAATTAGCCCCCTTACCTTTGTAGAAAATAAAAGGAGTGTTACTCACCCACTTACTTATTGTGTCTGTACAGAGAAATTACTATGTGCATGTTGTGAATGTTGGGCACATGCTGACTTTCTCATCCTTCCTGGGGTTAAATCATGTGATACAAACAGGGCATGTAGAGATGGGACAGACAAATAGTAGACATTAACATAACATAGGGAAAAAATAGCAGGGAATGAGTGAAAAAGCACAGCAAAACAAAGCAATTATAGCAAAGAAAGACACCAAAGCAGACAAAAGCACACAGCACAGGCAAAAAAACACAAATCGTCTAGAGGTGTGTGTGTATGTTTGAGAGAGTGAGAGAGAGAAAGATGAAAGAACGGGTTTGTCCTAGCCGCCATGCACTCTTTAAAGACAGGGCTACTTCCATTTTAGCTACATCACATGATTGATTGGTCCAGCAGTAATAATAACTGGAGCTCTGTCCACCAATCTGGTAAAGAACTACAGAGAAATTGGGAGGGAGAGAGTGCACGTAGCAGAGAAGAACCTTAGCATACTCAAGTTGTATGTGTGTTTTGTGTTCCAAACACAAAAATAAAAGAACAGAGAACAGAAATATAAAAGTAATAATATAATGTAACCTCTAAAGTGTATATATATATATACAGGTATTCTGTATATATATATATATATATATATACAGGTATTCTGTGTTTGGTGTTTGGTGTTGGGATAAGATTTATTTGTGCAAATTATTATATTTTAGCTGGGACAGATCCATTGTGTGCGTGTGCGTGTGTGTGTGTGTGTCAGCATACAGCCTTCACACAATGCTGCTTCATAGTGACAAAAGATTCAAATAAATTGCCGTCAACATGCCCAGTGCCAGCTTCAGTGATTTTTATCTGACATCTAGAGAACTAGGAGACATGATCCTGACAACCAGTTCTAGGAAACCTCAATGGAGAGAGAGAGACAGAGAGAGATTATTATTATTTTTTTTTTAAGTTCCACATCAGAACACATACAACGTTTCTATAAGATAGGATTCGAGTTTGTAGCAGTCCAGACTCTAGAAATGTATGAAAAACAAAATCATAGGTTGCATGACTTTGTATTATAATTGTTTATTAAAATCTAAAACAGTGACTGTACAGTTTGTTCTTAATATTATGTATTACCCACTTTAGCATCAATGATGGCATGTAATTTTTTGTAATAATTGTGCATGAGGTCATTAATTCTCTCAGCTGCCGATTCTTCTTTTCAAAATGCCCACAGTTTCTGTAATTTTTTTGCTTGTCTTACATGAACTGCACGTCCCCAAAGTAGCTCAATGATATTGAGGTCAGGAGACTGTAATGGCGACTCCAGAACCTTCACCTTTTTCTGCTGTGGCCATTGGTGGGTTACTTGGCCTTGTGCTTTGGATCATTGTTATGTTTGAACATCCAAGTGTGTCCCATGCACAGTTTTTGTGCTGTAGAATGCAAATTGTCCTCCAGTATTTTCTCATAACATGCCTAATTCTTCTTGCCATTAATTTTGACTTAATTTCCTGTGCTACTGGAGCTCACACAGCTCAAAAACATTAGAGATCCACCACCATGCACCAGTGAGGATGGTGTACTTTCTCATCACTTTAAATGACTCTGCTCCCGAAGCTGTGAGGCTTGTCTAGGTGCGGTCTGGCATACATTTATGCACAGACACTAATTACATACAAATTACAATAATAAGTCACAGACGTGGACATTTCCCTTTATTAGCCATTTAAACCTGTGTGTTCATAATGTGGCCAAACATTCAAGGATATGTAAACTTTTAATTATGGTAGGTTGGGTGTTTTCAGTTATTATAATGTTTTAAATGGGAGTCAAACAACTATGTAATAATGAATGACCTTATGTGAACACTATCCTTAAATAATAAAAAAATATCTATTGCATTATCGGTCATATTTTTCAAATAAGTTGTTTAACAATTTCTTTTGCAAACTTTTGAGCACAACTATATATAAAAGGGCAATACAGCGTTGGTATGAAATGATAAAAAAAATCTAGTTGTACATGCTCTAAATCTACTTTTAAGTACACAAACTGGCTGCATGTAGATTAGATGCAAAAGTATAAATTGGTCTTAATTGACAGCATGAACATTCATGTTTAGTTTAGAAAAGTCAATGCACTTTTGCGCATCATCTGAAAAGTAACACGTATCTATTTAAAATCTATTTTAAATTCACATTAGAGTATGTGAATTTGCTTTATTTTAAATGGGTCTGCAAATACTGTAGATTTGCACATGGTGTCTTTCAGTTGTCTTTTAGTGTAATTTTAATTTTATTTGTCACATACACAGTCATACATAGTACGAAATGATTAATGCTTTTTAGCAGTGATTACAAAGTATTTTCTCCTGAACTCCCTTAAAAGTAAACATGCATAAATAGTCAGAAAAGGTTCAATGAGCTGTATACTGTAATAAGTGTACATGTTGATTAATTTCATTGCTTTCCACCCCTTGGGGTTTATGCATTATAACCAGCGTGTGGGTGCACTTGCACATTTGCATACTGCTTTTTTATCTGAACTAGGGATATAACCATGTAAATTCATAATTTCTATTAAACAGATAATGAAAGCCTGCCAGAGACCTTTATACTATGTGTGTACATCAGGACTGGGATCCAGCAAATGAAGCAAAAATGCAGGATGAAGCAAAAATGTCACATGAGCAAAATTTCCAACCTAACTACCTATTTAAAATCCACTACCCACTAAGTCTTAAACTATTCTACTAACCAAGTCTTAAGGTTTAGTCAGAAAGTGTTGGCCACACAATGGAGATTCATTGGGAAGCAGGAAAACGGTAATAAGCATCCCTATCTGTCTTTTTTATAATGCTTTTTATAATAAAGTCCAATCTTTATCTGGACTAGTAAATTGAAGCCTTTTGCCCCGATTTGCCTCACTTACAATTTCCTACTGCAATCCCTGTTGTTTAGTTTTAATTCTGTGAATGCATTTACTTTCACTATTAAAATGTTTAATTTCTCTACTGTCTTACATGCGAGTACTAAGTAAAGCAATTTTTTTTCCAAATGTTTATAAATCTGGGGAAAATTTTTTTTGATTATATGGATAGGTACTTCAGTGGGATATAGACTGTATTGATTTAGTTTTTTATATGGAGCTAATGTGAGTCTTACCAGACATTGTGGGGGCATAGGAAGGTGGAAAGCAGAGTGTGCATGGGAGAATAAGAAAAGAGATAGAATAGAGTGAGGTGAGGCAGAACTCAACACGCAGTGTAATATACACTATTTTTCTCTATCTCTCTTGGATCACATCCTTCTCTCTTGCTCAGCCACCCATGACTAGTCAAGCCGTGCTCCTGTCTTCAACATCGGCAACCAGTTGCAATACATAACTGTCATCTCTGCTTTGCCCATGTATTTGCATGTTTCTCTAGCTGTATGTGTGTGTGTAGTGGAGATTTGAGGAGCCATGACACACTCCTTTGTGGGAATGGTGCACCTTGGGGTTTGTAGAGGGGTGCTAGTTTTTTAATTCAATGGTTGGCAAAGAACACAGGTAAAAGGTAGGTAGAAATCCTCCATTTATATTTCTAGTTGAGAAAAAGTACAATATTATTTACTTAATTACTCAAATTTACATAATTATCAAAAGTGCTGAGCTTTATGTATGTAATACCAATTATGTATAATTGACCACTTCAGACATTACCACTTCAAATGCAGTAAAAGTAAAATGCATCCACTAATAAAACTACCTAAGTAAAGTACATGTATGTAAAAACTGTACTTAAGTACAGTAACGAGGTAAATGTACTTGGTTACCGTCTACCTCAGATAGACGATTTTTCCTTCCTTCTATTCTGGTCATATGCTTATTCTGCTGTAATCTATATAAATAAAACAAAGGTTATGTCTGTATGTCTGTGTCAGAACTCTTCTATATCTTTATGTTTAATACATTGGAGGACCTAAACCAATCTAAAAAAAAAATCGGTATGTCTGCATTGCTGTATGGCCAGATTTTGTCATATTATCATCCAAAACTAGCTGGGCAGAATTTGATGGAATTTAAAACTCGATCGAAACAGTCCATCTTGAAGTTACACCTGATGAAAACCAAATGTTGAGTAGATGGAGTAGTTGTGTGTCAGATTATTAAACTGCTGTGTAAAGATTTCACATAGTACTGTGCATGCGGCAATCTGTGGGCATGTCTAAAATTGACAGAATTTCTGAATTTAGTAGCACTCATCGATATCTGCCTGAAGTTTAACTTGCACCATAAGTGAAATCAAAATGGTGAGTAAAAGTGAGGTTATGACAGTTATGTTAATAAAAAAGCTACTATTAAGCTACTTGCTTAATGTAAACAAACATTTACAACAGTATATTTTAATTAGAAAAGCTAAACTTGAATATTTAATATTTTTATATAATAAAAAAAACAATATTTTCAATATTGTTTCAATATTTTCTATTTTCTCCCTGTTTAATTTTTAAGTTTTACATTTTTACTTATTTCTATTACTTTTTCTCCGTGTTTTCTTTTCTCTTTCTTATTGTCCTCCCGCACCTTTTTCTCGCCCCACCCCCTCCAACAAGAAAGAATAATAATAATAATAATAAAAAGATAATATTTTTACAGCTGAAATAATAGCACTGAAGTGGTATAAGTAAATTTTCACTTGCTGAAGTCATTGTAAGAAAAAACTTAATCTTTATCTGATCTACTTTTTTGAATTTTTATGTGATTTACTCTCCATTTTCCACTCTCCAGACAGGTAGTATATTTGGCTGACGATGAAAGAAATAATATTTTATTTGTAATGAGCTTTTGTTATTTGTGATGAAAAGCTTTTAGGTGCCACAATTAGCATTGTTTGCGTTACATACATGTCTTGAAGCAGCTAGTCTTACCTCGGCAGTTTTTTGACATAGTATGGCCAGATGAGGTGAGACTGAAGTAAAATTCCAGAATGGATTGTTTCAGAATTGCTGAGGATTTTGTTGTTTTTATGTATAATGTCCATTACTGAATACTTACATACTGGGATGATAAGTGAGCATCAAAGGAATTCTCTCTCTCTGCTAGCATGGTCAGTTGATGGGGCTAGGCAGGAAGAGGCAGCAAGACTGAGGCTCAGGACCCTTCTCATCAGTTTTTCTCAGGTTGAAAGGCTTTCTCAGTTGTTCAAAAGAGAACACAGAGAAGAAGGATTGCGAGTCCTGCATCCAGCACATTTTAGTCAGTCTTTGAACGTAGGTTGGTCCCTTTTTTGGGTACTGTTGACACCAGATTGGTAGGTGGTTTTGGTAGGCCGCTTCCATGGTGCTGAATACATGCTGAGTTTTCCTTTGCTTGGTTGAGTGCAAGGGGGGGCAGATAGTAAAAGACGTAAATACATGGACAAGGAGAGAGGGAGTGTTGTCTCCTCCAGCTCAGCCAGTTGACTGCCCAAGACTGGCAGGTGGTAATCTCGGAGACCTGCAAGCTACCTTCTTGACAACTTTACAATAAGTGATTTCCCCAAACCTGCAAATTTTCCTGTGTGTTTCATACATAAAAGAGCACTTCTGATTTTACCTTGTGCCCTGTGTCTGTGTTCTGGCCTGCCCCGCTAAACGTTTTTACACTAGTGAATGCAGCCAGCAAGAGCTGCCCCCGGAACCCAACCCGACCTAGAGCAACTTTTCCGGCACCTCCTGGAATCTTCAGCTCCTGAAGCACCCAAACCGACCCATTTGGCACCAGCATCATGCCGCAATCTATGCCATAGTGACCATACCAGATCAATCCTGGCCAAGAACTCTTACAGATTTCTGTCTAATGTTAGGGTTCAGGGAGATAGCAATTTAATAATTCTCCCATTACTGTGGGAAAAGTACTGTTATTGTTGTATCTGTATTTCATATAAGTTTTTAAAATTTAGATATTACCTTCTTTAAGTTTGAGAATTGTCTTATCTATACTGTTAATTTAGAAGGCTGTATTAACTTTCGATTTTATTATGGGTTTTAATTGCAAGTACTCCATACTCCAACTCCATACTTCATGGCAAGTGTATAGAAGGATATGAACTGATTATTTTAATATATGTGATTAAGGTGTATTATTTCTTTATGCTGCCATAACCGAATGTAGTGAGGGTTGTTATTTAATTGAAAATCAGGATTGTGCCAGATGCTGACATAGTTGAGTTAATTGTAACAATCTTAAATAATCCATTTTCTTATATTTGATTGTGGTGGGAAAGCAAAATCTGCAACTAAGATTGAGGTTAAAAAATCGGTTATTTAAACCATATATCTGTGGAAGTTATGAAAATTACTGAAAACAGAAAGTTGACTTGATGTAGGAATTTCATTTTAACACTAGAACACATGAACCTATGTGTTTTGACACCTTTTTATTGGAACCAGCATTAACTTTTTTTTCTAAGTTGAGCTACAGTAGCTCTTCTATTGGATCGGCTACATGGGCCAGCCTTTATTCCCTGTGTGCATTAGTGAGCCTAGGCCACCAGTGACCCTGTTGCTAGTTCACCGGTTTTCCTTCCTTGGATTACTTTTGATATGTCCTGAGTACTGCAGCCTGGAGTTGCTGTGACCCAGTTGTCTACCCATGTTAATTTGGCACTTTTCAACCGTTAGAATGTGTGTGTCTCTGTGTGTGTGTGTGTGTGTGTGTCTGTGAAGGCACACATAAGGCATATACTCACCCTATGATGTCTTGCATGAAAAACGAAATTAGACGCAATGAGGTTTGCAGTTTTTTTTCAGAAGAAAATAACAAAATGTACAAATAATAACTGCCTGCCATGTTCATCTTGGGTGACAACATTCAAATTTATTTCATTTAAATAAGGACTTTAAAAGGAATAGTATACCACTACAGTAGACATTATTATCACTGCAATTTTTGCCCGGAACAAACTCCTCTTAAGTATGTTTACATATTGTACTCTTGCCCCAAAACACTACATTGTTTAATGGTAATTGCCAAGAACAGCTGTTCCAATGCAAGTGGACCAGTGTTCTCACTCAATTTACCAGTCATCTACCAGTCAAACTTATGGACATACCTTCTATTTCAATGTTCATTACTTATTTTATTTCTTTCTTCATCATAAAATAATGCTAGAGGCATCAAAAATATGCAATAATCACTGAACAGGTGATATTGAGATGTGTCTGCTACTTACAGAGGCAGCCACTTAGAACAGCCAGCTAAATGCCTTTCAGTTCCCAGCTGAATGCCATGCACTCCTCGGGCAGTCATCATGAGCACATTCTTTTCCTATTCTTAGAAGACATATGTATAGATTTCACAGGCACTTTAAATCCGTGTTTTTTCATTTGCAGGGACATATTTAAACACAAATCAGAGTGTGATAATTTTGAAGCCGGTGATGCCAGTCTTTTTGACTAATTTAAAAAGTAAGAATACGACAATATATAAAACAATACTATATTTTATATAAAAATGCTGCTCCACCATTAAGATTATAACTTATAAGATGAATTTTTATCCACCTTTTTTTACTAGCCGAAAAGAACTATGTAAGCCAATTAAACAAATTGTGCATGCATTTTACAATGTTTAGTGCAATGTTTACAATGTCACAATTAGAGGAATTTTATTTAGGTAATTGAAAAGAACAGGGATAAAACAGGGATATGTTTGTGCTTTAGTGTCCTAGGGGTGCGTTCTTAAATTCAATCTGTCTGAATCATTCATAAACTGAATGATAGAAAAATCATGTTTGAGAAAACGACACTTTCTGTATATGCAAAGTTAGGAAATACTTTGTTTTAAAAATGTTTGAGCTTGAAAGCGACATTGCAGCGCTCTATCTTAGCGGGTTTTTCCTTCACAATGTTGCCCATGACTTACTCATCAGGGACAATCTGATAATTTTGCTTCATAAATATTACCTCACACATTTCAAATTTCCCTTATTTGTGATATTCTGTAAAGCTGCTTTGTGATAGTGGCCATTGTTAATAGTGCTACATAAATAATCCAGACCAAAGGTAATCCAGACCAAACTGTTACCGATATCTGACCAGAAGCATTCCATGAGCAATAAACTTGATGGACGCACACCCATCTCCAAATAATATGGCATAGTTCCCTCAGAATAATCCTGGAAATGTTAAAGCAAAAGATCAGAAGACAAGCTATTTTATGACACCTAGTCAATGTATATATATGTACGCAGAGATATACTGTTTTAAATGCGACAATGAATTCTTTTGCACATGTTCCTTTAAAAAAATCAACCTCACAATTTATAAAATCTTTGTCAAATCATACCATAAAAATGTGAAATCTTTGGGGAAATTACATTATGTGTGTTTGTGTGTGTAAGAGAGAGAGAGAGAGAGAGATCTCCTCTACGACCTTAGAAGCCTACCATATAAAGATGTGTTTTCTGTGATATAAAATATTATAATTCACCAGTGTCTGTAACATGCTGTGTAACTGTATAACTACATGATAAGTGCAGTATATTAATTTAAATGTACTTGCATTTTCAAGACCAAATCCGACCTCAACCATTTTGCCACCTAGTAACGTGCTCATTTGTTTTAAGAAATAACTTAAATTGATATGTGTATATAATTTTTTTTTGTACATACGACATTTACAAGACAAAAGACAGCATGTGTAAATTAATAAACATGTGTAAATAAGCATCTATTTGTCCACAGCTGTGACTTTGCATAGTGTCAGTGTGTGTTGGTATACACTGTATCAGTAATTGTAATTATGTAAAATACAACACACTCTTAATAACTCATGCATAACTCTCTCTCCCTCTCTCTCACTCTCTCTCTCTCTCTCTCTCATATATATATACGGCCATACATAAATATACAGTAAATATATACAGGGTAACCGGACGGGCCTAAATTCATGCATCAGCTCAGGGGATCATGTTTCGTGCATGGGTTGGCCAGGAACCCGTCACAGATTGGTCGGCTACTTGAAAGAGCTACTTCTGCATGCTCTGTAATGCCTTCATAACATAATAATCTTTATAATCGGAGATGCTGTTAATTTTTGGGGCTGGCAACTCTAAATGAACTACTCCTCTGCAGCAGAGGTAAATTTAGATTTTTGCTGTTCTGGGATGATCTTCATAAGAGCCAGTTTCATTATAGTGCTTGATGGGTTTTTGCAAATGTAACTGGCAGGACGGTTTTTGTAAGAACTATTCCAGAACAGCTGATCTTGGACAGTTATTAAAATAACAATTAATTGTTGCTGCTTTTGTTGTTACTTAATTGCCTAATACCATATGTTTTATTTTATAGTTCTGAAAAAAAAATCTGTATTGTTCTACAATGTAGAAAATAAATCTAAACCTGTGTTTTCCGAAAAAATATTTTTTTGTGCTTTATTGAAAAGACCAGGAGTGTTTTGAAGCTGTTTTAGTGCTCCTATCATTGTATACTATGTCTGTATGAGTTCAGGCTTGCTCACTTCTCATTCACCTCCAGCTTCTGGTCTTGAATATACTGTGTGCTCATGGCTACTGCCTTTATTTATCTGTTTGTCTGCCTGTCAACCTGCCTGTTTAGGGGCACTGTTATCTGACTGATTTTACACTACAGTAGATACATATACAGTACAGGTCTACAAGGATCCCAAAAATAAATAGTCTGATGTCAAACATCGTCAACATCCACATCATGTTACGCAAATCATCAAAATCATAGAATGACAGATATAAATAATAAATCTTTTTCTTTTTGCCTATCCCTACTTCCACTAAAATGGAAAACCAAATTAATTGTGAGCAGATAATTGTTTTATCAATATTCCCAGTCTGCACCACTGGATTGTGGTAAATGATGTGAAACATGAATATAATTAAGACAACATTTGAAACTGAAGTGCAATAAATCAGTCCTAACAGGAAATTGGGACAGTTCTACAGTATTTAAAATACTCTTGGCCAAAACACAGTATGGGTGCTGATTAAAGTTTATGCAAAATGGAAGTGACCAATCTTGCTTCCCCTAAAATTTCAAGTTGTTCAGAATTAAAATTTTAGCCGTTTTGATAATATATGCGTGCAAAAAAGGCACAAAAATATACACTACCGTTCAAAAGTTTCACTTTCTAACTCCATGATCGTTCCTGATTTTTATTTCTTTCTACATTGTAAAGGAATGCTGAAGGCGTCTAAACAATGCATTAATCTCCTTTGAACAGTTAATGGTGAGATGTGTCTGCTACTTATGCTCTGTAAAGACTCCATAACGCCTCTTATCTGAGGTGCTGTTAATTAGTCATTTTTCAGGCTGATAACTCTAAATGGACTTCTCGTCTGCGGCAGAGGTAGGTTTTGGTCTCGCCCTCCTGGGATGGTCTTCATAAGAGCCAGTTTCATTATGGTGCTTGACGGATTTTGCAAATGCACTTGGCAATACTGTTCTTGCAAGAACTATTACAGAAAGGCTGACCTCTGTGTCTTAAAATAACAACTAACTGTTGTTTTTGTTGTTATGTAATTACCTAATCCCATATGTGTTATTTTATAGTTTTGAAATCCCCAGTTTTTTGTAGAATGTAGAAAATAATAAATAAATCACTAAACAAAAACAAAGAAATTTGCAAGTGACCCCAAACTTTTGAACAGTAGTGTATGTGCTGCAAAAAGGGCAATTTTTTCGCGTAATACTGTATAGCTTTAAACAACAATTATTTAATCATATTAATTATTCAGATTTTTTTTTCTTTTGTATGGGTATTAATATTAAAATTGGTGTAAGCGTCTAGAAGCACATCACAGGAAAAATTGTTGCTTAAATTAACGCATTTCTGTTTTTGGTAAAAGCATAAAAAGTGTCAATAACCATGTCAAATCCATGTTAAAATATCTTAACAATTTTGCATTCTAGAATGATAAACTTTTTCGGGTTTGTCTTTTCTTGTGAAATCTGAATTGGCCAAGTTTCATCTGAATGACAATAAAAAACATTAAATTGTTTGAATTCAAAAAAGTTACGGAGACTACATAAAAAGGCATGAAATTGTATTTAGCAAAGTTTTTTTCTCTAATAAAAATATAAATGTTAGGAAGTATGGAATGGAAGGTAAGAAACATCAAGTATTATGAAAAATAGTATTATATGAAATAAAATGAAATTAATGAATTAATAAAATTGGCCTACTGTAGGTGAGACACCTGTCTATCTCTAAAATACTTTTGTTTTTAAATACTCTTTAAAATACTGTCTCTTTGTAAACATAGAAGGCATTTTGTGAGATTTATGTTATGTATGAAATCTTTGTAAATATAAAAAAGTAAACCCTTAATGCCTAATCTAACCACTCTGTTCCTGTGTACTGTGTATCTATACCTCATAAATGCACTTGAATTTGATTAAGTTCCTCTTGTCTTGAATGAATAAATAAATAAACTTAATTATTATCAACTCATTATTCTATTGGAACTTTAACTAAGTATACAGGAAGTTTGACCTCATTACATAGATCGTTTATACAAAGTTTGCAGCTATCCAGCTAGTTCAAATAAATTTACCAAATGCTAATGAACAAAAGAGGCTGTTGAACTTACTTTAGGGCCAAAAAAAAAATCATTATTGCAAAAAGTTCAGCAAGCAAAATGTCACTATTTTTACTGTTATTATGGGCAGAAGTACACTTTGTATTTAGGAATGAAACGCATTTTGCTTTTGCTCTCGTTGTCTTTCAGCAATATTTTCCCACTCTTGAAGCACGTGTGCCATCTTGTTCTAAATTTCTAATTAATTAACAGCTGTCTATGATAAAATAGCAGATGTGGTAGCGCACATGGTCAGAATAGCTCCAGTCGCACCACTCTCAATGTTCACAAGACAGTGTCTTTTGGCACACTGACTTTTGAAGTCCGGTGCTCCCTGAGAATGTGTCCAGCCTTGTGCTGCCATCTGTTGGAGTGCTGGAAAACTTTCTCCAAAATTGTTACAACTTTGTATTGCCATCCTCAATCATCTGATGATCCTCTAGACAGAAAGTAATAAAACTAAGGAACTGAATTGCTTTACACTGGACCTTTAGGTACATATAGAACAGGAATTGCAAAAAAAAAAAAAGTAAAGATGGTCATTGTAGTAAGTAATAATGTCAGTTGAGGTAAGAGAAGCCAAGAATCAGGTAAATGTCTGCTTATATAGGTTTAAGGATCTTAAAACACAGCATTGCCTTCGTAAACCACAAAAACAGTCATGTATCCCATATTATCTCACAGTGAATTTCACCTCTCATGACACTATTGATTCATTTATTATTTTGTTTATTAGTAGTAGGAAGTCTAAAATTTGTTTTTTTTTTCATGTAACATAGACTTTCCTTGTTGCCTTCTGCATTGTTGGGGCCATTTGTAAGGCTTAAGCCATATGTTTCCCCTCCTCATTTCCTGGCATTATGCCACTATTGCTGATAAAGGCTGTTTACAGAATTGGCATGGGCTTGATGCTTGGAGTGTGAGTTTGGATTTTGCCAGATGTTCTCATGTATCTATTGCTCTCCCACAATACTGTATATGCACTGATGCTATACAGTTGAACACAGGTTTCAATTTCTGCATGTTTAATTGGTATTCACTGTCCCATTCATACAGTAGTTATGTAATTATATCTATACATTGATTATTTAATTTGTTCTTTTTATTAGTCTGCGTTAAATACAATGCAATGTGCAACCACATTTTCTTTAACTTTGCTTAAATATGGTCAATATTCAGTCCTTAAATCCATGCCAATAATACATTTCATATTGATGTTTTTTGATGTTATAGCACAGTATTGTAGATTTTGGGAAACTGTGATAACCAAGTGAACTGAGTTGTCTGACAATGATAACATAGCTTAGCGCTATTGCCAGACAGTTTGCTAGCTATCTTTTACCTATGTTTGTCAGATAAGTTTTTTTTTTTTGTGGAAATTCATCTGTTTCAATAGCTAAGCCAGACAGAAACAGAGCATCTATTCAGTTTCAGCCAAGTCTACCATCCAGAGTTTCCTGGCTGAATATATTGATTGGCACAAACTGAATCAAGGCCTTTAAAGATACACATTGAAGTTGTGATGCTCTTGTTTGCACCCGTGACTGGTATTTGCTTATTTTTCAACTCATTTTTTAAGTCTTTTGAAAAATTGATTTTTCAAAAGGGTATGCATATTACTTTGCATATAGTGAATCCAAATTTTCATACTGATTCAAAGGATTTGACCTCTATGTGAATGTGAATTGAGCATGAGTTGAATCTGTGTCATTATGAATTAGACCTGCGCCTGTGCATTATAGGAGATTGCTTTAAGACACCATGAAGCGTCCTACTACAATTTTCTTTTGGTTGAAAAAAATAAAATTAAAAAGAATCAGTCACAGCACTAGCTGGTTGTCACTACTTCTTTCAGTAATGTTAAATTAGTTAGCAATACAGACACATGTATCTCTTTTAAAAACTGTCAGCAATTGGTGTACATGGTTCCCTGTGATGTACTGGCATCCCATCCACAGTGTATTTACACCCTGCATTAAGCAATCACACAGTAAATTATAATATGTACAGTGGAACTTTGGATTATGTGCATAATTCGTTCCAGAAGTGGGCTCGTATTTTAAAACACCCATAAACCAAATCAAATTCTTCCATAAGAAATAATGCAAATTCAAATTACTCGTTCCACAGCCCCCCAAAAATAATACATAAAAATAATTAACACAAAATATAAAGTAAAAAAACCTTTAAAAAAGGTAAAAGAAAATGGATTTTTAACCTCTCTAATGAGTCTTGCTTTTGCTTTACACGTGCGCTGCACACACACGCATACAGACACAAAATAAAATGTTTTACGCACACACACGTGGTCACAGTGTTATAGTAAACTGTACACACGTGCACGGATGTTGATTTTACCAATAAGAGACGTGCACTAAGACCCAGCGGGGGAGACGATTACCCCAAATTCGCAGCACAAGAAAGAGAAAAACAGTTGGCTCAGTTGTAATCACGTGAACCTCGGCGTCAAAACAAGAAGCGCATACGTGATACATGATACTCGCTACTCGTAAACCAAGACTTGTTCGTTTTCCAAGTCAAAATTTATTAAAAATCTTTGCTCGTCTTCCGGAACACTGCGTAATTTCCAATCCGAGGTTTCACTGTAATAGTTTTATTTATTATCTGTTTAGTGCTTAAATTATTTGAATTTGTGTTTGGAGTTAATTTATATAAGAAAATATGAACCCCCATCACCCCTGTTTCTAAGAACTCAGAGATAGAATGTGAATCATGACTTTGATGGCTTCAGTATATATGGTTATGTTACTCTTTTTATTTGCTTGCTGATGCAAACATCTAAAGCAAGATGTTTAAGATGTATTTTTTTGAAGATTGTTTGTATTTGGTCATATCCTTATAGAAAATACAAAAGACTCATCCATTTTGTTCCACCAGCAGACTTGACAATAAGTCATTTGTCAACTCTTTACACAGTTTACACAACAGCAGAACAAGTAAATTGTTCCTACGTATTTATAAAATTGGGCCATAGATTCTTATTACTGTCAAAACCCCAGAATCAATTAACTTTACACGAATTACTTTAATGTATTACCAACTGAGTCACATCAAATGAGTATGTGTGTTGTTCTTTTTGTTCTCTTATTTCTCTAAAACCTAGCTCCCACCTGTGTTACCCTTTAGATAACAATGCAGTTCAAGTCAGTGCCTTACCGTCCACTTTGTTTCTAAAACAGGGTGTGTAGACATACACCACTACTGCCTACAAGGAGCAGGCTAATGGCATGTATCCACCTTCTTAGGGTGAAACTATATTATATTTGGCGACCATTTTTTCCTCAGTGTGAAGCAGACATTGTCTCACCATACCAGTTTGGGTAGGCCACCGATTGATTCCAGCCTTTGCTGGCATCACTGGACTGCTAACAGCATCTGTGGTACTGTGGTAAACTCTGAAGAACAATTAAGTTTATTTTTGAGAGGGTAGGCCTGCAACCAATCAAATACCTCGAACCCCACAAACAGACTTAACATATAACTTTTTTCACACTGCCATTATTTATTAAGAAAAAAATCAAGCAAAAAAATATATATTAATAATAATCATATTGCCAATACTAAATAGTGATTTAAAAGCTTGTAAATCCACTTTTGGCAGCAATAGCATTTCCTGTAGTTCAGCATTGCAAATTGTGGGCATTCACTTATGCATAGCTCTGTCCTGCCACAGCATTTTACTGAATACTGAATTCCTTTAATTAATGTTAAATTCTGTCACTATCAACAAATCATGGTACCATATTAAGGCCTACTTTTCATTAGTTTCAGTAACTTATTAATCTCTCAGATGTCATTTTTTTATCTGCATTTGTTAAAAAACAAAAACAAAGCACATATCTCTGGGATAATTTTTAATTCAACACATATTGACCTGTCTGTTAGAACCTAAAACTCTCTTTTTTTATCAGTTATTTATTTATTTATTTATTTATTATTTTTCGCATCTGATGTCACTGCTCCTTTGAAATAAAACTATGAAAGTATGGCAGAGGAGATTTTTGTAAGGTGGTATCTTTTTTGTTGATGGAACACTTGCAATGTTCATTCCACTGTGCAAAAAATAATAATAAAATCTTTTGCAATGCCTGCAAAGGTTTCATGAATTTGAACACAGCCAATGAATTGTACATTTATTTATTTATTATTATTTTCTACACCCATCTCTCTTAGACTTCAGGACATCTCTCTTAGCACATTCACACTATCAACAGTATCAGTTTCTGTTGTGAATAAAATGCTTTAAAATACTGTTCATTAGTAACTCTGTCAGGTTGGCACAGTAGCATGTTGGCTAAGCACTGTGGCCTCGCACCTCTAAGGTCAAGAGTTTTTGGTTGGTTTTCTTCTGGGTAAATCAATTTCCTCCTAGTCCAGAGACATGTACTGTAGAGTAGGGTAAACTGGTGATTCCAGATTACATGTAGCGTGTGATTGTATGTGCTTGTGTGCTCTGCAATGGATTTGCACTCTATCCAGGGTGTGCCCTGCTCCATACACAGAGTCGCCTGAGAAGGGGTCCAGGTGTCCTGTGAGTGTAAGTGAGTGAGTAACTCGGTCAGATATTCATAAAAATCTGTTTCTTTGTATAGTACTTGTGCTTTTGTACTTGAAGTACATTTTACAGCACATACTCAGTACTTCTTGTACTATTGTACTTGTAGTGGAGTAGATTTTTTAGGTGAGTACTTGTAATTTTATATTCAGTTTATAAACTTCGCCACCTCTGAGTCCTACCTCCCTGTGCTTGTGACAGTGTCACATCTTGAGCTATTTCAACAATATGGTTACTAACATGATGACAGGAGAAAAAAGAGCATTCTCTGTGTTATATGTTCCAGACGTGAGCTCATCAACAGTTATCATCATGAAGAGGGACTTGCACACCAGGTAAGTGGCTTCTTGGCAGAGCCTATACCAGGTAGAGTTATACGGAAGAAATAGAGAAATACGGAAGTAGTGCTGAAGTAGTGGAGAATAGCTGGAAATCTACCCAAATAGACTTCCCCATAAATCAGAACCCGATTGTCTGACGTTGGGTAATCCTTTAAAGCAACACTGAATAAAATAGTGATCTGTATAGTGTGTTGAAGTAAAATGGCTCACCACAGGCCACACATACTGTACATGTGTGCGCATGCACATACCCATAAATACAGCTGAAAACAAAGAAATCACTAATTTATCAATAAATTATTAAAATAGTCAGAGTCTCCTTGCTGTTTTTCTCCAATGCCTTCATAATCATTAGTCTACCTCTGCTGGTGTGCTCTGGAAAACTTTGTGTGCAGTTGAGCGCTGATTGGACTACATAGGAAATTAAGGTGGGGGCTCAACATCCAGGAGCCCAAATATCATTTAAATTAGCATTTTAAATCAACAGTATTGTAAGTAAACCATAAAAGCCCAAGTTTAGATGAACATTTTTAGATGACCTATAAAAAATAATTCTTCATCTATTTTTAGTTGTGCCAGCTGCCACTGTTCTTATACAGCTCTTTGTCAGGTAAATCGTTCAGTGACAAGCCTGTAAATTTTCATGTAAATCAGGTACATCTGTATGAATAAATTGTTTAAATGTATGTATCACGAGCTACTAATCATTGAATTATGTACATGACTCTGAAACACTGTTTGGATGTAAGTAAATGCTAATTGCTGCGCTGTTTGGGGGAATTGACGTGCTGATGGCGTTATTCTGCTTTTTGGTAGTTGCCACTCTTTGTGATCTGAGTGTGTTGAGTGTGTACTGTCACCTAAGCCAGGTGTCAATAGGTCCAACATATTCATGAAAAGTCTTGGATTTTACAGTAAAACAGAGTCTCTGCTAAAGGGTTCTACCTGTAGGTTCAAATCCCACGATCACCAAGTTGTACCTATAAGGGCGTCTGCCAAATGCCTAAATGTCTTATACTATTTTTTTTTACAAATGGAATAATTTTCTTTGGATTTTTTTATGTAATATTTAAATGTTATATTTTATAGAAATTATATAAAATTTAAAATTACTTAAGTTCTCTTAAAATTAAAACCTGTGGCAATTATAGCTGTTTTGTAAAATGTCCCTTTGAGCCATTCATTTTAATTCAATTCAATTCAATTTTATTTCTTTAGTGCTTTTAGCAATTTTCATTGCCGCAAAGCAGCTTTACACAGTCAAAAGAATTATTTAAGTTAGTATGAAATGTGAATTTGTATGAATTAAAATGGTCAGTTTGTCCCTGGTGAGCAAGCCGAGGGCGACAGTGGCAAGGAAAAACTCCCTGAGATGGTAATAGGAAATGGTTCATTTCAGGAATGACTTTGAAATGCGACTGATTTATTTTGGCTGCTGTCATTTTGCTGTGGCGGTAATGAGCATTCTGATTGACTACCTACTGTGAATAATGAACCTTTCTGTGATGAATGCATGTGATGATATTCATAGATTTATTCTGTAAAATGTCACTGATTTTATTCATTTATTTATTTATCAGGTCATTGCTAAATCATTAATGATTTATGATTTTTGGTAAGCTTAGTTGAATTTCACTTGCCAAACCCAGGCCAGATTACTGCCAGACCAGCTGAATCAATACATCATTTAAATAGAACCTGTCTGAGAAAGTGAAGCACACTAAAAGATCTAAAAAAGAAACAATATCTGAAAAAATTTAAGAACAGATGAGAAACAAATTACTTGAGAACATACAAAGAACTGCAGGCCTCACTTAACCTTCAGTTAAGATTAGTGTTCATGATTCAACAATAAGATAGAGAGGCAATGGCATCCATGGGAGATCTCCAAGGCAAAAACCACAGCCGAGCAAAAACAATACAAAGGCTCATCTAACATTTGCCAAAAAAAAACAACAACATCCTGATTATCCGTGAACTCAAGCACACTTGGCTTATGCAGCAGGACAGTGATCCAAAACTGTGTTTTTTATTTACTCGGGTTATCCTTGTGTAATGTAAAATTTAAGTGGGACAAATGTGTAAAAGAAATCAGGAAAGAGTAAATATTTTTAAAGCACTGTGTAACTATTTGAAGACTCACACAGGATGAACACAAAGTAAAAAAAGGACTTAATAGGTTCGCTATCATCTGCATAAATTATTTACATTTATAGGCTCCTACTGTTTTAATACTTATCTACTGTATGTGTTAACATTTTGTATTGCACATACTGTATATACACTACATAACTGAGTACGTCTCATCGGTTCTCACAACAACTTTAACCACAACAAAAAAAGTAATCTTTTCAATGTGTGACATCAATGCAACTGTTTAATGAATGTCTGAAATTGGAAATTTAAATATGAACGGCAGAAATGCTTATTTATACCACTTAATAGCCTGATGCTTCCATCTTGTGGTATAATTTAATATTGCAACTTGTATGAGTTAAAATACCTTTGACCTCTTAACTAATTATGTTGTTCATGGTTCAAGTCAAGTAGGCATTAATTGTCATTTTAACCTTGTACAGTTCAGTACACAGTGAAACGAAACAACGTTCTTCCAAGACCAAGGTTATTCGAGTCCTGTTTTGTTAAGGAATCGTACGGCTTATGGGAAGAAACTTACACAAGTCTGCATGTGAAGGTCTGAATGCTTCAGTACTTTTTTTCCAGCTGGCAGGAGAGTAAAGCGTGTATGTGAAGAGTGTGTATGATCAGCCACAATGCTTGAGGGAAGAGGGACCCCGATTATCTTCTCGGCTGTTCTTACTATCCGCCTTAGAGTATTGTAGTCCATGATGGCACAATTCCCAAACCAGACAATGATACAGCTGCCCAGGATGCTCTAGATTGTCCCTCTATATAAGATAGTAAGAATCAGTGGTGGAAGCTGGGCCTTCCTTAGGCTTCTCAGGAAGAAAAGACGCTGCTGGGCTTTCTTGTTTAAAGAGCTGGTGTTGAGGGACCAGATGAGATTTCCCGTGAGCTAGACACCAAGGAAGTTGGTGTTCTTGATGATCTCCACAGAGGACCCGTTGATGTTCAGCAGAGAGTGGTTGCTCGTTGGCTTCCTGAAGTCAACTATCTCTTTTGCTTTATTAATGTTCTAAGACTGGCTGTTGTCTTTATACCAGTCACATACATCATAACACATTAGCACGCCATTTTACGCAGATGAGCTGAGAATAGAATCAAAAGGTACCCTATTCTGGCTTTTGGTATCTATCACTTTTATTTGGTTAACTCTGGCCTTAATTCAATAATGTATGACAATACCTCAAATTTTGCATATGAACTTCCAATCTTGTCCGAGCAGCAAATTCCAGCTATTCGAGTAAATTTGGCTTCACCATTAATTAGTTCTTTGGTGTATTTGTGGGACTGCAAGTGGATTAGATTGGTAGCTAATATCAGGTTTTAAATGTAATTAAAATAAATGTTGACAACAGTCAAATATTTTTATATTATGGATTTAAGTTTACTGTTGTAGAAGCGAGAATGTTTTCTGGTGTGTGTTTATGAAGATTAATAAATTCATTATATTTATATAATAAATTCATGATGCAACCTTGTGTAGTAATACAAGATTTCATGTCTTATTTATCACAGAATAAATAAATGGACTTTATTTAATTAGTCAACTAATAAATGAATAAATAGCTCTAAAAATCTAACGGATATTCAAATTATCTCTTGTTAAATAAGGGTCTGTTTGTATGTGTAAATTAGATATGCAGTAAAACCCTGGTTTGCAAGTAACAGTCTGTGTTTGGCTGTGTTTAGCCAGACAAGCAAAAATGTTGATTCAGTTTTAACTTAATAAACGAGCAAAGTCTTGCAATATGAGTAGTATGTATATGTTTTTTCTGCCGAGGATCACAAGCTCCCAACTGAGCCAATGGTTCTTTTCTCTTGTGCTGTGGGATTGTGGACAATTGTCCCCCATGCTTGGTCTCAGTGTACGTATCTCACTTGTTAAGTCAAAATCAGTTGAATTTTGTTTAGTCAAATTAATGTCCTGTACATGAAAATTCTGAAGGTGAATGGGTCATTGGATGGGTTCCTTGTTAAAGTAACCCAAAAAGAAAATGATTCCAGTGAGCCAACAGAGAGCAGTCTTTCTCACATAAGCCACAATTCTTTTCAAATGCAAAGTGCAGGTTAATTTGTTTTATTTTTTTTTAAACAAAAATAATTTTATATCATATATCGTACCATATATCAAAAAATCATATTTATAACAATTTTATATTCATATTTTTGGGTTGTGGAACGAATTATCTGAGTTTCCATTATTTCTTATGGGGCATTTGCTTTGATATATACGATTGTAAGAAAGTCTGTAACTGAGCGTGTGCACCTCATGTGCACAATTGCGACGCGGACTGATGCGCGCCAACACAACCAGAGCGCACGCGATAAGCCATGAGCTGCGCTTTGCTATGCGCATGAGCCATGTGAGAAAGTTAAGCAAGTGCAGTATGTCGAACTGTGTGTATGAGTATTCCGGCTGTTCAGGGATTTAATATAGCAGATTGTGTGAGTTTTTGCCATATAGTAAGTTGTCATTCTTATTTCCTGTTCAATAATTAAGATTACGACGTTGATGTGTTATTGAGATTTATGGTCAATGTTAGATTTATACAATTTCTCCTAGTTAACCGTTATGCACTTTGCCTGTTAAAGATATTCTCTGCTATATTGTTTATTTTATAGTTGCATAATTTAAGTAGTTTAATCAGCAATGTTAGTTATTGTCTGTGAATCACTTTGTATTACATTGTATTATACTGTATTATACCACATGTGCTTGTGGTAGTTATTGTTGTTTGATTATCCCAGTAATTACCCATATATATTACAGTCTAGTTTAGTTACTGTTTAGGTATTGAATGAATGTACACTCACCTAAAGGATTATTAGGAACACCTGTTCAATTTCTCATTAATGCAATTATCTAATCAACCAATCACATGGCATTTGCTTCAATGCATTTAGGGGTGTGGTCCTGGTCAAGACAATCTCTTGAACTCCAAACTGAATGTCAGAATAGCGAAGAAAGGTGATTTACGCAATTTTGAGCATGGCATGGTTGTTGGTGACAGACGGGCCGGTCTGAGTATTAGTATAATAATACTAGTAGTATAACATAATAGTAGTTCCTGGGATTTTCACGCACAACCATTTCTAGAGTTTACAAAGAATAGTGTGAAAAGTGAAAAACATCTATAATGCGGCAGTCCTGTGGGCAACAATGCCTTGTTGATGCTAGAGGTCAGAGGAGAATGGGCCGACTGATTCAGGCTGATAGAAGAGAAACTTTGACTGAAAAAAACACTCATTACAACCGAGGTATGCAGCAAAGCATTTGTGAAGCCACAACACGCACAACCTTGAGGCGGATGGGCTACAACAGCAGAAGACCCCACCGGGTACACTCATCTCCACTACAAATAGGAAAAACAGGCTACAATTTGCATGAGCTCACCAAAATTGGACAGTTGAAGACTGGAAAATGTTGCCTTGTCTGATGAGTCTCGATTTCTGTTGAGACATTCAAATGGTAGAGTCAGAATTTGGCGTGAACAGAATGAGAACCTGGATCCATCATGCCTTGTTACCACTGTGCAGGCTGGTGGTGGTGGTGTAATGGTGTGGGCGATGTTTTCTTGGCACACTTTAGGCCCCTTAGTGCCAATTGGGCATTGTTTAAATGCCACGGGCTACCTGAGCATTTTTTCTGACCATGTCCATCCCCTTATGACCATCATGTACCCATCCTCTGATGGCTACTTCCAGCAGGATAATGCACCATGTCAAGCTCGAATCATTTCAAATTGGTTTCTTGAACATGACAGTGAGTTCACTGTACTAAAATGGCCCCCACAGTCACCAGATCTCAACCCAATAGAGCATCTTTGGGATGTGGTGGAACAGGAGCTTCGTGCCCTGAATGTGCATTCCACAAATCTCCATTAACTGCAAGATGCTATCCTATCAATATGGGCCAACATCTCTAAAGAATGCTTTTAGCACCTTGTTGAATCAATGCCACGTAGAATTAAGGCAGTTCTGAAGGCGAAAGGGGGTCAAACACTGTATTAGTATGGTGTGCCTAATAATCCTTTAGGTGAGTGTATATGGGCACTAATTTCATAATGATGTTGTTAATAATGCATAATTGTTATTTGCTACAGTATTTTCAGAACCATACACACACATGCACACTAAGTGCATAACATATAACTTTTATAAAATTTCTTTGAACTTTATCAAAACAGACCTGAATTACAGCTAATGCAGTTCAACCATTCGAAGACTTTAACATGTTAAAGCCATTACCTTAACTTTGACTAAACAAGGCCTTGCACCTCCAGATTTGATGGTTTGATTCCTGTCTCACGTCTGTGTGCAGGTCTTCCCGTTCTTGATAGATTTCTTCTGGATATTCCAGGCGCCCGTATTGTGTGCAAGAGTATGTGAGTGTAGGTGTGCGTGCGTGATTGATTTGTACTTACTATTCTTGAGAAATGTTTAGAATAACTTACCTCCACCCCCTAATGATGGCTATGCTAAAAAATGTAATGACTAGTTTGACACCAATTTCTTGATGTAAGCCTGTGATTTGTTAAAAAAAAGCAGGTTTTGCACATTATTCAAATTATCCTAAATTTAAGTGTCCATGACTATACACCTTATTTTTTCCTACTATATACCCTATTTTAAGTGAGACCCTTTTTTTGTTTGCAGTAGCATAAACGACCACCCCCAGTGGCCAATTTGTATGACATTGCAAAAACTTGTAGTGGGTTCCTATGCAAATCTTTTGTGATTTTTTAAGATAATGGCCAAAATAAGGGCTATTTAAATTATTAAAATATTAAATTAAATTAATTAGGGTTATTATGTGACTTTGCTTAGAGTCACAGTTTGGTCATTACATTTATTATGAGGATTGGTTTAGGTACTATATGTAAAATAAAGTTTTAAGGGAATATACCATATGCCTACACAACATATAACAATGAAAATTTAAATAATTAAAATATAGGGATCCATCAGTCTAAAAAGAGTCTAGAGATAGGGTCAGACCACTTCCCAAACCATCTTGGTGACTTTTTTTTGTCAAAACCAACTAGCGACAAATCTGGTGACTTTTTTCTGGTGTTATTGGAGACTTTTTAGAACTTTCGAGACACCGACATAAAAGTACGTATCATTCGGCAGTTCTGTCCTCAACAAGCAGCAAGTGCTGCTGTGATCCCCTCCCCCGTCCCAAAGCACTCACAGGTGGTCAGTCCCACTGTAGCGTTCTGAAGCAGTCTCAGCTGCAATCGGAGCAGGGAGAAGACCCACACCACAGTGTGTCCACACTGGATCGCGCATGCGCAAAGTTGCTGCTGAGCCCGCCTTGGTATTTAAAATCTATGTAATGACACTTGCAATGCTACTGTAAGTGAAAGACTTCTCCAGAGTGCTCAGGATCTCAGGCTTGGGGAGAAAGTAAACATTTTAAGACCCATCAAGGAAACACAATAGTGGCTTTAAAACAACTCTAGGAAAATTCCTGCAGAGGCCCAGACAGATTCCCGGACCTGAACCTATTTTAAGATTTCTGGAAAGACCTGAAAATAGATGTGCCATCCAATCTACTGTGCAGTTGAGGATAAACGATTCTGGAAGAAAGGACGAAACTTCCAAAAGAATGCAGTGCCAAACTTGTAGCATGATTCATAGGCAGACTTGAGGCTGGCCTTGCTGTCAAAGGAGATTTAGCCAAGTACTAAGTGATGGGTCTGAATTCTTGTGTAAACAGGATATTTCAGTCTTTAAGTTTTAATAAATTAACAAAGGATGCCAAACAACTGTTTTTACTTTGTCATTGTGTGTAGAATGATAGTCTAAAACATAACAAAATGTTTTAAATTTGAAAGAGTCTGATAACCTTGTCTTTTATATAGTTCTTTACTATTGAATGGATGGATGGATGGATAGATGATCTTTTTCCAAAAGGGTAGTTGATGGATCAAAACTTTGATGCATTATATATATTTCTGCCAGATAGTATTGAATGTTACTAATATTGCATATCTAATTATGTTTGTTTGGTACTTTAAGGAAGCTTTAAAAAGTAAAACAAATAAAATAAAATGCTTTGTGTGATGGTCTGTCATAAATGTTTTAAGTTGCATGTTTTTGTAATCTGTGGAACTTGTTGGATTTTTCTTTCATTTACAGTGGAACCTCGGATTGCAAGTAACGCGGTTTTGCTGCTTGTTTTGATGCTGAGCGTCACGTGATCACAACTGAGCAAATGTTTTTTCTCCCTTAAAGATACATTTTTTGATTTTACACCTCTGTATCAGCCTGCACTTTGTGTCTGTGTGTGCGCGCATCATTGGACACCATGCCCCTTCACACACACACACACACCCACCCCCTCCTCCTCTCGCCTTCACACACACACACACTCTCTGCTTTACACAGAAACACTGCTCTGCCTCGGGTTGGGTACCGGATACCTATATAACCGGTATATACCGGACCGAAACAGAACGCGAATTTCGGTGCCTCATTTCGGTGCCACTTAAATGCCTGAACTGTTGATTGAATGACGCAGTTATAATAAGCATCAGATTCATTATCGCTACTAAAAATTTAAATACTGCATTCATTGGGTGTCAGAAATAATCGGAAAAATTTATTATTTCCTTAATTAGAAAAATCTTGAGAACTTTGGAAAGCTTTGATAATACAAATTCAAAACATTATTGCAGTGATGTTACTGTCTATTTTATTTTTGTAGATTAAAAGTTAGATTAGATTAAAAAAATTAAAGCACAAATCATCAGGAAGTGAGAGAAAATCCGAGATGCGTGTAAATGCAGCAACTAATGTTATACTTGCTCTGAAAGCAGCAGGTGATCTACCGCCATCTTAGCTTGTTAAATTTAATAATTTTTGGTAAAATGCCTAAAACTAAAAAAAAAGCGTGACTATACTGTATTTTACAAGAAAGGATTCCGACACCGTGACGTGCAGCAAATGTTTATAGCAGTTGCGTGTAAAGGGGGAAACATGTCAAATCTAATGAAACATTTGAGGGCACATGGAATAAACTTAAAAGTGGAGGGATACACCGTGCTTGACAGCTTGCGGACAACAGCTGGCACTATCGGTGTAAATGACCCCAGCCCCAGTCATACCAACCGTAGCAAAAAGGAGTCCACCGATTATAATGACTACAGCACCCTTTCCGCAGGTTAGTCGAAGGCTAATGTAATGTTAAATGCAAAATGCAAATCTTGCATTCATGCTAACAAATGGTCAAATGATTTGTAAAATATTAATGTAACATGGATTCTGTTTAGAATTATGGCTTTCCAGGTAGTTCTAGTAGTACTACAACAGGAGACTTAAAAAAAAATTTGTTCAATAAAAATGTATTCTTGAGACATTCACCATCATTTTGTGGCTTTTGTAAAGTATCGGTTAAGGCACCGATTTGGCACCGGTATTGGAAAAAAACAAACAAACGATACCCAACCCTAGCTCTGTCTTGATTCTTTTCAAAGGTAAAGCGCAGTTTTTTTTTTTTTTTACTGTACAGCAATGATTCCGTTAGCGTGCGTTATTAGTGATGTTCCCTGCAAATTTTTCCGATAAAACAGTCTTTCTGTTAATGTGTGTGTGTGTGTGTGTGTGTGTGTGTGTAAAACTCAAATAAGAGAGCAGAAAGGTTTACTGTGTAAGGAGGGGGAGAGTCTGACATTATGCCTCCGCGCATAAACAGAAACAATTGTCTGGAGCGATTTATTTTTACTTTTTTAAAAGGTAAAGTGCAGGTTTAATTAGTTTTATTTTTACTTTATATTTCATTATATAGTTTATATTTATATTTAATATTTTTACTTTGATTTACGAGTGTTTTGAAATACGAGCCCGCTTCCAGAACAAATTATGCTCGTAATCCAATTTTTTTAAGTCACATCCCATATTTATTGTAACAAAATCTACCTGGACAGACATACAAACAGAAAGACTTTTTCAAAAAGAAATTTTTTAAGAGCGGCTTAGGGTCCTCCAATATGTAAAACGTAAGGATATCATTGAAAGAGCGAGTTCTGACCAATGTACAGACGAAACCTTTCTTTTAGATACAGTATATGGATTTGTATTGGTGTGTGTGTGTGAGAGTGAGTGTGCGTGTAAAGCTAATTTTGTGAGGAGGAAAAAATCACTTTCCCTGGCTGTTTCTGGATTGTCACAGGTCATACTCCCAGTGCAGGTTGATCTAGTTATTAAATTCACAATCTCATAATAGCGGTTTTGTCCCAGCTAATAATTTACATAATTAACATGTATTTTTGTAGCATGGCAGAGCTGGAGAGAGACAGGAGGTGTAATTAAGTCTATTCTATCTGTGCCCCTGTCCTGTCTGTAATTTCCCAAAAAAATTGACTCTCTTTCTTGCAGAAGAAGAAAGAAAAATCATTCATTGACATTTTACAAAATACATCAAAATGAAGAGTGCTACTTCTTAAACGTTGGATTTAAAAATATTGTATACATTGAAAACAACAAAAACTGTAGACAACAACAAAATACTACAGATAGACAAACACAGAAGAAATAACATTTATGATTATAAGTAAATAAATGTTTGGCATAATAATTGTCACCATTTGGTCATGTTAATAGTTAAGCCAAAGTTATTCGATGTGCATCATGGACAAATTGAAAGACTCTTTATGCAAACCTTTTGCACAATCGGGACCATTCCAAAATCTACTTTGATGTCTGAAACCTAGGATCACAGCCAGACATTGACCTGACACTTTCGTTCCTTCCCCTGTGTGTTTAAGCATTGTTGTCAAATTGCAGACATTTAACATTTTCTAAACAGTGCACACATTAAAATATGAGCTTTGCCTTATTCATAAACATCATCATCCCAACATGATGCCGTGTCAGACATACAAACTATATATACAGTAGCTGAATCACAGTCTGCATCTTAATTCTCCCCAAATCTATGAAAGTAGTATAACGGAACAAGAACAGATGTGTTTGTTAATATATTTAATATATAATTTTTACATGCTCAGACATTTTAATATTTTAATAATTCAATGTAAAAAGTGACTTTTTAAGTCCCTGTGGCTTAATGATTTCCTTGATAACACAAATCCTGACTACTTGTATGATTGTGTAAACATGACTTTTGCCATGGCAGTGATTTTTCTTTAGTCCAATCTAGCTCTCTTTGGTACTGAACAGGAGTAGCCATTAAAAAGCTGCTCCACTTTTAGCAAGTAAACCATTAGTTACCATACAAACACATTTATCCGAAACTCTGGATATCACTTAGTAGAGTGGTAATTACATTTGCAGTTACACTCTAGTCCACTATGAGGAACACCGTGGTTGACCCATCTTGATGGAACCTAGGGCTGGTATCTTTTAAGACAAAAACACAGTGAAAGAAAGAGAGAGAGAGAAAAATATGAGCTGAAATCAAATAGCAGGACGTAATTTGTTTTTTGTATATTTATGACCCATTGATTGAATGAAGGCTGGTATTTGTTGTCATTTACAAACTGAAAAGGTAGTGCAGTGTTACTGCAGCCTAAACCCTACCAGAGGTCGAGGTTGGTATTGGTTGGAGGACAACCTTTAAATTTCTTTGCTGCTGATATCAGCAGCCTTTCTTATATCTTTTGTTTCCAGTAGAAGTTTTGTTTTTGCTTGCAATGAGAACAAAGAATAACTAGATAAAACAGCTGTCGGTTTGCCCATAGTTGTTTAGAAAATGAAGATAGCATTGCAGAGTCATGTCAAGCCCTTAGTTCTTCTTTTCAGGCATGCTTTATCTGAATCTGTTTTGTCCAACTTGTTGTCCAAATTGTCCAATGATCATTTGTTTGTAAATATATAAATACAATTATGGTTTGAGCATGAGATGAACAAGTCTGGCCTTAGAGCTGCTGAGAACCCCTGCTGATAATCATGCCACTCTCAGTGAACTGTCATTTATGAAATAATCTGTTATTTGTTGCTTTACTAGTGTCCCTTTTTATATATATATATATATTAACTAAGACCAAGCCAAGCATTATCAGCGTCAGTTGTTGAATAGGTAAATTAATCTTATTGCACATGTATTATAAGTGTGGTGTGATTTCTGGGAGTACAGCTCCCTTGAAAGTATTTATACCAATTGAAACCAATTTAAAAGTTATTACTGCATAGGTGCTATTTGGAAGCCTATACATGAAAGGAACTCTTGGCCCTGACAGATCAGACAGGGGAGATAGGAATATGATGATAAATAGGCGAGCATCGTTTAAGTGATGGCACAGAATGCTGAGAGATCAAAGCGATGTGTGTGTGTGTGTGTGTGTGTGTGTGTGTGTGTGTGCAGTTGGAATAACATTGAAAACACGCTTTAATTATTTAAGAATCTCTATGTATGGTAAAGAACTAACATATAAATAAACAGCACAGCCTATTTACCCAGCAATAATATAAATATATAAAATTAAATTTGAAACATTAAAAGAAAATGTTGGGTTTTAATGAAAAAAGCCCCTCAAAAATAATAATAGCAGAATTTTCCATAACGCTTTCTTATCTTTTGGATGCTAAAAAAAAAGTCTCATATTTAGTCTGGGTATTCTTAGCAAATGTTTACAACAGTGTGTAAAGCATTAAAGAGCAAGCAGAAGGCCAATTACCATAAATGTTTAAATCAGACAAACAAACTTGTGTACTCAAATTAAAATGCTTTCTTACATTAATCTGGAACAGAAGGCACTGGCAGAACAAATTGAAAATGTCCTCTAAAAAATATATATTTATATTTAAATGACCTAGAACAACAATCCTCCAGCTCCATGTCAAAGCTTGGCAAATTATGAGCCTCATTTATTAAGCTGGATACAAGCACATTTATGCAACATCTGTACAGGCACTTGGACCTGAAATGTTGTTATACCTGAGATAAACACCAAGTACCAATAAATTCTGAACATAATTTAATTAAACACATTTTGGTTTAATGTAAATCATATAATTTGCATGTACTTGCATCTATTTAAAAATTTTCTACTGTCCAGTTTAAGATGTTTATGGCTTTGTATTAGTTTAATTGTTCTGGGTTCTCTATAAAACCACATCCACCACCTCAACATTTAGTAACATGCTGCACAAAGAAAGTTGCTGGACAAACAAAATATTTCACATTGCTGTTTAGTTGACACAATGTGGACACAGTTTAAAATCGTAAGTTGACTCAACTTGTAATTCAAATATTTAAGTATCTCAAGTAGTAATGGTTGTGTGCTCATTTAATTAATTAATTCTCTAGGGTTAACTTATCCCAACATTTCATCTACTCCAAAAGGTAAATTGTCTCCCATTTTATCCCATTGATGTAGTTCATTCAAGTGATAATATATCTGGATAACACCAGATGTTAATCAGTCTCTTACTTTTTCTTGAAGTGTCAGACACAAAAAAGAGTCTATTCCAACAAGAGTTTGTTTCTCAACATATGAATCTGAGGGGAGTGTCTCTCTCCAATCTGATAATAATTGTTTGTATGGTGTATGTCCAGTCCTTTTGGAATTCAATGTTCAAAGCACAGACCTGACCAAACATCACTCCTAAAGCTTTTGCATAATCACCCAGGCCTACTACAACTTCAACAGCTTGTTGATGCTCCTCCAGGAGATCCAAAAGGCCAGCTGTCAGGTGTCCGCGCTAATCCTCCACTGCAGACCTTTGGTTAAAGAAACAAAAACAGTCTTGTAAAGACAAAGTTGTTCAATTTTACAGAATATCTAGGTATGATAAACATTAAATATATTAATAAACATTTATACAACTAGTGTGTGTATCCACTCTGGTGTGTTTCCATATTCAAATTAATTCAATATTTTTTTAAGGGTTTTACTTTGTCATTCTCAGGAGTAAGTACATGTTTGGAGTGATGTTTTATATTAAACAGATATTTACTCAATTTGGTTTTTATACAGATTACAGTTAACAGACATAACACTTGTAGATGAGCATTAGCAATTCTCAAGCCAAGCTAACTTGGACATTTTTATATCCTTTAACCTACTGAGTACTATATATTGCTATAGCTATTAATAATCATATAAGTACTGTATTGCTATTGTTTACTGTAAACAATATAGTTGTTTACTGTACTGTAACTATTAATTAACTGAGGTTTTCCCGAACTTTCATTTGCTCTCGTGGCCATGTGTGCTAGAGTGAAGCAGGACGCTGCTGCTAGGCAAGAGTAAGGACAAAAGTGGAGAAAAAGATAGATATGGTTATTGAATGTTTAGCTTGCTAACTCCTGTACAGTGTCTTATAAATCATGTGATTGGATCTCAGGGAAGGTAAATTGTTGGCTCAACTTTTTTTTTTTGTTTTGTTTATTCAGTCTGTCTAAAAAAATTTCAAGAACACAATGTTAAGTGTTGTCTCAGCAACAAATACCACTATAAGCAGTTGGGCCAACAGTACAATATTAATTAATTCAACATTCATCTTGTTGGATTTTTTACAGCCTATATAAAAAGTCATTTTCTCATGGGCACACAGCTATTTATTCCCAATCCCATGAGTCCTCAATGCATTGTGTGTGCAAAGGCTCCTGCTAATCATGCATTGCACAATTCTTAACCCAGTTCCAGTAATTTAAACCATCTACTTATATTTTTTCCGTGCTGGAGATAGGTCAGTAATTTTACATGAACGATAGAGACAATTGACATTGGTGTCAGAAGACTACTCACTTTAGAGCTAGAGTTAAAAAAAACTATAATGAGCTTAAACATGTTAATCACTGTGGTAATTATACACTCAAGGATCATTAGTTTGCTTATTTAAATACGTAAATGTTATGGACATCACCAGTGTTGGGTAAGTTACTCAAAAAAAGTTTTGTCTACTACAAATGACTAATTACTACTTAATATTTTTTATTTGATTACATTACTGATTACTTTATGTAAAAAGTAATCAGATGACTAATTACTTTGTTAGTTACTTTAAAAACATCTGTCACGGCATGCGCCTGTGATGTGTGTGCGCCTCAACCTGGTGTCGCTCCTTGCTCACTCCGTAGGCTCCCTACTTAGTCCCACTCCCCGAAAGGGGCACGAAGGAGCGGGGCGCCTGGTCAGACCGGCTGTCGATAATTAAAACACATGCTTGTTAACTGATGCTGCTGCTCAAAACATAATTTTTTTTAAGCACTATATTTGTAACGCAAGTAACGTAATGTTGTATCGACATTGGTAACTGTAATCAGATTACATGCATTTAAAATGTAATCTGCATTACATTACTGCATTATCAGGAAAAGTAATTGTATTACAGTAATGCATTTTACAGTAACGCGTTACACAGTAACGCGTTACACAGTAACGTGTTATACCCAGCTGTGGACATCACTAAATGCAAATGAACTATGTTTTTAAACAGGTTAATTAGTGAGGTCGATTGCTTGCAAGGTCAGGTAGTAATAAATGACAGAGAAGCAACTAACCAACAAACACACACAAAAAAAATATAATTTAAAAATGTTATTTGTTTGTATAGTAAGCAAATATCTCCCAATAGTCTATATTTTGGGAATGACATGGGAATGAGAGAATTTGCCCTAGGTATTTCCTCAGAATCAGGAGGGTTCTTTCACAATAAGTATGAGCGATAGATTCAGCTGCCTAAAAAATTAGCGTATGTTTATTCATGGCTAGCATGGCAGCTTTCAGAAGACATTTACCCCATGATTTGCGATGAGCTTATGTGTGAATAATTAATGGCAATTAATCCTTAATTACAGTAATTAGGCGAGTCACAGGAAATTAAGCTGCAGCTGGAGAGACCCGGCATGTCACAGGAAGGAAGAGATTGGGCCATGCATGGGTAAGCATGGCGCAGTAGTGCCACTGAAGCAGCCAAGAATGGCATGGGTAGCTGAGGCTGACAGCTATGGGCATGAAAACAGATGCTTAGAAGGCATGAAGAGATTTTATCAGTGCAAGTCATTTACATTAATAAGAGATCCTCATCTGCTGTGAAGATATTTGTCAGCATTCATTATTTACCTTCATTATTTGAATGATACAAGGATAATGTTGCCTGGTAAATAAAGGAATTATGAATGGCTTTCTCTGTATTTTTGAAGCTGGTTTATGGCTATGCATAGCTAGGCTTATGAACATGTACTGGTGGTTCACTGCAATTCAATTGAACCAAATTCCAAAAAGTTGGATACCGTAATGTGCAGTGAGCTGTGTCAAGTACCTGTTTTTCTCCCACATTATGGGTGATTAACATTTAAGTTATAAAGAAACCCTGGTTTTCCAAAACATAAAAAAAAAATATATATATTTTTTTGGGTTGTTTTATGCAAATATTGATGAACAAATTTTTTAATAGATTGATAAGTGAGGCCTGTTTCATCTCAAATAAGGAGGTAATAAAAGACAAAAAGGAGCAACTTTTCTTCTTACCTCTTCCATTTTAGCTTCCCAAATCTGATAGTTTTCATTGTAAATGTCACATATCCCTTCTCTGTTCCTGGGCCTTGATCAAACATCTTGCTAAAGGCCCCTTTAAGACATACACTTGTTTCCTTATGTTTAGTAATATTTATGAAAAAGTCTGAACTGCATAATGTAACATTTAAAGAGTGGCACATAAGGTTACAAAGTAGACCAAGGTCCTTTTACTTACAGTAATCAATATATTAATTACAACATTCCAGGAAATTTTTAAATAATAAACAATGATAAGATTATATCTTTTATCAAAAATGCACAACACCTGCTGAGTTAAAGACATTTAACTCACAGCCACAACAAAGCTCAAAAACACATAATTTAAAAAAGTTCATAAAATAAGGATGGCTGCATATGTACCGTGCCACACATTATTAAAGATGTTAACATGTAATTTTTGCAAGCTAAGATGCATGCACTCAAAATGGATACAACAGGTCTCTGTTTGGCAATTGCTAAAATTGCTAAAATTAATTAAACTCGCACATATTCACTCCACATCTTTTCAGGACAATTTAAAAAAGGTCTCTTTCTATGTGTGTCTGTGTGCGTGCGCATGGAACTTCTTATCGGTGCCACTGCTTAAATACTTACACATATTAAAAAATCACAAGTGGTCTCTCTTACTCTCTTTCTCTATTAATTTGTTTTATTTCTAAAAATGTTTCACCCACATTTTCACTGGAGCTTATCCCAGAGGACTTGAGGCATAAGGCAGATAGGGTGCTATTTCATTGCAGGGCACACAAACACACACACACACACACACACACTACAGGGATTTTGGAAACTTAAATTATCCTAATTTGCTTGTTTTTGGACTGTGATAGGAAACTGCCAAGCAGAGGGAGAACATGCAAACTCCATGTACATAGACCCCTGTGTACCCTCGAACCTGGAGGTTAAATATGTTAAATAAACATATTTTACTCAATTAAGGTTTATGCTGATGGGTAATGCCCCCTTGAAATGCCAGTGCATGTCCCTATACCAAAAGGAAATTTGTAGAACTACAAGAACAACATACATACATATACAGTGAGGTCAATAAGTATTTGCAACTTCTCTTACTTAGAAATCATGGAGGGGTCTACAATTTTCAGCATAGGTGCATTTCCACTGTGAGAGACAGACTCTAAAAAGTAAAATCCGGAAATCACATTGTATGATTTTTAAACAATTTATTTGTGAATTACTGTGTTAAATAAGTATTTGATCACTTAAATATGACGTCTTAGAATATTACTGATAGTAGCCTTGGAAACGGTGGTCCCAGCTCTCTTCATGGCATTGACCAGTTCCTTCCATGTAGTTCTGGCCTGATTCGTCACCATTCTTAGCATCAATGATACCCCATGTATCTACTTAGACTTTGGCTGATTGTGAGGTGCACAGGTGTCTTTATGACAGCTAACGACCTCAAACAGGTGCTACTAATTTAGAATCATAAGCAGGACTACTACTGTGTAGCTGGACTATTTAAAAGCAAAATAACAGGTCTTTGAGAGTCAGAGAACTGGCTGATAAGCAAGTGATCAAATACTTATTAATTTTATATGACAGTTTGGTCTGTGCAGTTAGTGCCCTTGTAGAGAATACATAAATGAGTAACACCTTCCATAGTCCATTGTTAGTTTTAATGATTTGGACACAGAGGTCAGCCTTTCTGTAATAGTTCTTGCAAGAACAGTATTGTCAAGTGCATTTGCAAAATCCGTCAAGCACCATAATTAAACTGGCTCTCATGAAGGCCATCCCAGGAGTGCAAGACCAAAACCTACCTCTGCCGCAGAAAAGAAGTTCATTTAGAGTTATCAGCCTGAAAAATGACCAATTAACAACACTTTAGATTAATGGCATTATGAAGTCAGAGCAAGTCATACAGATGTCGTTATTAAAAACGCACGTTTCGAGAAAAGGGATCCCGCGACTTGCTGCGCGCGGCAAGCTGTGAAAATGCTCTTCATTACCTGTAGGGGGCAGTCGTGTTTCAGTCTGAAGTATTGTGTGTGTTTACTGAAACCGAAAATGATATAAACACATCGTTGGGTTGTTTATGCTGGGTCAAAATTTAGTTATTTCGGGTACTTTAATCACACTGTTGGGTTGCTTTTGCTATGAATACTAAAAGTGCTGCATGATTAAACTATATATATTAATATATATATATATATATATATATATATATATATATATATATATATAAATAAATATATATATATAAGTGGCGTTTTAAATAAAATCTAATATTTTAATGGTTAGGGATCGGTGCAAGGGCATCAACTCGCACGTTCTGCAATATTCCATTGTCATTCATACTGCCGTTTTTTATAGTTAGAGCACTATAAAAAGCATTCTCTAGTTAGTTAGTAAGTAAGCAAATAAAAGATAAATGAATAAATAGCATTAAATGGTACTTCAGCGTAGTAAAAGTATATACAGTGGTGTGAAAAACTATTTGCCCCCTTCCTGATTTCTTATTCTTTTGCATGTTTGTCACACAAAATGTTTCTGATCATCAAACACATTTAACTATTAGTCAAAGATAACACAAGTAAACACAAAATGCAGTTTTTAAATGATGCTTTTTATTATTTAGGGAGAAAAAAATCCAAACCTTGTGGCCCTGTGTGAAAAAGTAATTGTCCCCTAAACCTAATAACTGGTTGGGCCACCCTTAGCAGCAATAACTGCAATCAAGCGTTTGCGATAACTTGCAACGAGTCTTTTACAGCGCTCTGAAGGAATTTTGGCCCACTCATCTTTGCGGAATTGTTGTAATTCAGCTTTATTTGAGGGTTTTCTAGCATGAACCGCCTTTTTAAGGTCATGCCACAACATCTCAATAGGATTCAGGTCAGGACTTTGACTAGGCCACTCCAAAGTCTTCATTTTGTTTTTCTTCAGCCATTCAGAGGTGGATTTGCTGGTGTGTTTTGGGTCATTGTCCTGCTGCAGCACCCAAGATCGCTTCAGCTTGAGTTGACGAACAGATGGCTGGACATTCTCCTTCAGGATTTTTTGGTAGACGGTAGAATTCAAGGTTCCATCTATCACAGCAAGCCTTCCAGGTCCTAAAGCAGCAAAACAACCCCAGACCATCACACTACCACCACCATATTTTACTGTTGGTATGATGTTCTTTTTCTGAAATGCTGTGTTACTTTTACGCCAGATGTAACGGGACACGCACCTTCCAAAAAGTTCAACTTTTGTCTCGTTGGTCCACAAGGTATTTTCCCAAAAGTCTTGACAATCATTGAGATGTATTTTAGCAAAATTGAGACGAGCCTTAACGTTCTTTTTGCTTAAAAGTGGTTTGCGCCTTGGAAATCTGCCATGCCGGCCGTTTTTGCCCAGTCTCTTTCTTATGGTGGAGTCGTGAACACTGACCTTAATTGAGGCAAGTGAGGCCTGCAGTTCTTTAGATGTTGGTTTCACTGTCGGCATACTTCAAAAGTAGGCATTTAAGATCACAGTTCTAAAAAAGCAGAACACTAAAGAAACTCGTCTACCGACTGTGAAAAACACCCAAAGAAAGATGCCCAGGGTTCCTGCTCATCTGCATGAACGTGCATTAGGCACGCTGCAGGGAGGCATGAGGACTGCTGATTTGGCTAGGGCAATAAATTGCCGTGTCCGCACTGTGAGACGCCTAAGACAGCGCTACAGGGAGACAGGAAGGACAGCTGATCATCCTCGCAGTGGAAGACCACATGTAACAACACCTGCACAGGATCGGTACATCCGAATATCACACCTGCGTGACAGGTACAGAATGGCCACAACAACTGCCCGTAGTCACACCAGGAACACACAATCCCTCCATCAGTGCTCAGACTGTCCGCAATAGGCAGTCCATGAGGAGGAGATGCACTGCAGTACTTCAAGCAGCTGGTGGCCACACCAGATACTGACTGGTACTTTTGATTTTGAGCCTCCCTTCATTCAGGGACACATTGTGAAACATTTTTAGTTTATGTCTTATGGTGTTGACTCTTTTAGTGTTCATACAAATATTTACACATTAAGTTTACCGAAAGTAAAAACAGTTGAAGTGTTTTGCTGAGTGTATAATAAAAATATTATGTATAAAGAAAATATAATTTATATATTCGTGTTTAATTAAATTCTTAACATTTTAATGGTTAGTGATTGTTGCAGACATTCACACTATTTTGGGGGGAAGGGATTGGCTTGTATAGGCTACTACAGTGGCTTGCAAAAGTATTCGGCCCCCTTGAACTTTTCCACATTTTGTCATATTACATCCACAAACATGAATTAATTTTATTGGAATTCCATGTGAAAGACCAATACAAAGTGGTGTACACGTGAGAAGTGGAACGAAAATCCAAATTTTTTTACAAATAAATAACTGAAAAGTGTGGTGTGCGTAATTATTATAATTCAAAGCTACCAGTCTTTTACGGTACAGTATGTCTTTACCAGCTTTGCACATCTAGAGACTGAAATCCTTGCCCATTCTTCTTTGCAAAACCGCTCCAGCTCAGTCAGATAAGATGGACAGCATTTGTTAACAGCAGTTTTCAGATCTTGCCACAGATTCTCGATTGGATTTGGACACACAATTTAAAAAAAAATATATATCCAGAGCTCAGCGTCTATGCGAGAACGTACAGGATTCTGGAAACTAAAACAAAACCTAAAGATGTTCTCGGGGCTTATGCCCTTACAGAGGATTTATAGTAGAAAGAGAGAGAGTAGAGTTTGTGCTTTGTGCACAATATATATATATATATATATATATATATATATATATATATATATATATATTAGTCCATTCATGTCTTCTGATGATGGCGACACATTTTTAGATTCAAGATTTAAGATTCAAGATTCAAATAACTTTATTAATCCCAGAGGGAAATTGCTTTTTTAAAATTTTACATTTTAAATAAGATATGTTGGCATATTCACGAATCAGGACATTCGCATTGTTAACACTATCAGATAGCCTACTATCAGGAAAATAAATAAATTTCAATACTATTTAAACCAAGGCATTGCCATGTCTTTCATTATTTTGTCCCTGTTAAGACATTACAAAAACTATATAAAAAACGTTTAAAGCACGATTTTGGGGATCTCATTTTATCGTTATGAAAATAACATGACGCACATATAGACACGTTCATTATGAAATATCTGTTGTAAAATAAATAAAATTCATGTTTGCTTCAGCATTGGAAACAATATTGTTTCAGGTTAACTTTACACACAATTCATCGTTGTACTTGGTCCGGCTTTTAGATAAAGTCCTTCCATGCACCATCTGGCGGATAGTCAGTGAAGCACAAAACATTTATTTAAATTACCGAATGTTGCCTGCGGAAAGTTGCGGCACGCCGTGCACTAAATTGCGGCATCTCGCGGGAAAACACGCGCAGTCTTGATGGCGGCATCTGTAAGTACTGTAGCAGACACATCTCACAATTAACTGTTCAAAGGAGATTAATGCATTTTTTGAACGCCTTCAGCATTCCTTTACAATATAGAAAAAAAATTAATCAGGAACGATCATGTAGTTAGAAAGTGACCCCAAACTTTTGAACGGTAGTGTGTGTGTGTGTTTTGGGAAATTGACATATATATATATATATATGTCAATTTCCCAAAACACACACACACTACCGTTCAAAAGTTTGGGGCATGTCTCTCAGCCTATAGGCCTGGGCAGCAATTGGGGCAGAAGGCTAGCTACACCCTGTTTGGATTAACCACGTAACACATGCTTATACATCCAATCATACATTATGTTAAATTGGGAAATGACAGTTAGGCCACACTGTTTGTCTTTGGAATGTGGGAGAAACCCCACCAAGCATGCTCACACAAAAAATAGGGTATTCCTTATTATAGTGCCAAAGAATTCATTCATTCAAAACAGCTGTCTGCATTAGCGGAGGACAAGACCGTCTTGTAAAGTGGAACCGTCCCCAGTCACCACACGCATTCCAGGCAGACCACATGGGGCAACCATGCGACAAGATCTCCAACCAGAAGCAGGACACAAGGACAAGTTAGACAGTTCCAGAGGGCAGAAGGCGCCTGGATCACTGGCAGCTCAGGAGTGACATGTATAGCTTGACAGAGAGACAGGAGGAGGGAAAGGAGCGATGTAGGAAGAGAGAAGAGGAGAGAGCAGCTGAGAAGAAGAGCTGGCAGTTATGTATGGTTACAGTCAAACAATGTATAATGTGAATGTATATTTAGAGAGTGCAAGCAGGGACTCCGGCTGGAATAACTATGACAGCATAACTTAAAGGGAGTGCCAGAAGGAAACACAAACATGAGATGTAAAGTGACAAATCACTTCACCGTCAACAAACCTGAACATTAATTGGAAGACTATTCCATAACTTTGGGCCTTTGTAAGAAAAAGATCTGCCCCCTGCTTTAGTTTTCATAATACAAGGTACTGCCTTCATCCTTTTATCGAAGTAGGCGTGGCGGATCATAAGACACTAGCAGTTCACTCAGATACTGCGGTGCGAGACCATTTGATGCTTTATACGTCAATATTAGTATTTTTAAATCGATGCAAAAGGAAGCCAGTGCAGTGTGGATGATAGGTGTGCTTGTATCTTCTGGTTCTAGTGAGGACTTTCGCTGCTGCATTCTAGACTAACTGAAGTTTGTTTATGCACCTATGGCAAAAGACAGTAGGGTGTTACAATAGTCCAACTGAGAGGTGATAAAAGCATGAACTAGTTTTTCTGCATGGTTTAGGGACAATATATTTCTTATCTTCGCAATATTTTTGAGGTGAAGGAATGCTATCCTGGTAATATCATCTACATGTGATTTAAATGAAAGGCTATATCACCAAGGCCTTTCACTGTTGCACTTGATGGAACAGAAAGGCTATTTAAAGTTACAGTGTGATCAGAAAGCTTACTTCTAGCTGCTTGTGTGTTAATTAACATCCAGTCTCTTATGTCCTGCACACATTGCTCAACTTTATTAAACTTTTCTCGTCTCGTTTTGCTGAGAAATATAACTGTGTGTTATCAGCATAACAGTGAAAACTAATACCATGCTTACAAGTTATGTTGCCCAGAGGAAGCATGTAAAAAGAAAAAAAGCAGTGGGCCTAAAACTGAACTCTCTGGAACACCAAACTCCATTTGAGAACATGGTTACCATTTAAATCTACAAACTGATAACGAACAGTCAAATAGGATCTGAGCCACAAGAGGGCCGTTTCCCTAATTCCTGCTACATTTTCTAATCTGTGAAAGACAATACTATGATCAATAGTGTCAAAAGCTGCACTGAGGTCGAGTTACACAAGTATAGTGACACAACCCTGATCAGAGGCCAATAGGAGATAATTTACTACTTTAACAAGTGCTGTCTCTGTGCTATGATGAGGCCTAAATCCTGAGTAATACAGTCTGTTTATGTAGATGTGAACATAGCTGCTGTGATACTATCTTTTCCAGAATCTTAGAGTTAAAGGGGAGGTTTGATATCGGCCTCTTATTAGACTGCTGACAGTGGAAACACTCGTAAACCAAATAAAAATTTTTCGATAAGAAATAATAAAAAACTTTTTTTTTTTATGTTGTCTGCAGTACTAAAAAAAAGGAGAGGGACAGATGCCTGCCTAAACCCACATTCAAAACCAGTCGCGTGTACTTAATAATACACAAATAATACACGCCTCTAAGTCAATTCAAATTGCCTCTGAACTGTCCTTGACCCAAGATCAAGGGCGTGTGGAACAAGGAATTGCATACCCTATGTAGCATACAAAATTTTCATTTTACACTTTATGGGATTCAACTCTAAAATTGCGGAAGTTAGCTCATATTCTAAAGTGGGATAAGTGGAAATATAAAGCAAAATTTACAGAATTCACAGACCTGTCCTCCACCTTCATGGTTTATTCTCCATAACTTGTGGCTACATATATTATACATACATATATGCGGCTACTGTATATTCATTTAAATATATACATATATTCTTCCGTAAATCCAATTCATACATAGCCTTTATATATATATATATATATATATATATATATATATAGTTTTATAGATCTGTATATATGTTTATATTGCACTGCTAACTTACATTTCTGGTTAGACGCTAACAGCATTTTGTTGCCTTGTAACTATGTGCAATGACAATAGTTGAAAAAAAGTGAAAGTTGAATCTAATCTAATCTAATCTACATTGTACCAGTAAGAATTTAAAACTGCTTTCACCCATGGTAATTTCCATAACTGTCAGTCACCAGCTCCTCCACTTGCGATTAGTTGGTTCTACACTAAAGAATACCCGGCACCCCAAACCATCCCGCCCATAAAAAAAAAAAAAAAAACTTTACATTTTGTACACACCACACGTTTTATTGTAGTAATACATGTCGTTCCGTAACAGACCAATTTTTGCAAAAAATAAATAAACTACTCATAAGTTAAATAAATATACTCTGTACAAACAAATATTATTTAAGAAAAAAATATTTTAAATTATTAAGAATGATATACAAATAAAATATAGAATGAATCACACTTAAGAAAATTTAATTATTTATTTCACTGCAGTACAGAAAACACAAACTGAAACTAAAATCTGCAATTTCTGGCCTTTCTACAGTAGATGCAAAGTCATCGATAATGGCATCATATGAGCTATGCTCCCATATTAAATGATTAATGCTTATGACAGTAAGGCCAGTGAGCCGTTCCTGAGACATGGTTGACCTCAGGTATTACACAAATTACACTGGCTATTTACAGTATACTGTAAATATATTGGCTATAGCCAATATTAACATAAACAATAGAAATAAATAACTGTTCTTGCAACAGTTTTGTTGCAAAGCATAATTTTGTGGTTAAATTTAATTAGTATAATTGTATACACTGCTGACAACAATAGAACCCTGCGCAAAAATAACAGATGTAATGGATTTAATGGTTATAATAGGAATTGTATTATTTTTAATGGTAAGTATAACAATGTCTGCTGGTATATGATGGATTTTATTGGTGGGTGGGATGGTAAATTCTACTGAAAAGTGCCGGAAACACACTACAATAAGGAATTTTGTAATAGTTTACTGGAGAAAGTTAATGGTTCATAATGGTATTTAATAGAAACCATTAGAATTTCTGTGATGGTTTGTATATTAGGCTTTTATTGTGTTTTTTTTAGCAAGGTAAGCATAGCAAGCATTATAAGCAAGAAGGCTAACAAACCTAAGAGTTAACGTCATACCACTAATTAACATAATGACATGAATACCTTAATTATACAGAGAGAACATTGTTGCATACCTTTATCTTTTGCCCGTTTCTCCTCATCTTATTTTTTCTTTTTATCCTAAACTGGGCACCTGACAGCTTTGGCCTTTTTTTCTCCATCGCTGTGTTTACTTTGTAATCGAGGATTTGACAATCAACAGATTTTCCCCAACGCTGTCACTCACGACCAGAAGTCAAGACTAACCCAATTAACCTCCACATCATAATTGTTTTTTATTACCTATTTTTATTAGCCATTTCACATTATTAAATAAATTACAAAAAGTGCAAATTATTGGTCTGTGTTTATAATATTTTGAATATAATATATATTTATATATTTGTAAGAAAGTCAGGTGTCACTGACATAATTAAGCCCCGGTCCCTCCTTGTCTGCTTGATTTGGGAGAGGTGAACTGTAGTCTGCACCCCATTACCAGTTTTAGAAGGACATGTGTTGGTGGAGGAAGATAGCCTTAAAACACAAAACATAATCTGGTGATAATAAATGGCACTAATGCCTTCTACTCTTAGGCTGTGCCCTCTTGCTTATGGCGCATCACAGCCATGCTGGTGCAGTAAATCAACATTCCCTCTTGTGTGATATTGCTTATTATAGTGCTACCTAATGGTCAAATGAAATGGATCTTAATAGTGCCTCATAATTTAATTTTGGAATGAAAATGTCAAGGCATAATTGAAAATTAAAATATTGAAGTTTTAAATAATGGTGGCTGGACTTTTTTCTGCATTGACATGATTTCTCATCAATAGATTTTTTTTCTGAGAAGTCCCATAGGACAAGATGATATAAAATAAAACCAGTTATTCGACACATGCCACACACTATCTGTGAATGTTGACATGAATCCCAGCCAATAGAAATGCATCATAAGAATATTTAGTGTCTTATCCAACGCTAAAGTATAATGAGCCATTCTTCTGCTGCATTATGAATATCCTTAAATAATTTTTTCAGTATTGGCAATACGTTTTTGTAAAAATTATTCTGCTATTGCCCATAATATTATCATCAATAAGGTTTAATTAATCTGTTTTAGAAAAAAAAAAGCCTGAACCATGGCACTACCTCCACTTTTTCCACATTATTGCTGATGAGTGGTTTGACTTGTGGTATGACTATTACAGGTTTAAATTTTAAGGTGTTTTTTTTTTACTGTTGATTTCAATGGCGTTATTGCTGCCCTATGGAGGTAGTTGGATATGAGTGTTGTTTTTAAGGTTTTGATTCACAGGACTAATATTTGTCATAATGAAATAATGAAGCCACTTTCAGTTATATATAGAGAGATACTGTATGTAATATTTATATTTATATATACATATCTACAAAAAAATTATACACACTTCAGGATAAGAAAAACTTGAATAAATTATTTTATACTACATTTATTGCTATACTGTATGTTATATATTGATATATATTATATTTTGATAATATGCTAATATTATTAATAATATATTTATATGATATACATCATACTATTTTTATTTTCCTTTGGTATGCTGAAGCATAATTATAAGCATTTTAAGATTTAAGACTCAAGACTGAAGATTGAAGTTCTAAACTGGATTATGGTCTGGGGAGTTTCCTGGCCATGGACCCAAAATTCCGATGTTTTATTCCCTGCGCCACTTAGTCACTTAGTCACTTAGTCACTTTTGCCTTATAGCAAGGTGCTCCATCATGCTGGAAAAGGCATTGTTTGTCACCAAACTGTTCCTGGATGGTTGGGGGAAGTTGTTCTTTAAAAATGCTTTTGTACCATTCTTTACAATAACATCATTGTGAGTGAAGCCAATCCCTTGACTGAGAAGCAATCCTGCACATGTTTTGTCTTAAGATGTTTTACTGTACATACAGTTTACTGCATAAACTTTATGTAATTGTCAATAAAAGCCTTTGAAACTTATGACCTTATAATTATACTTCAGTATGCCATAGTGTAACCTGGGTAACCTAGTTAGTCAGTACAGGGGTTGAAATCATATTAAAAGTTGAAGAAACCTAAGAAAAGGGGGGAAATAAGAAAAGGTTTAAAGAAAAGAAGAATTTATGCAATCACAGGCCTCACATCAATGATAGACATTTCTAAGAGCTAATAGTAGCAGCGCATTTATAAGCCCCACCGTGATATGCTCTAAAACACACTCTGCCACAGATTGCCTCTCATTATGCAACCGCTATCGTCAAAGAAAAGCCACCGCGCCTTTTCATTCAAACGCGTTAGCGAATGCGTTCCTTTCCCTGTTCTCAGTTTTGTAAACACAGTTGCGTTCAGTAACAATGGAATCAATTCCCTTAACAGCAGCAACAACAACCATTATGATTCGACTTAAAATTAATATTAAATTAAATAATGTTAAATTAATATTGCTTTGATATTTCGCAGCTCTGTCCTCTTTGCATTGCTACGTGTTCATTTACTTCCCATTCGCATCTCACATGCACTCCAAAATCGACACTTATCAAACTTGGAAATTCTATAACATTAAATTAAACACCACTTTATTAAAAGTAACAAATTTGTCATGACTCATTTCTTATGCAGCATGGCTAAATAAATAGTATAGGAAAAAAGTAGAGTGTAACTGGAGCAGCCACAAAGTGCCCCCCAATATAACCCAAGCAATAAAAAGAGAAACCATGATTTTAACTGTGATTTTTTTTTTCCAGTCAGTATTTTACATGCAGGCTGGGCACAACTGCAGGACATTGAACACAGCTGATGTGAAACCATCGGTCACAGCCATCACAGCAAATCCTGGGAAACAAAAATATATATGATTACATTGAGCTGGCTGCTGGTTCCAGGCTTGGTATCCTTAACCGGAATGCTAGAGCTGTCAGAACTTCCCTTCACGCAAAAAGTATACTCTGTTAATCTGCAGCATTTCACAGCTTTTACCTCTAAAGCTTTTTTTTTTTCGCATAACTTTTCAGATCCAACTTTTTTTTTTCCTGTTTTCATCCATGGAAACTATTATCAATTATTTGCTCAGAGAAATTTGCTATATTGAGAAAAGGATCAATATCTTTTCACCTGTAATTTAGAAGTGAAAGGGGGCGTGTTTCAGGACACGTACAGAATAAATCAAACTAAGTTATAGGTAAGGAGGCCGATACAGTCACGTGCACACAAACAAACGTTCTTTGTTGCAGAGCCTGTGCGATCAGTTTTTAATATATTTACGTACTGACTGAGCCAGCCCACATTGGCCAGCGGCCCACCGAGAAAACTCCCGTTGCTCCAGATGGCTAGTCTGCCACTGTGCCAATCTATTTCAGGGCATGCACACATGGCAATTTGGGGATGCCAATTAAACTAATGTTCATGTCTTTGGACTTTGGAAGGAAACTGGATTAACAGAAGAAAATCCAGAAAGCATGGGAAGAACATGCAAATTCCATTCACACAGTCCTGAGGTGAAAATAGAACCCTCAACCCCAGAGGTGTGAGGGCACAGTGCTAACTAGAATAGGAGAATAGGGACATGACATGCAACAAGGGTCACGCAATAAGGGGCTGATAACATGATAACAACTAACTACACCGCCTTAGTGATTGACCATGATTTTTCCTGTTATTCTGCTGTCTGTTACCTTGTTAGCTCCTTGTTATTCTTACTATTTCATTGTTAGTTAAACGATAGACTCCGTGTCAAACCTGTTATTTCTGCTGTTTTTGTTAAATTGCTGCTCTGTTTTTGTAAGTGATGTTGAGTTGCTTCTGCATAACGCTGATTACCTTAGTTCCTGTTGTGCTAGTTTAATGAATTACTGCTCTTTTGGTTTTTGTCCTAGGTTCCTAGTTAGCTCTTTAAAAGTTCCACGGTTATAGAATGTTTATCTCTGTTTTGGTTTTCCCCTAGTTTCAAAGTTTGATCCTTCTTAGTTTCATAGTGTGAGCCGTTTTGTTCTTTATTAAAGACTTTAAAGCGCTATCACCTCTGCGATTATCCCCCACCTACAGCCCAAACACAGCACATGTGACACTGTGGAGGCTATCCAAGGTTTTGTTGTATGTAAATAATTACTAACAAATATATAAGAAATCTAGTCTGCATATTTATCAGCTTGTGTGTCTTTATGGGCATGATTTACAAACTCTGTATAAATATGGATTGAATTTTTACAAAACCTTATATATTAATGCATTTACAGTATCTAGTAATTAGATTCTACATAGAATAGTTTGTTTAATCTACTCAGATACATTTTCAAATGAGTAGATTATTCCATTTGTACGCTCAGAATCCAGTGGCCGCTCTTATTTATAATACCCACAACATCATATGACATTGGATCCATCTAAAAACAAATGAGTAAAAATAATTACCCTGAAAAAATATAACACTGGCTCAACTTAAAATTTTTAAGTTACAGTAAATGGTTTATTTACATTACATCAATGCTAAAAAATTAGGACAGATTACTTCAATTTTTTTAAGTTCATGTAAACTAATTTTTAAAGGTAAATCAAACCAAATATTTTAAGTTGTTCTAAATCAAAATAAATGAGTTGGCTATATTACTTAATCTAAATATTCTGCTAAATCTAACCTGAAATTATAAACTTAATTTAAACCACTTTTGAATGTATGAGAAAATTTACTTTTTTTAAGTTGCATCAAATAAACATTTAAATCATTCATAATTTAAACGAAAAAAAAAAAAAAAAAAACAACTTTGAATCAACTTAAAAAAAAAAAAAGAATAGGCCAAAACAACGGACATAAATATACACACACATTATATTACATTATATTGAACAAAAGTATTGGCTCGCCTGCCTTCACATGCATATGAACTTGAGTAACATCTACTTCTTAATCCATAGGGTTTGATATGATGTTGGACATTTGCAGCTATAACAGCTTCAGCTCTTCTGTAAAGTCTTTCTACAAGTTCAAGGAGCATGTACTGTATGTAACTAATGTAAATACATACTATGATTTAAAAAATATAATGGCCCTGTGCAAAGGTTGTGCTGCAGCTGATAATGCCACTGACCTCTTAACATTTTTCAGTCCTAAGGTTGAAATGCTTCATGAACAAAAAACAGTTGGTCCACATCTTCCACTAAATACACCATAAGACATTTTAGGAGATACTCTCTTCATACATTCACCTCCGGGCTCTAGGCATGTAAAAACAAACATAGTATTATGTTAGGCTTGTAAAGCGTGATAAAATGAACATGGCAGACACTGAAACCTGTATTCAGACAGCATTTACTAACCTGTGAACAAGTTAAACTAAAATGTTTTATTCTGCTAGTTTTGTTTTAATTTAGTGCGTCACAGCCAACTTGATTTGAATGCCTTGCTCAGCTCCTGTGGCTTCCATTCACAATATTACATTTGACACCAAGCTAATTTCTGCTTTTTTGAGCAAGTACATACCAGATGAAGAACTTAAAGATGAAGATTATATCTCTTCTCTCTGACAATTCCTCCCTTGTTTCTGATGATTTCAATTAGTTTGTAGTGTTGCTTGTCCAAGGAAACCAGCAATCTTGCTTGAAGTGGAGCAGTTGTAATTCTCAGAAACTCATTACTGGTCTTAAAAAAAAAAAGAAGTAAAAACAAAAATTGGACTGGCTTAAGTAGCAAATCTTAATTACAGTATGTATAGAAAGAATCACCACCCCACACACCTTTAAAATAACTGCATTCTGTTGCTTTGTAAGTGCTCACTACTGATAATACAATACACCAATGAACATAATTCAGTTTTGCAAGATAACTGAAATTATTCTCTAATATTATAAGATAATTCAACTACAAATTTTCAGTGCTCTGTCATTTTGCGGGAGTTTATTTTAGGATATTTAGATTACACTGACATTACCTAATTCACAGCAATTCTATTGTATAATTTTTATTTCAAAATTTATCCACATGATGTTTTAATTTGTGCATTCTGGGACTTACCAATGTCTGCAGTATGGGTAAAATAATGCCCTTTCAGAAAAGCTAACAGACCTTTAAACACAAAAGTGAATAAGGATTTCATGTTTACTTTTAAACTTCATAGTAATGGCTAACCTCAGCTTGTTGGCTAGAGTGACCACTAGCTCAAAGTGGGACAGTGCTCTGCCCATTAATCCATGCTACTATTACCAAGCAAATTGGAATATATATATATATATATATATATATATATATATATATATGTGTGTGTGTGTGTGTGTGTGTAAACATACACTGTTTTTGTGTTTTATTTCACATTTTATTTAATTTCCATGGTTAATTTAATCGGTCAACTTGTGGACTGTTGTACTTTTACTTGTAGTAACGTTAAATCAACGTGTAAAATTGTTGCCAGTATTAGGGATTATATACTGATAACGTTAAAAACGTGTCATAAAGTGTTACCAGTATGTCAGGAACATGTGCTTATGCCCCGTTTCTTACAAGGGAATATAGTTTCAGCGATATTACATCACTTACGTTAGCAAGTCCAGTAGGTTTTAAGCATAACTATAAGTACAGTACAAACATCACTCACTCCAAACTGGCCGTTCTATGTTTAGGTCACTTTTCTATTAATTTTTACATCGTTAACCAACGGTGCTTAAATATAATTAATTTCATTCTATTTGGCACAGCCGATTAGCGTAGAAACTCCGGTGTTTTCGAAAATACCCACGTTAGTTTGCTAATGCTAGGTAATACTCTATAGGTGTTTTTAGCCAGCAAACACATACACAAAACTCAATAGGTAGCCAGCAAACACGGACGCAAAACTCAATCTACAAAGTAGTTGTGCCTGACATAAATCAATCGTTTGCTCATGGAAGAGATACATTTAACATAGAAATGACATGAGTTTGCTTTCTTATCTGTTATTTTCTTTGAAAAACGATGTCCGCCAGCCGAACGGGTTTCATTCCGCGATAATACTACGTCATGAGGTCACGTGACACGGCAAACTTTTGGTTTGAAGCAGAGATTGTCCTTTGAGTGAACGGATTAAATTTAAGTTTAACCAGAAGCTGAAATGTTTGCTTTTAAGCAACGTAAAAATATCAGCTTCGTATAGGAAATTAAAAATTTCCATCAGATCAATGTAGAAACATACTTTGTATCAAAGACACAGCAGTTTCACTTTTTTTCAGTGTAGTTTTGCTCTGATAAAAAAAAAAAAAGCTTTCAATCATGTAAAATGAAGTATCCGGATTCTGGGTATTTTTCGACTCCCTGAAATAGTGCACCCATTTAAATACGATGTATTGCATCAAATGTATCCTTTTATTTTTATTCACAGGTAAATCATGATCGACTCCTTTGCCATGACAGCAATATGGGATCCCATCGTATTTAAATGGGTGCAATATTTCAAATGATTTGACAAATGGCATCGTTGGACAACATATGGAATGTTAAAAGTGATTAATAAATAATTGCTCCTAACAATTCACAAATTACAGAGAACTAAAACATATTTCAAGGACCTATAGGACCTATTCGTCCAATATCCCAATAATATAGTTTGTATGGTCCCACTTTGTATGGCACCAAATACCAGGACAGTCAGGCACATAAGCAGTTTTTTTCCCCCAGGCAATCTCCCTCATGAACAGTTAAACATCATTCTAACTGTCAATAACTATATGTGCAATATTTTGTACAGTACCACAGTGCAATATACTGTATAATACCACAGATTCCAGATATTTATATAACTTATTTAAAAGTATCTCACACCCTACTCCATTTGATGTCGACCTGGGAAGTCAAGGGGAGGCGGTGTGTGTTTAATGTTGAACAACAGTTGGTGCAACATCGCAAGCATTGTTTCTCTCACATGCTCCTGCACACCCAACCTAGAACTACTGTCCATCATGTGTTGTCCTTTTTACCTTCCTCTGGAGTTTACATTGGTCATAATCAGCGCCAATTATATTCCACCACAAGCGGACACAGTCACTGCCTTATGCGAGCTGCATGAAGCACTCACACAGCACCAGACACAAGACCGCGACGTTGCACTTACTGTGCACAAATAATGCACTTACCTTAAATGCACAGCACCAAACTTTCATCAACACATCACCTGCCCCACCAGGGGTGAAAGGACACTGGATCATTGCTACACAACAGTCAAGGATGGCTACAAGGCACAATCACTGGGACATGTTCTGAAACAGCTCCAATGACATCAACGTGTTTACGGAAGCGGTTGTGGGATTCGTCGGGAAACTGGATAATACGTCGGTAGTGGATAATACTGTGAAAAAAACGAACATCAGAAGGTTTCGCATTTAGAAGCAGTGGGTGAATAAAACCACCCGGGACGCTCTGAGATCTTGCACAGCTGCCTATAACGTGGGACTTGCGTCGGGGGACATAAATCTGTACAAGATGGAGCCTGTGGCAGGGACTAAGAACAATAATGGACTATAAAGCACCAACATTCGATATGACTAACGCGGCAGACGAGCTGAACACATTCTAAGCTCGCTTCGAGGCTGCAGCTAAAGACACCAGCGATGCTAATGCTAGCAGTGCTAATGCTAGCAGTGCTAAGAGCTGCAGACAGGAAGACACTGCCAGTACTGGAACGCATTCATCATCTCTAAGCATGATGTGAGGAGAGCCTTCAGGAGAGTGAACACCAGGAAAGCAGCAGGACCAGACGGCATCTCAGGTGAGTCCTCAGAACCCGCGCAGACCAGCTAGCACCTGTGTTTACAGAGATATTCAACCTCTCTTTATCTCAGTCGGTGATCCCCACATGCTTTTCAGAGTCCGTAATTTTTCTTGTCCCGAAGAAACCCCATCCTGCTTTCCTCAATGACTATCACCCTGTAGCCCTCACCTCAGTATTGATGAAGTGCTTTGAACGGCTGGTCAGAGACTTTATCATCTCTTTACTACCTGACACACTGGACCCATTACAGTTTGCATACTGCCCAAACCACTCTACAGATAATGCCATCTTTCATCTTCTCCATACATCTCTTACTCATCTGGACACTCGGAAGGGGAATTGCTCTTCATCGACCACAGCTCAGCATTTAATACCATAATTCCCTCCATACTCACCACCAAGCTGGAGCACCTGGGACTCAGCTCATCTATGTATCAGTGGATCTCCAATTTTCTAACTGGTAGACCACAGGTAATATAGATGGGTGGACATGTATACACCGTACACCGTAGTGGTGGGCCTGATCACAAACAACGATGAGACGGCCCACCTAAAGAAAATTGTAAATCTGGAGAAATGGTGCCCGAGAAACAATCTCCTCCTGAACGTCAGCAAGACAAAGGAGCTGATAGTGGACTTTACTACAAAGCAGGAGAGGAACTACCAGACCACCGTCATCAACAGGAGCCCAGTGGAGAGAGTGAACAGCTTCAAATACCTTGGTGTTTACATTATGCAGGACCTTTCATCAACACTGTGTTAAAAAAGGCCGACAGCGTCTCTACCACCTCAGGCGCTTGAGAGACTTTGGAGTGCCCTCCAAGGTGCTCAGGAACTTTTACTCCTGCACCATAGAGAGCATCCTGACGCGAAACATCAAACCTGGGTCGGGAACAGCACTATGCAGGACAGACGAGCCTGAGGGTGGTGCGATCAGCTGAGCGCATCATTCGCTTCGAGCTCCCTAACCTGCACTCAATCCACATTAAGCGGTGCTGGACCAAGGCCAGGAAGATCTTGACCTCAGCCACCCCTGCAATGGACTGTTCCCTCTGTTGCGGTCTGGAAAGCGATTCCTCTCTCTGAAGGCTAACCCAGAGAGACTAAGGAGAAGCCTTTTTCCCGCATGCGATAAGGTCTCTCAACCACAACACCACACAGGACTAATAGCATTTTCAAAAACATCCACAATCATGACATTGGCTCTCGCACTCATCTTGGACACATTTATGCACACTTCACATTTATGTTTCATTCTTGATTCATGCACACAAGTTACTTTAATAATAAGTCACTTTCATGCATATTTGCACACCACCCAGTAATTTTTCTTTATTTATACAAGAATTTTTGTATTTTCCATGTTTTCTATTGCACAGAATATTTTTATATGTACAGAAATATTTTTGCTTTATTTTTACCTAGGTAAATTTTATTTTCTACTGTATAGATATATACATATATATTATTTTTAATGTATTTTTTATACATACTTATTTGTCATAAATAAGCTTTCACTTTTAAGGTCACTGACGGTCTTTTAAGCATTTCACTTCATATCGTACTGTGTATGACTGCGTATGTGACAAATAAAATTTGAATTTAAAATACCTTTATAGGAGTGTACTTCCCTTCCTGTTTAATAATCCGCTGTGCAGCTTGACTATAACAAAGGCCTCTGATCTCCTGTTTTTTGTCCTCTGTCCGCCCATTTGTCTTAGGATGATATCCTCATGGTCACACCTAGGAGTCTGGAGAAACTTCGCCAGACTCTCGAATATTAACTGTGGGCCCCTAAAACAGCATCCTCTGGGGTGCCAAAGTATCGAAAGACCCTGTTGAAAAGGAGTCCTGCTGCATCCATTGCTGTCGGTAGACCTCAGAGAGAAATCAGTCGACATCCCTTATCTATGAACGATAATGAGTGCGCAGGTATATCTCTCTGAATCTGCCAGATCTGTGATAAAATATACTCCCAATTGTGACCATGGGTGTTGAGGAATGGGCAGTGGTAAGAGCTTTCCAGCGGGTAGATGTTGGGGATTCTTTGACCGAGCGCATTCCGGGCATACATTGACATACCTCCGTACCTACCTCAACATGTTTCTCCACCAGAAACGATCCTGTAGAAGTGAGAAAGTGCTGGCAATCCCAGGGTGTCCTGTGCCCACTGATAGTGTAGTGGATGAGTGCATTTCGATCTCGCTCCTAAACAAACCTGCGATTTGGCGAACAGTTTGGGGGAGTGACTGAAGCAGGCTCTGATACTGATAGTGGATGTTCCATGAGGATGGGGTTTACAAAGACCATTTCCAGGAGTATTGACACTGGTTCCTCACTGAAGTCGTGGTGTGAGTGTAGTCGTGAGAGGGCGTCCACCTTCGTGTTTTTTGTTCCTGGACAATAGGAGATCCTGAAATTAAAGCAGGAGAAAAACATTGCCCACTGTGCCTGTCTTGGGTTGAGTCTTTTTGCCTCCCATAGATACTGCAGGTTTTTATGGTCAGTCAGGATCAGAAACTGGTGGACAGCCCCCTTCAGCCAATTCGTTTGGGGCCATTTTAATTGCCAGAAATTCACACCAAAATATCATAATTCCTTTCTGTCGGGTTAAATTTTCTTGAGAAAAAGATTCCTGTAGAAATTTGCAAAACCCAGAAATCGCTGAAGCTCTTTGATTGTGGTTGGTGCAGGCCAGGTGGAAATGGTGGAGACTTTCTCCTTGTTTATCCAGGATGAGGTCTATCTGGTCTATGATGTAACCGAGGAACTTGACTGATTTCTGGTAAAAAGAACACTTTTCTGCTTTTAGAAAGAGTTGGAATTCATGTGGCCGCTGGAGTACCCTCATGAAATATTGTCGGTGTTCTGACTCGAATCTGGAAAATATTAAAATATCATCTATGTAGACGATGACAAATCGATGTAAGAATCGTTGTGGGGGTCTTACCAAGTATTCGTAATGTCCAGTAGGTGTTATGAAAGCCATCTTCTAGTCTTCTCCCTTCCGGATCCAGGACAAATTGTATGTGCTGCGGAGCCCAAACATAGTTAAAAAATAGTGGCCTCTTGGAGACATTTTAAGGTTGCTGGGACCAGAGGTGATGGGTAACAGAATTTGACGGTGGCTTTGTTGAGGGTGCAAAAATCAATACACGGCCAGAGTCATCATCTCTAAGCCATGAAGAAGAAACTGGATGCTGCCGGGGTAGTGGAATGTAACCTTGGTGGAGCCCCTCTGCAATATACTTCTCCATGGCCTTTCTTTCCGGGGTAGATGAGTCCACGGGGTAGTGGTTCTCCTGGGAGTAGGTTGTTACAGTCCCATCGAGGATGTGGTGGTCATTGTGTAGCCCTTTTGGTGCAAAACAGGTCGGGGAAGGTGGCGTATTAAGGAGGAGCTTCCACCGACTGTTGATCTACCAGGCTCTCGAGAGGAGTGGCTTGTAGACTTAACTTTAGCTTGGATGTTAAGTGTAGCCTCAGTGCAGCCTCAGAGTGTAGTGTCTTGATTGACCTCGGGTGGCGATAATTAGAATTCCTGAGGGGCGTTGTGTCTGACTGGGTTCGAAGCCTGGCCTGACTGTGACAGCGACAGAGTAAACATTCGGACACCTGTATTAAACAAGTATAATCAATTTGTTTATCAGCATTAAACAAATAAGAGTTACAGTTGTAACTAATGTGTAATTAATGTTGTGAAAGTTCACAGTCAAAATGTGTTGGAGAGATTTCCTAAAAGTAATACAAACAATTTTCTTTGGACATTTACCCATTTATTGATGTCATCAGTCAGACCAGACCAAAAAAAACAATTGCATCTCTTGTTTTTTTTTTTTTTTTACCTGTGTGGGCTTCCAAAAGACTTGAATGAAAGTCTTTAAAATTTTAACTGGCTTCTTCAGCTCCACAGACCACTTTGGCTTTATTTTTCCCTTTAGTGCTACCTAACTTGAATAACACGTCTCCTGTCATAAAATTAATAAATATTTAGTGCCACCTAACTGGAGTAAGACACACAGTGCTTTGTAATTAATTACTACTAATGCTGTAAACATAAATTTAAAAACATGTTTAGATGGTCTATATGATATAAAAACCACATAATATAAGTACTTTTAGTTGAAAATTTAATTTAGCTAACGGCAAGCAAGTGTGCAAGCACTACAGACAGAATGCAATTACTGCTGAGGTTTATTCTGACAATGCAAAGGGACAAGTAAGGAACAAATATGTTTCAATTAAACAGGAAAGGAAAGTGACATTCATCGTTACTACTACTATTTATTCCCTAATTATGCCTTACCATTTTAAGTCGGTGGTTGTCCACACATTCCAATTAATGCACATCTTTTTTCATTTTTGCTAATGCCATGTTAATTAGCCACGCTGCACCATGCTGAACCAACTCCCTTTTTTCTTACCTTAAAAAGCCCCCAGGGTATTTATTATGCCTTTTATAGGCCACAAAGTTTTTATAAAGGGATCCATTGCAGCTCTTTTTAATTTTTGTTCCACTTGTAGGTTATTAGAAAAGCACCACTTTGGCTACGTCATCTACCTCGCCCCTTAATTGGTTAGCAGATTGGCTCAGTGATGAATTTGGACTTTCACCTTTCGCATCAATGTAATGCCAAATTGTATATATAACATATAGCAGAGGATATTGATTGTATAAGATAATACAAACCTAGTTATAAAAAAATTGGGATACTGTAGAAATTTGTGAATAAAAGCAGAATGCAATGATATGGAAGTTTCAAATTTCAATATTTTATGTTTACCATGTTTACCACTGTGTGGGATCCCCTCTTCTTTTTATAACAGTCTGCTAATGTCTGGAGACTGAGGAGACAAGTTACTCAAGTTTAGGAATAGGAATGTTGTCCCATTCTTGTGTAATACAGGCTTCTAGTTGTTCAACTGTCTTAGGTCTTCTTTCTCTTTATAATGCACCAAATGTTTTTTATGGGTCAAAGATCTGGACTGCAGGCTGGCCATTTCAGTACCCGGATCCTTCTTCTACGAAGCCATAATGTCGTAATAGATGCAGTATGTGGTCTTGCATTGTCATGTTGGAAAATGCAAGGTCTTCCCCGAAAGAGACGACGTCTGGATGGGAGCATATATTGTTCAACAACTTGGATATACCTTCCAGCATTGATGGTGCCTTTCCAGATGTGAAAGCTGCCCATGCCACACGCACTCATGCAACCCCACACCATCAGAGATGCAGGCTTCTGAAATGAGCGCTGATAACAACTTGGGTTGCCCATGTCCTTTTTAGTCCAGATGACATGGCGTCCCAGTTTCCCAAAAAGAACTTTAAATTTTGATTTGTCTCACCACAGAACAGTTTTCCACTTTGCCACAGTCCATTTTAAATGAGCCTTGGCTCAGAGAAAAAACACCTGCACTTCTGGATCATGTTTCGATATGGCTTCTTTTTTGACCCTATATAGTTTTAACCGGGAACAGCGAATGGCACGGTTGACTGTGTTCACCGACAATGTTTTCTGTAAGTATTTCTGAGCCCATGTTGTGTTTTCCATCACAGTAGCATTCCTGTATGTGATGCAGTGCCGTCTAAGGGCCTGAAGATCACGGGCATCCAGTGTGGCCCCTCACGCACAAAGATCGTTTCAGATTCTTTAAATATTTGGATGATATTATGCACTGTAGATGATGGGGATAACTTTAAATTCTTTGCAATTTTTCTCTAAGAAACTCCTTTCCTATATAGCGCCAATATTTTTCGCTGCAGCATTGGGGGAATTGGTGATCCTCTGCCCATCTTAAATTTTGAGAGAGGCTCTTTTTATACCTACAGTAATCATGTTGCCAATTGACCTAATACTGTAAGTTGCAAATTGGTCCTCCAGCTGATTCTTATATGTACATTTAACTTTTCCGGCCTCTTATTACTACCTGTCCCAATTTTTTTGGAATGTGTAGCCCTCATGAAATCCAAAATAAGCCAATATGTGGCATGACATTTCAAAATGTTTTACTTTCAACATTTAATATGTTATCTATATTTTATTCTAAATAAAATATTGAAATTTGAAACTTCCACTTCACTGCATTCTGTTTGTATTCACAATTTGTACATTGTCCCACCCCTTTTGGAATCGGGTTTGTATATTGTACAGTGAGGTCAATAGGTATTTGATCGCCCTGTGATTTTGCAAGTTCTCTTAGAAATCATGGAGGGGTCTACAATTATTAGTATAGGGAAAGGAAAACATTCACTACTGTGTTTGAATGAAAAGGCACAGCGGCTTTTCTTTGAAGATAGCGATTGCGTAATGGGGGAAAATCCGTGGCAGGGGGGCCATTTTAGGGCATAACGGCGGCAAGATAAGACGAAAGTTGGAGCATATACGATAGAGCAGCACAGAGCATTTCTTTAGAAACTCGCGTTAAGCATTAGTTTAAGGATAAATTTGATTGAGTGCACTTGGAAAGTGAAACTTTTAAACTTAATGTGTCCATCATCAAGTGTTGTCATCAGGAGGCGAAAGAGGAGAGAAGTAAAAATTGGAGAAGTATACTGTATAGCAGATTCCAGAGTGTTGACGTGCTGTGAGCAATCTACTGGTTTGATTATATCATTCTGTTCTGCTCTGGTGAATAAATTTTTATATATTAATTCAATATCATTTTGAAACAATTCGTTATGAGCCAATTTTGACTTGGCCACATGTATATTGTATGCGCTGAAATAGATGGCATGATGGGCTAATGCTACCATATGTAAAAGTGCTAAATGGGTCATAAGACGAGGGAAGGAGTAATTTATGCGTGTTAAAGTGACCTGTGTGTATGTTTTATAATGGAAGGGAATGAAATAATTTTGTTTGTGTTCTGTTTTGCAAGGCTGGGTATTTTCTCCTGTATTTTTCTGTGTATGTAAAAACGATTTCCTTCGAGAGTTTCTGCTTTGTGCCAAACGTAATCCTATGGTAAGGAATCGTTCGCGGATCGTACGCGATTACATATGCACAAATGGTGAGCCGTCCACAGACCTTTGAAATTTGCTTTGAAATGACCATCTGGTAGGAGAATTCCAATTTTCTTGTTTTTTTGGACTCTGTTTTTTTTTATTCTTCGGACTTAATTGTTTTTCATTTTTGCTTCTGGAATGGAGAGACTATTCTCTCTCTTTTTTTTCTCTGATTGGGTGTCCAACTCTTTGAACTGAATTAACAAATTTATTTATTGTTCAAATTAACAAATGTTTTGGTTATTACATCTTCAGACTATACTGTTGAATAATACTGTTTAGTTTTGAAAAGAAAGTGCCTATTTTAAGAAATATATATTTGTATACATGTTCTGTATTTTGGGTCAGATTAAATGTCCACCCATGATTCCTTTAGCATGTTTGAGTAATTGAATGTAATAGTTTGTTTAGAGGCTAGTTTTGATGAATGGATTTTGGTAAAGGTAAAAGAGACAGACAAGGCATTATTTTTTGAGAACTTTTCCTTGTCACATTGTGTGAACTATTTTGTGAAAGCTATTTTGTGATTATTGCCTAGCTCTTTTGACTCCTGTCAATTAATTGTTTGTGACTCTTTACATTTCACAAAACACAGAAAGAAAAACTTTATCTTTATACATTTTTATATAAATCATATTTAAATAAATATACTGTTGATCATTCACTCGCCGGCAGAATTGTACCCTTCCTCAAGTAATTGTTCCCATCTTTTGAGATAACTGGCCCTTATTGAAAATCACTTCTGTGCGTGACATTGTGTGCTATGTGCTACAGGGCGAACTTGGTGAACCAGCCAGGGAGGAGGTAATAACCATGATTGAAGTAAAGAACTGCATATAGATAGTTAAAGAGCAAAATGAATGTTGTGGAACCAGATGTGTAAAATGCAGTCATTGGTAGCAGCATAACGCTGATTAAATTGGACCAAGTTCTCGAAACATACCTTTCAGGATTTAGCTTCATACAGCGCAATGTGCTAATTGACGGCCGACACTCATTCTATCCTAATACCGTAGTAGAGTTCAAGCATAACTCAGCGTTACTCATGTGTAACCTTGAGCCCCAGCTGCCTCTAACCATAGTGAGAGTGTGTTCCGTGTATGTGCCTTGGGTATGGTTCACACCCCTACCCCCATAGAGCCACTGCTGAGTGCCTTAAGAAACTACAAGTGGTAGCAAACGCTAATAAAGTATCCTTACAAGATGTCCTCCAGCGAGAATTAATAAAAGTGGGTGAAGTGAGATCTTTAGAAAATCCGCCACATAGTGCAGAGCCTGGGCTACAGCATTTCCCCCTAGAGTCAAAACCCCTGACACACAGAACCAGCACTCTCCAATGGCTGGAAAGATGTGATTCACCCACTGTCCTGAGAACAGAATCTGAAAACCCAGTCAAAGCAACTTTAGGCCTTGCTGTTCGAATGACACTGTTGTTAGCTCCGATGAGACAATATCTGTGAAGCTTTCTATATCTGCTCTGCACCCCTCAGGCATCCAAAATGTGGTAATGGAACACATTGTGAGAACAATCGGCTCTGCCTCGCCACACAGTGCCCTATTCCATTTAAAAGCTTTTCTGGAAGGAGCCACTCCCCAATGAATGAGCCTGATCTCAGGTAATAATGATTCCCCTGTCTTTTTACAACAGTTACTTGTTGCAGCGTCCAACGCAGCCAATAACCCCACCTGTTGGAAGTTGAAGCCGCCAATGGACAGGCATATCCCTACTTGGGATATGTGGAGTTATCCCTGAAGTTTCATTAGGAGTTTTTAGGAACTGAATCTAAAAGTTCAGACACTTGATACTATACTAATAAGGTAAAACACAGTATCAACCTCAATGATAACACGTTGTTCAAGTAGGGTGCTAGGCCTATCCATCCACGAGATGTAGATGCAGTAAGAAGACACCTTAACGAGCTCCTCGATGCTGGTGTCATCAGAGAGTCCCTGTTCGCTTTTCCAATAGTAAAGAATAATAGTAATGAGGTCCACTTGTGTGTCGATTCAGAAAGTTTGATTCCCAGACCATAAAAGACTATCCTGTGCCAAATTTGAAAGAAGCCTTTCTAGTTCTAACTGGGGTTAATTGGTTTTCAGTCTTTAAATCAGGATTTTGTCAGAGGAAAACAAAACAAAATAGAATCACCAATGCAAAGTACATTTCAACACTAATAGAGCAGTGCATGGGCGATCTTTATAGGAGAGAATCACTGGTCTTCATTAATGATCTTACAGTTTACTCTAAGACCCTAGAAGAAGATGAAGCCAGACTGCTACAGGTTATGAAGAACTGTAGCAAGAAAGCCTGAAGCTTTCCTCTAAAAAGTGCAAGTTCTTTCAAACGTTGGTCCGATATCTAGGCCATATAGTGTCAGAAGACGTAGTCAAGACAGACCCAGCCAAAGTTTAAGCATTCAAGACCTGGCCAAAACCCAGAAACCTCAAGAAGCTCAAATACTTTCTCGGGTTCGCTGGATATTAGAGGAGGTTTTTCCAAAAATTTCCTAAGACTACAAGACTGCCTTACTATTACTTACAGCTTACTATTGGATATCCCCCTCTGCAGAAAAAAACAAGACGAGGCCTGAAGAAAAGCCGTGGATTTTATGGCTAAGTTCAGCAATCCGCTTACATATATTTTGATATCTGTGAAGCTTGACGCGACCAGCTATAGATGGCTGTCCAGTTGTAACGCTTGGATTTAATTAAACCACTAGTTACTTTGCTAAATCGAGGCAGGACAATATAAGATGCGACACAAAAACAATTACTAAACCAGACCAAAGTGTATTATACAAAACAAACCAATAAATAAACAAACAGGGTGCACCACAAACCAATATATACAAATATAAACAGTGTGTGTGTGTGTCGTATGCGGGTGTGTGAGTGTGTGTATGATAGTCCAGAGTCAATGATATTGCAGTGTGTGAAATGATGCACGGGAGAGATGGCTCGGCCTCACCGGTAAAGATGTCGAACCCAGGAGCTCGAGGAAACGGAACGAGAGGTGAATTGTAAGTGTCCAAAGAGATTAATCCGCCCGGGAAATGTAATCCTTTGGATTCGCCAAACAAACTCTCTCTCTTACTCAACAGCAGCGCTGTGTATCTCATCTCTCTGTGTCGAGTCGCTTGCCGGTTCCGGTTTTATACCGGCACACATGACCCGACGCCGCTTCCGAGCTCTCTCGCGCTGTGATTGCACATGCTCGCGAGAACTTAACCCTGTGACCCACACTGGTCTTTTGGGTCAATTAAAACCATATAGGGCCCATTTCCTTGTGAAGATGAGCAGCATTAGCTCCTTAACCCTTTCCCTGCTACTTAAAATGCCCCTTTATGTGGCCGCGCTACATAGTCTGTTGATATTCAATTTTAAGATCCAATATCGAGCAGACAAGCGGAACCTAGACGGTCTCTTATGACAGGCCTTTGGACAATTTTGTCTTTCAAAAGGAATCAAGCAATTCACCCTTCACCATTTAGCAGAATCAAAACAACTGACAATTCTGCCAGCAGCGGTGAAGGCTCTCTGTGAAAGACAACAAGTGTATCAGAGCTCTGATAATTTAGATCTGTCATGTTTCCAACCTCTCGTGTTCGAGTCTTTGTCTTTGCAGTGTTAGTGCGGTACCCCAAGATTTCCAGCAAGGGGACACCCATGCTCTTTCAGTTCTTCCCTGAATGAGCTGACCCAAGAAGTCTGTGAAAAAAACAGATGTAGAAGTAGAGCCGGTAGAAGTAGCCTCATAGCTGATAGAATAGAACAGATTGAGTTCAGTGTTGTTTCAAAGAAAGTAAGACCAAGGAGGTCTTTGCTCCTCCATCACCTCTGGAGTGATGGAGGAGCAAAAAAGTTTGGGCACATGCCCACCACTAGTTCACAATGTGACATTACTTCCTTCCTTAGCTCCAAACTCACTGCTGCCGCTGGCACTGTGTATAGGGAGGGAGTAAGACCTTAGCCTTATTAAGGACTTGACCCAAGGTCTGTGCCAGGTGCCTCCAATGTCTGGTGGTTCTCCACCAGTGTAAGTTCTTTGATTTGGGTGAGACCACAGACACATAGCAAGGTCTTACGGGAAAAGAATATTTTTATTAGGAATAATGGAAAAAAAGGAAAAGCAACTGAGAAGGGAGGAAGGAAGAGAGGGGAAGGAAAGAAGTTCAGGTTGCATGTTCAGGTCCAGGCAGTGAGTAGTGACAGAGTGGCAGAGTGGCTCATGCAGGCCTTCACATTATGTCATCCTTATGGCACTAAAATGGCGGCTATGAAGTTCCCAGGGTGCATGGCATCACCCTTTTTTCATGCTACATACAGGTTGTGCAGGTCGATCAGCAGTGGCTTCCTCGACCACCCTGGTGGCGTGAGCTCTAGCACGTAGATTGACAGTGGGCAGTTCACCTGCCTTGGTCCCTCAAGCTTGAACAGGTCCAGTGTGTGTTTCGTCTGGCCGCCTTTTTTTGTGGCCTCTATGAGATGGGTTGTCGATGCTCACAGTGGCATATACACTTACTTAAAGGATTATTAGGAACACCTGTTCAATTTATCATCAATGCAATTATCTAATCAACCGATCACATGGCAGTTGCTTCAATGCATTTAGGGGTGTGGTCCTGGTCAATACAATCTCCTGAACTCCAAACTGAATGTCAGAATGGGAAAAAAAGGTGATTTAAGCCATTTTGAGCGTGGCATGGTTGTTGGTGCCAGACGGGACGGTCTGAGTATTTCACAATCTGCTCAGTTACTGGGATTTTCACGCTCAACCATTTCTAGGGTTTACAAAGAATGGTGTGAAAAGGGAAAAACATCTAGTATGCGGCAGTATCATAATCACATAATCACAAACTAGCACAGATACATATGATCAAGTGTTCAACTGTTGTTTTCATTTGTTTCTATGACAATTATAATAATTATTAATATTATTACCGATTAGCCAACTCTTTGACTATTTAAAACAAAGTCGGCTCCCATTTTTTTGCCCATTGAAGTTGTTGGTTCAAGTAAATGTTTTTTTAAATACCCAAACAATCCCCCAACAATTAAAACACGCACACATGACTTAAAAAAAATGTATTCTTCCAAAACTAGTCAAAGGTAAAACAGTAATTTGTATAAAACAGGTGAATACATATTGTATTTTGCTTAAAGGTCAGTAAAATACCTGGATAACACCAGCTGCTTATCAGTCTCTATCTGGTTCTTTTATATTAAAATATCCATTTAAAAAACTATTAAAGATGGAACAGTTTAAGTTTCCCCCAAAGTGTCAGACGTTTTGTAATTCTATGTTCAGAATATAGACCTGACCAAATATCATTCTAAAGCTGTTGCACTGTGACGTCATTCCTACTACAGCTCCCTCAACAGCTTGTTCAGGCTCCTCCAGCATCTCCAAAAGGCCAGCCGTCACCCGTCTGACCCCAATCCTCCACAGCAGAGCTCTGATTAATGAGAACAGGAGAATATAGTGAAGACAAAGATAAATAAACTTTATAGAATATATAGTTGTAATAAAAATAAAAGATATTAGTAAACCTACACCACAGAGTGTGTAAAATACTGTTTTGAGGAATTCTAGAATGTAAATAAACTGTGCTAATGTTAACCATTAAACTTTTTTAGCGTTAACCACGGTCCGTCTGCATTAAATATACCGAGAATTTACCTAATGCGCTTTTCATACAAATAAGTTAAGCGATATAACACTCGTACAGTAGTTACCTAATTGGAATGGTTATTAACGTCACGCTCATCGCCGTGTAAAAACGTCAGCGGCCAAAATAAATCAGTTGCATTTCAAAGTCATTCGTAAAATGGCCACCAGGTGGCGCAAAGTGACATTTTCGCTCGTTGCAGTAATAGTAACTGTTATATAGCGTATCTCTGTGTCTGTTTATTTTTATTTAAGTTCTGGATTATTTCAGGTACTTTAAACATATTGTTGGGTTACTCATGTTGGCTCATATGAGATGTAGTTTACAAATAAACACCTGGTTGGGTTATTTTGACCCAACAACTGGTTTATTCATTATTCTTTCGTTTCTCCAAATGGCAGCCTGCAAAATGTTAGAAATATTACTGTTATTATGTCACAAGTGTAGTTTTAAAAGTTGTTTAGGCAGGAATGCGTGTGTATACAGCTCAAAACCTCCGTCAGTTATTAAAGATAGCGTCTATTTCTAAATCTCCCGGCGCTCTGCGCATAACACCGGGCCAACTCATGTCGGAAAGAATTTATAAACGTTTTCTAAACGTGGGCTATTGTTTTTTTACTTATTATATTTGTTAATTTAATTTAAATGAGGTTTGGGCTCAGGACTTCAGCACCGTAATCCCCCTCTTTAATTTCCTACGTAGTCTAAATCAGCACTCAGCCGCATGCATGAAGTTTTCCAGAGCGCACCAGCAGAAGAAGACTAATGATTATGAATAAGTCGGGGAAAACAGCAAGCAGCAATCCACTGTAACCCAACAAAACCCAAGTATTTTATAGCGCAGGGTGCAAGTCCGGGATCATTAGCAAGGATAGCTCACCAGCCGTGCCTTATTCCGTCATGTCATGTGGGCATTATAAGATTTGTATTGAAAACTTCTAACTAAAAAGTGGCAGCTGGCACGCCTAAAATCGACGCAGGTTAATTTTTTTATAGTCTAAATAAAAATCCTCCGCTTTAATTTCCTATAGTCTAATCAGCGCTCAACCGCACGCATAGTTTTCCCGAGCGCGAGGAATTTTTTGTGCTAAATGATATTTATGCAGTATAATTAGGGCCTCTTATTCCTATTAATCCTGGGTTGTTGTTTTTTTTAGTGTCACTGTGGGTGCTTTACAATGCCAGACAACATTTAAATACAAATGATTTATCCTCCCCAGGTGTGAATCAGCTGTTCTCACCTATACATTCAAAGAAACTAAAATACACCTCTCTCCACTTTAAAAATCTCTTGAATCTGAGGCTGACTTTCAATGATTTAAATTTGTTAATCTTCTGGATTCTAGATTCTAAAGTTGACATTGTTACCTTTTTTAATCCTTGAAATGGAAGAGATTTTCCTTATGATGGCATAAATTGCATTGTTCTTAATTAGTCTATACACAATAATATACTTTGGTATTTTTTTGGTTTATTAATCCTCGTGCCTGGTTTAGGTTTAGTATTTAGTGCGCATCTTTTATATTACAGCTATATTATAACACTTAGAAATACCTTTTATGGGGGGTTAAGTGACTGATGTGCCTAACATTTTTCAGCTGAGCCTTTGTTTCACTGAAGAATCAACGACCGTGACACCCCTCTCTCTCTCTCTCACACACACACACACACACACACACACACACACACACAGAGCAGACCAAATCATTAGCACGTCCCTCCCCCAAACAGCGCAGCCATGTACTTTCTATCCATTTACTTACATCTGAACTGAGTCGTTTACATAAGTCACTGATCAATAGCTCATCATATCAATTTATTCATACAGATGAAACTGTTTTACATGGAGATTTACAGGCTTATTACTGAATGATTTACTCTTACAGAGCCATAAGAACAAGGGCAGCTGGAACACCTAAAACAGATGCAGAATAATTTTTTATAATCTAAATAAAAAAGTTTATCTAAACGTGGGCTATCGTTATTTACTTACAGTTTTGTAAATTTGTTTAATGTTTAACCTAATTTCCTAAGGGTTTACCAGCGGTGGTACAGCGCAACGGGAGTCATTATTTACTATTAAAGGAAATTATGATGATCTGCCACGGCTTGCGCCTGTGATGGGTGTGCACCCAAATCTACTATCGCTACTCGCGCACTCCGTAGGCTCCCTGAATAGGCGGCAAAGGGATGGAGCCGTCTATTCGTGCCGGCTGGCGATAATTAACGTTAATATAATCTTGTGCTTGCTCCACATTATAAAAGCAAGGCGCGGAGTTCAGTTCTAGGTCCGGGAAGTACGTGATGTGGTGGAGAATAGGAAAGTGGCATGTGTCGCACAGCCCCCGGAAGTACACATGCACAACCTTTATCCCTTTCCCTTTCTTTCACAAGCAGCCGCGGCAAGTCGTGGGATCCCTTTTCCGAAAACGTGCGTTTTGAAAGGCCAGATCTGTATCTCCATTTTGGTAAATAAATAGGAAAAAGGCAGCTTTGTGAAATAGAGGGGAAACAAGTTTATGCCTAGAGGCTCTTTTAGCACTTTCTCAGAACAAGCCTCTTCTTGAAAGACATTTCTATGGCTCAGAGATGACTATATTTTACAAGTATATTATCCAGCATTTTTACAACAGCATCATTGTCTTATTTTATTTGATGGTTACAGGGTGGTTACTTACAATGCCTCTATTGTAGTAAATCAGTCTCACATGAGGCACTCTTTGCTCTTATTAGGGTATGACAGCAAGTTCTTGTTAAATAAAAGCATGGTTTGCATAAATTGTCTTTTGAAAGCATTGGTACATAGAGGATGCTTTGTTCAAATGTTTTATGTTTTAACCACACTGCCTGGCCAAAACAAAGTTGCACGTATTCAAAAATTTTGTTGGATTTTGTTAGATTTAGTTTGGATTACAAGCTGTATTAACTTTTGAATAGTTTTCAAACATATGCATATGTTACCTTTATTTCCAGAGTTGCATTTATTTGTTGGTCTAGATTTTTTATTGTTGAGTGAGTCGAACATAAAAGGCTCTGTCCACCATATCTCAAAGACTTTAAATTTAAGTTAATTTGAGTTAAGTTTAAGACCTTCTGGTGGCCAATTCAAGTGTGAGAAACATCCCTCATGCCTGCAGAACCACTTTTACAGTTTAAGCTCGATAAATCTTTGCACTGTTGCAATATGGTTACACTTTTTCTATTGGTTCGAAGTCCAATCTTTATGATCCCTACAAACTAAAGCTTTTTTAAAATTAGCCTAACAATTTAAGTGCTTTCCCTACACAGCTAATTAGTTTTAATCTGAGTTCTTGTTGCACCGCGTATGTGGAATCGCTCGTTTTCATAATTAAACTTAGCTTAATTCTACTTCACCAAGCGCACTCTTATCATGTAATTTCTTTGGTTGATGTGGGCCAATAATATGAACCTTTTAAAACACCATAAATGTTTTCCACAAAAAGGGGATATGTTATCTGACATGGTTAAGAAATAAAAAGCTACTCACTGTCCCATTTATAGTTAAAATAATGAGTACCAGCAGAAACACAATAACTACAGAAAGGATCCAATTAAAATTTAACCATTCTAAAATATAACGATTTGCTTACTTAAATCCAACATCAACTTTATTTTGGCATCAGTGTATCATACTTAAAGGTTGCTGTTGAAAATATCCTAATGAGGTCAGCTTTAAATCCCTTGTTCCAGCAGATGCACTAGTTAATTCATTAGGTTGGTTGTGTCTCTCCAGGTCTAAGTATTCGAGGAGCCCAGGAGGAGGACCCTCCTGATCCTCAGCTCATGCGTCTGGACAACATGCTGCTGGCAGAGGGTGTTGCTGGTCCGGAAAAAGGCGGTGGATCAGCCACTGTGGCAGCGGCTGCAACAGCATCAGGAAGTCCTACTGACAACTCCATTGAACACTCAGACTATAGGGCCAAACTCTCACAGATCAGACAAATCTACCATACAGAGCTGGAGAAATATGAACAGGTCAGGGTCAATCCAGCAGAGCTAAATTATTTTGCTTAGTAAATGTGTCCAACATCAATAAAAGGGAGCAATGGACCTCAGGGAAGCTCAGTGGTTAAGACATTGTACTACTGATCTGAAGGTCAAATATTCAAACTCCAGCACCACCAAGCTTTCACTGTTGGGCCCTTGAGCAAGGCTTTTAGCCTTTATTTGCACACGATGTATAATGAGTAAGTCACTGTGTATAAGGATGTTATAGAAAAATGTCATAAATGTAAATTCTGACTTTAATTTAATCTGACTGAAACTACCAAACAGGTTTCAGGTTATACAACACATACATTGCGGAGCTGTAAGACTAAAATATTCCCTATGTCTTTAAGCTATTATCAATGAATGAACATATATAGAATGGAGCCCATCCATATGGTTTACTTATGTATTTATTTGGCTCTACAGTAAATACTTTTGGCATTGTTGACAAATCAATTCATTTAAAAGTACTTTGAGCTGTTTTAATAATTTTGCTCACTTAAACATTGGGTGGTCTGCCATCAAAGGTGCCAAGTCGTTTAGCACATAAACAACTTGGCACCTTTGATGGCAGTCCACCCAATGTTCTTAAATATCAGGAAATGAAAACTGAAATCCTTACTGTTATATGTCTCAAAGAATAAAACCTATAGCTGCTTACAATCTACATTTATTTGAAGGGCTATTCCAGAGGTTGGGTCCTCAGCAAAGTAATGTCCCCTACAACATTAATCACTGGCATGATGTCAGAGGTCATTGCTTCCAACTATCACTAAGCAGGTCAGCCTAAATGAATGTGTGGATGGATTGAAGGCCTAAACTGTACAGACTGGCTCACAGTAGCTCAAACTTGTGTTCCTTAAACCAGTCTTGAATGATTTTTGCTGTTTAGCAGGGTGAAAAATGCAATTGCCCCAGGCAACACTGTTTGCATAAAGGGGGCATACCTAGGCAGTGTTCAGAATGACATTAATTTCAGTGTCATGTCAAATCACCTGTTTCTTCAAGTCATGGATTATATTAAAGTGTACAGAAATGTCAATGAATCTTGAGGCCCACATGCATGGCAACTGATGAGACAGGACTGTTTCTTTACTCCCTAACTTTCAATCATCTTCCACAGCCAATAAGAATTCCCCATTCACTTGTTAATCACCAAACACCATGTTTGATGCTAGTCAGAAGGAGAGGTAGTTAAAGTAACAATGGCATTAGTTTCAGAGCATGCTGCAGTTTGGGAGTCTCTTTTTTGCAGGCATGTTACATATTGTTCAAAGTTGTTGATTTATAGTTGTTTAAATGTGTAGCCACACAGTACAAGTGTTTAGCTACAGTAGATTGCAGTGCTTTTAAACTAATCATCATTGTGGGTTATACAGTAATGTATTTCTAAATATAACAATCTTGTTATATTGTAGCACCTTAATTTGTCCATTCTTTAAGGAACAGTACCACATTTAATAAAAATGATTCCTAAAATCTGATCCTAATTTTTATAGTTAATTTTCAAGTTATCACATTAGTTAGAATTATTATTATTATTATTATTATTATTATTACTACTACTATTACTATTATTATTATTATTAATAGCATTAGCATTAAAATAATATATTGCTCGCTCATATTTATGGCTAACGCACACATTATTAAGATCTTTATATCCAAGTGTTTTATCATAACAGTAACCACTACTTTTACAGGCAACATCACTAAATCCTACAAAACAAACATAATTTATAAATAAGTGTGTGAATAAATATTGGTTGATTTGATGGAAACAGACATCCTTTTGTTCTTACTGGCCAACCTGTGGTGTTACCAAATCCTTGAACTGCACCTGAATACATCTAAGTTTGAGATTCAGATAATTACCCCTTATTAGTCAGTAATACAACAATTTAAGGTACGTGCCAAATAACAAAGTAACACACAAATAAATTCCAGGACCCAAGGTTTCCCATCAGAACATCACCCAAAGCATCACACTACCCCCACCGGGTTGTCTTCTTTCCATAGTGTATGCTGGTGCCATCTTTTCCCTAGGAAAGTGACACATATTCAATTCAATTCAATTTTATTTATATAGCGCTTTTAACAATGGTCATTGTCTTAAAGCAGCTTTACAAAAATGAAAGAAATTCATAAAAAAATAATAATAATAAATAAATAATAATAATAATAATAATAATAATAATAATAAATTGTGTATGTGTAAGAAAAATGTGTCTAGATAATAATGAGATGAATGAATGAAATGTCTCTGATGAGCAAGCCAAGGGTGACGGCTACAGTGGCTAGGAAAAACTCCCTGAGATGGCAATAGGAAGAAACCTTGAGAGGAACAAGACTCAACAGGAAACCCATCCTCATTTGGGTGATAATAGATAGAGATGATATAACATCATGTATGTTATGCAGCTAAAAGTACAATATAACAGAAATTCTTTAAATTAACATGAAGTCCAGTTCAGCATAGGGATGAGTCAGTAGGTACAGAGGGCAGATGGGGTCTGGATCACTGGGAGCACAGGAGCAGCATGTGTAGCTCCAACCATCATAAAGCAGAATCCAGCTAGAGCTGGTCCTTCTCTGGATGCCTCAGGATCCTCGCAGGGTTGGCCTTTGTCTACTGAAGCTGGTACAATCTCCAGATGCCTTGGGATGGGTAGAAAAGTACAGAACAGATGAAGAGAATTAGCGTAGTTGCCGTTCAGGATAGATGTACTAAAGTATGAAGTTATGGGATGAGTTACGCGTATGCCAGATTAAAGAGATGCGTCTTGAGTCTACTTTTAAACTGGGAAACTGTGTCTGAGCCCCAAACACTGTCTGGAAGGCTATTCCAAAGCTTTGGAGCTAAATATGAAAAAGCCCTACCCCCTTTTGTAGATTTTGAAATTCTGGGAATTAAAAGAAGTCCAGAGTTTTGTGATCTTAAGAAGCATCGTGGATTGTAGCGTATCAGAAGACTGGTTAGGTATGTGGGAGCTAAACCATTTAAAGCCTTGTATGTAAGTAATACTATTTTGTAATTAATTCTAAACTGAACAGGTAGCCAGTGCAGGGATGATAATATTGGGGTTATATGATCATATTTTCTGGATCTAGTAAGAACCCTGGTGGCTGCATTTTGGACTAACTGAAGCTTGTTTATTAAGGATGCAGGACAACCAGTAATGCATTACAATAGTCCAGTCTGGAGGTCATGAATGCATGAACTAGCTTTTCTGCATCAGATACGGATAAGATGCTCCTAAGTTTAGCAATATTTTTAAGATGGAAAAAGGCTGTTTTTGTGATATTGGAAAAAAAAAATTTAAAGGACAAGTTACTGTCTAATATTATGCCCAGGTCTTTTACTGTTAAGCTAGTAGTAACAGTGCATCCTTCTAAACGGAGGCTAAATTGTGAAAGCTGTTGTGTGCTGGTTTTTGGGCCGATGAGTAATATCTCTGTCTTGTCTGAGTTTAGTAAAAGAAAGTTATTGGTCATCCAATCTTTTATGTCCTGGACACACTCAGTTAATCTAGACAACTTAGGTATTTCGTCTGGTTTTGTTGAGATATATAATTGTGTATCATCAGCATAACAATGGAAACTAATCCCATGTCTTCTAATGATGTTACCCAAGGGAAGCATGTATATTGAGAACAGCAGAGGTCCTAAAACTGACCCTTGGGGACCCCACAGTATGCACATATGCACAGTTTTGGAGTTGCTCTGACCGAGTCCTCGGGCCATCACAATTTGGCTCTTGTCAAAAATGCTCAAATTCTTACATTTGCTCAGTTTTGCATCAATATGTCCCACCTCTTTCCATTTGCCAATGTAAGAGTTCAATTAATGTTATTCAATTCACTTACCAGTGGTTATAAAGTTTTGGCAGATTGGTGTATATATCCAATTCCATGGTGATCGCACACATGCTCCCAAATGACAGAGCTGAAAAACATTCACCTCATCATCCAGAGATCACACATTTCTTCAGGAATCTGTAGCTGAGAGTCTTTGGGTCTTGGGATTACATTGGACACAAGGACACATGACATACTTACTCTGATGCCAATCATGGGTGTCTGCAACTCACACAGATAGCGTTCTCCTTCTTCCCATAACAGTGTATTCGCAAGCAGATTAAAAAGTTGCGGTTGGCTAGCCTCTTATGTCTTGGAGGAAGCATGTGACCCCAATTGGTAGTTGTTGCCAGCATTTGGATTTTATTTGTATTAAGAAAAGCCTTTTCTTTTTAGATTTGTTTGTGTAAGAAAAGTCCTGTAATGTAAATACAAAAACTTTGTATCAACAGATCAGAAAAAAACTACATCTCTAGTAGTATTACTATTTTAATTTACTGGAACTAATGGGCTAGGTGACTCTTAGGACTTTTTAGTGTTTACTGTTTTAGTGTTTTAGTGTTTTTTCATGAAGATGACCTAAGGACCTCTTTTTAAAGAGGTTTGAGTTGTAAAGACCTTTTATAGACACCCTGAGGGATTGCCTGCATGCCCACAGGACACTAAGTAGGGAAAAGGATATTCCATAAGCACTGATGGGTGTGATGGACAGGTATTCACAAACTTGCATTGTTGAATTGTTCCTGGCTCTTTTTTAATGTTCATTGGATTAGAGTTAAATTAGACACCACCAAGTGCTAAAGGCAATTCAGCTTTTTCAGTTATACCCTTCTCAAAAAGTCAAGTCTGTCATGAACAGCATAAACTGTTTCTCTATTACAAAGAGCTGATTCTTTTAATTCTTGCTACAGTTGAATTGAATACAATCAACATAATAGGGTTTCAGCCACATAACTTTAAATAATTATTAATGCATATGTATTGACATCAGTTGATCAGACACATTCATCAGAAGCAAAATAATTTATATGTATTTTTTCTGTCTGATTAATGTCAAGCGCCAAAGCTAGACACTCAAATGGACCACATGTCCAAAATTTTATGGACATTTGATGAGAGTATATAAGCAATTTCTGAGTGTATATAAGCAATTTGTGCTCCTTGTTCACAGAGTCGCCTGCTCTGATCCCCCGCTCAAAGCTTCACCAGGCTGCTCTGTTCATTATTGCTCGGCTCGCAACTAAAATTGCATCCTGCTTCTCGCAAATTGCTATTTTGCCATTTAGATTGAAAAATGCTGGATGACTATGCAAGACACTGATGCATTCAGACTCATGGTGTGAGCGTTACTGAAGTGAAATTAGAGTGGAACTTGCTGCATTCTTTATAAAAAAGTTAATTTGCTCTGTCCAAAATCTGTCCACTTATGCTTAACTTGACTCATACTGTATGGTCTGCAGATCATGATAACAGCCTATGAGGGCCGTTTTAGAACTGTTGTCACAAAGTTGGACTTTTCAATGTTTTAGTATGTTGGGAAAAGATATGTTCCAGTATGACACATGACAAGCCTTTGAGATCAACAGCCACAAATTCTCATAGCCATGTCCCAAAATCTAGCAGAAAGCCATCATAACAGCAAAGGGGAACAATTTTGTGCCAATGGAATCAGAATGGGATGTTCAGTAATCAGGTGTCCACATACTTTTAACCATAAAGCATAATTACAAAATTCACAATAGTTGTAATAAAGCAACTTTTTAAAGTTCAATGGCTCATTTCTAATCCAAAAGAACTAACAAACAATTACTTATAAACAATTCATAAAAATCACAATTAAATGTCTCTGACCTTCCCCAGGCATGTAATGAATTCACAACCCATGTGATGAACCTGTTGCGGGAGCAGTCACGTACACGGCCCATCTCCCCCAAAGAGATTGAGCGTATGGTCAGCATCATTCATCGCAAGTTCAGTTCCATCCAGATGCAGCTCAAACAAAGCACCTGTGAAGCTGTCATGATCCTGAGGTCTCGGTTTCTTGATGCCAGGTCTGTTTTTGAATTTAGCATTTTAATTTGACCCTTGGAGTTGGTCAGTAGTTGCTGTACTGTCTAAGTTCAAGTAGCCTACAATCTCTGATACCCTTCCCTTTCCAAACACAAACACCTCAATTTGTTACTGAAATTATGGCAACGGTTTACAGATGGCCTGAGAATTGGCAAGCTATGCACCTACTGTAAAAACACAAAAATATGATGCTTTTGTTGAAGTAATTTGTGTTTGCTGTATATGAGACCAACAGCAAGATCTACTAGACTACAGTTGGTGCAAATTAGAAAGGTCAATAGTAAGACAAAGAGACAAACAGTTGAATAAGTGCAGTTCAGTATAAAAAGCATGTTCAAATGTCTCCTGGCCATAGCTGATACTAATTTAAAATGCATTAAACAATGTGAAAGAAAAAAAAAAAACTATCAGCAGCACGGCCAAGACAGCATTTAGAATGGCAACAAAGCACAATTCCATCCTTTAATCATATAAATAAATTAAACAGAGTGGTACTAACCTATGCACTTTTAGTTTTTATATCTGTTTTCTCTGGGTTTTTTGTATCTCTTACTAGATTTCGAAAAATATATTTTAATTTTCACATCTAAGAAAAAGATACATGTAGATCTCCATAAAACAGCTTGTGTCTGTGTGTGTTGTTTGGTATGGCGTTGGGGGTTGAGTGGTGTAGTCTCTTCCAAGTTCGATTTTTTTTCTTTTGAAGAAGTAATTGTTATTTTTGTCCTTCAGTCCTCTCAGTCTGATCCAGCACTGTTATCTCCCATTTCTGTTATTCTTAATAATTAACTTTTTTCTTCTCTTCTTTCTCACCATATCTCAGACGAAAAAGACGTAATTTCAGCAAACAAGCCACAGAGATCTTGAATGAATACTTCTACTCCCACCTCAGTAACCCTTACCCCAGTGAAGAGGCTAAAGAAGAACTGGCTAAAAAATGCAGCATTACAGTATCCCAGGTGAGGCCTACTGTACTGACTGGCCTAAACATACAGACAGCAAATATCTACCAAGTATCAGAGACACTATCTAGACAAGCAAAGCTCCAAAAGCTAAAGCAATGTTAATAATAAGTAAATATGTTAAAATGGTGCTATTAAGTAGTTACTCATAATAATGAACACAAAAGATTTTCTTTTTGGAGCCTAAATAAAACTTGTGATTATTTGAAGGTTGGCATGATTAAAAGTTTAAAACTTGTACGCCACATTTTTCTTTGCTCAAATGATTGAAATGCACTTAGTATCCACCCACTATTTGTAAAATCCCATTTTAGCTGCTATACCTTTTAGCATCCATATTAGTGCATTCTTGCATGTCAAAGCTAGACACTTAAATAGACCATATGTCCAAAATTTTGTGGACATTTGATGAGCGTATATAAGCAATTTCTGAGAGTGTATAAGCAATTTCAGTATTCATATTAGTGCATTTGTAAAATCCCATGTTAGCTGCTATACCTTTTAATATCCATATTAGTGCATTCTTGCATGTCAAAGCTAGACACTTAAATCGACCATATATCCAAAATTTTATGGACATTTGATGAGAGTATATAAGCAATTTCTAAGAGTATATAAGCAATTTCTGCTCCTTATTCACAGAGTCGCCTGCTCTGATCCCCCACTCAATGCTTCACCAGGCTGCGTTCATTATTACTCAGCTCTTAACTGAAATTGCATCCTGCTTCTCTCAAATTGCTATTTTGCCAATTAGACTAAAAATGTTGGATGACTATGCAAAACACAGATGCATTCTATGTCAGGGTTGGGCATATTTCAGGCTCATGATGTGAGCGTTACTCACACCTGAGCGGCTGTGGCTCTTTGTAAAAATTAAGCAATAGAGGTGACAGAATAAAACATTACAATGAATTTGATTATCCCGTTCCAAAAATTACAAAGCTAACATATATCTGGAGGCAGTTGTGCCCCACCCCCAACTGTTTCCCCACAGATAAAAACTGGTTTTAGCACATGAAGCCACATTGGCATTATTTTACAAAGTGAAGTAATATGAGCCTGGAGCATGTTCTACAGAAAATGTTTACATGTCAATATTTGTTTTCTGTGGGGAGGGGGTTGTAGAGGGCCGTTGAGGAATCAAATACTGTAAAAGAAATTTTTTTTTGCCTTCAGGGGGTGGGAAGCACCATCACAGTGGCACAGGTATGTCAGTCTTCTCCTGTTCCACAATTTGTTCTGATTTGTTTATATACACAGATGGTACTCAACCAGAAAAATGGTTTAACCGCTGTGTGTCCCGCAGCGACAGCATTAGGGGTGTGCATTTGCTGGCTTTACCACTAAGTGGCGTTATAACTATAGATTTGGATCATCCTCTCAAGAATTAATAAGACTCAACTCATGTTGTAGCAGATAAATTCTGGTGAAACATTCTAACGAATTCAAATTTACAGTACAAATTTTGAATTTAAATTAAATGTAGGTGTTTCTTACTATCTTATATATTTTTACCTTATAGATTTTATCACGTGTAATACTAGTGTAGCCTGAAAACAGACTCTGGGTGTGTGTCAGAAAAGGTGGGTGTGCCACATTTACTGACAGATTATTGTGAAAAAAACTATATAATAAAACTAAAAAAGATACATAACCTTTATAAGACTCTACTTTTATTTTAGTGCACCTACAATGAAGACAAAATGTTCTGATTTTGTAAAATAATTAAACAGGGTGCACTATTCTGTATTGTTTTTTATTAACTTGATTGCATCAAAAAATTCATTCTTGTACATTTGCCTACTTGCCTGTAAGGGTTGCCCACTAGAGGGCACTGTGTTTAGTTTGTAGTTTTTGTTGGTGGACTCAGTTTCCCAGGATGCACCTCGGTCAGATGATGCAGGTGCTCACCTGAACGAGGTAGCTCATTACTCTCGTTATAAATAGCTGGTTGTTCTGGGAAACTGGGTCAAGCATTAATGTTAATTTCAGTTCTGTTAAGTGTATTTTGTTTTGTCTTGTTATGGTCTGTTTAAGTAGAGTTGGCATTTGGTTTCTGGATTTAAGTTTATATCTGTCTTGATTTAGTTTATGTCTGTTTGTCTCTGTGTCTCCTAGCAGGATTAGCCTCTAGGAGAATTAGCCTTTTGTGCTTACCCTCATGTGTGAGTAACCTCCTTTGCATGTATAGTTCTTAGTCTGTATAAATACTAACCAGTGCACTACTAACCTGCTTAGATCTTAGTCTGTTTAGATACTAACCTGTTTAGCCACTAACCTTTAGAGTCACTAACCTTTAGAGCCCCTTGGGTCTCTGGCTGTTATCCTGTTTAGCAATTAGTCTGTTTAGCTAGCTTAGTAGCTAATGTGCATAACGGCGCGTGTGTGTGTGTTAACCCCCTGCATGTATAGTCCCTAGTGTTTAGTCCGCTAGTCTGTTTAGTGTGTCTTGTCCGGTTTGTATCCCATGTCTGTACTGTATATTAGGTTGTGTGATCCCTTGTCTGTGTATTAGTTTATTGGTTTTGATTATAGTAGGCTCCCAAGTTCAAGCCAACTCCCTTTGTTCTTTGTTTGGTTTGTTTATTAAAAGACTGTTTCAACATCATCCCCCTCTGCGTCTATGCCTGCCACACCATGCCCTGTATGACATTTCCTCACAGATGGAAAAAAATATATATATACTATAATATAAGCAAAATGTCTAATTGCTTAAACTAATGAAAAACAAATTTTAGATTATGTAATTTGTATGAAACGTGAATATAGGCGCATCCACTGATGACTGCATGACAGATTACCTTCATTACTATAGCTAAAAAAACACAGAATTCATCAATGACCTATTAAAATGGTTAGAGTCAGTCTCCGTGCTGTTTTTCCCGACACATTCATAATTAGTCTACTTCTGCCGGTGCACTCTGGAAAACGTGCGGTTGAGCGCTAATTAGACTACAGTACATAGGAAAGTGTGTAAGATCACGATGCTGGCTCAACATCTCGCAGCCTAAACCTCATTTAAATTTAATTACCAGTGTAAGTATACAACAACTGACCAAGTTTAGAAGAACATTTTTTAAACTATAAAAAATAATTCTTCATCTATTTTTAGGTGTGCCAGTTGCCATTGTTATTATATGGCTCTTTGTTGGCGTAAATCATCAGTGACAACCCTGTAAATTTCCATGTAAAACAGGTACATCTGTAAATTGTTTAAATGTATGTACAGTATCATGAGCTTTTGATAATTGATTTATGTAAACAACTCATGCAAGTAAATGCTAATTGTTGAGCTGTTTGGGGGAGGTACGTGCTGATGACGTTTGGTCTGCTTTTCAGTAGTTGCCACTCTGTGATCAAAGTGTGTGTGTGTGGAGACAAGTGCCAATCTGTTTTACATATTCATGAAAAGTTGTGGATTATTCAGTGAAACAAAGGCTCTTCTGAAAGAAGTTTAGTAACATCAGCTGTGACTTCAGTACAACAGTCACTTTACCCCAAATTAAAAGGTCTTTCTGAGTGTTATAATTCAGTTTTAACATAAGTATACACTAAATAAACACCAAGTACTAAACCTAAACCGGCATATTCAGAGAGACTCAACCCTGAGAGGTTGTCCACGGACCACTTCAACGGATTCTGCAACTAACATTGTTACCGTTTTTCAATCCCCGGAAGGGAAAAGACAGAGATTTTCCTAATCATAATATGCGTTGTATTGTTTTTAATCACGTTATACACAACTCATGAATTATTTTGCTATTTTACAAATGGAATCATTTTATTTGGATTTTTTTATAGAATATTTTAAATTTATATTTTATAAAAATGGACCAGCACTGTTAGTGGTCCATTTTTATAAAATATAAAATTAAAATATTAAAATAGAAAATACCAAAGAAAATTGTGTATATACTGATTAAAAAAACTACACAACAAATCTTATGATAAGGAAAATCTCCATCTCTTCCATTCCAGGGATTGAAAAACCCTCAGATCCAAGAGGGTTAAAAGTAATCCTCGTCCCAGGAGCTGACTTGAGTTATCTGAAAGTGGGGAAAGGTGCATTTTTGTTTTTCTCACTGGCCTCACTGTTTTTGTGAGAGGAATCTGAATGTACAGTGGAACCTCGGATTACGAGTAAAGTGATTTACGAGTGTTCCGGAAGACGAGCAAAGATTGTTAATAAATTTTGACTTAAAAAAACGAGCGTTGTCGTAGTTTACGAGCTCCGAGTATTATGTATAATGCATGCGCTTCTTTTTTTGACACCGAGAGTCGCGTCATCACAACTGAGCCAACGGTTTTTCTCTCTCTGGGGCTGCGGGTATTCATCTCCCCTGATGGGACTTAGTGCTCGTCTCTTACTGGTATAATCAATCCGTGTGTGTGTGTGTTTCTTTCTCTTGCGCTGCAGAGTGTGTGTGTTATGTGTGTGCGCGCATAATTTGACACCACCGGTTCACACACACACACACACGCTCTCTTTCTCTCTCGCCTTTACTGTGCATCAGTGTTTGAGTGTGTGTGTTATGTGTGTTTTTCTTTCTCTTGCCTTGCAGAGTGTGTTATGTGTGTGCGCGCGTAATTTGACACCGCGCAGGTTCGCACACACTCTCTTGTCGTTAGTGTGTGTCAGCGTTTGAGTGTGTTATGTGTGTGTGCGCGCGTAATTTGACACCGTTGCCGGTTCACACACTCTCTCTCCCTTTCTCTCTCTCGCCTTTAATGTGTGTGTGTGTGTGTGTGTGTGTGAAAAAGAAAGGGGGTGCTTTATGGAGTTAATTATGTGCCAAAATTTAACAAACAAATACAATCTGCTTTGCAAAGAAAAAAACGTCTTTCTCACAAATGCAGCGTTTTGCAAACAAACACAATCCGATTTGCAAAGAAAAAAATTCGACTTTCTCACAAATGTGCCAAACGTATTTTCTCACAAATGCACCCACCGTATTTTCTTACACATGCACCCATCGTATTTTCTCACAAATGCAATGAAGCAACTTCCTCTTCCAAAACAGCAGATGGCGCTATCGGTCAATTTACTCTATTCTCCCGAGACCTCAAACAACGTGTTTATATGGTTTACCCTTATGTCCCAGAGAAATATGAGTGGGGAACAGTTTTGAGGTGTCCATTATATATCCAGACAGCCAGACATATTAACAATCCACTATCTTTAGGATAGAGCCCTGTAGGGGAATACAGTTATATCAAACCACAGTTGCATTTCTCGGGAGAATAGAGTAAATTGACCGATTAAATTAATTTAATTTCCTGATAGTAGGCTGTCTGATAGTGTTAACTATGCAAATGTCCTGGTTCGTGAATATGAGAACATATCTTATTTAAAACATAAAAATGTGTCGCCATCATTAGAGGACATGCAAGAACTATATATATATATATATATAAATATATATATATATATAGAATAATTATTTAATCCATTATTTGACCACGGCTGGAAATAATAGCTGGAATGTGATTGTGAATTTATGACTAAAATAAAGCTGTCCGTCGGCGTGAGGAAATCCGCGGCTTGTACTTTCACGTTACAAAAGCCAGCGTTTTTTATTAAAAGGCTGATAAACGCGTGTTGTACAGGATATACAATGCGACAGTGCGTTCAGTTGCTGTAATCCCTCTTTTCACCTTTGATGTAGGTGTGGAGTTATCAAGCCGGTTTCGCGGATGGGGGAATTGGCAGAATTGAGGCGTTTAAAACGATTTAACAAAACCGAGCAGACATCACTGCCTAAAATGTATTTCGCCAGATAAATAAACATAGAATAAATAGAAATAAAATGTTTATTGGTACCAATCAAACCAGACTTAATAATTACTTTTAGTGTAATTCACAAATTTACTGAATATATTATGTTTCTATGTGTATACAGTATGTGTTTGTATGTGAATATATTATATAAGTATGTGTTTGTGCCACGTCTCATATGTAACATTCATGTAAAACGCAATTCGTGATAAGTGTATGTTGTTAAAGTATTTGTGGATATGTACGTAACAACGCGGCTCGCGCGAGGGGCAGAGCTGCGCATGAACTGTTCAGAACGGGCTGGGTCGTGATATCGTGACACTCCACGTGATCATTCGGTCGCACCGGTAAAAGGTGTCAGGGCATCAGTTTAGCGCGCGCTCTCGGGTTAAAGTGCACAAAGCACAAACTCTACTCTACTCTACTCTTCCTACTATAAATCCTTAGTAATGGCATAAGCCCAGGCAGCATCTTTAGTTTTTTGTTTTAGTTTCCAGAATCCCGTCCGTTCTCGCGTAGACGGCGGAGCTCTGTTTATTTTGTGTTTTAAGTTTTCTTTTGGTTTCCTTTTAAGATTCTTAATTAATAATTCCACGCTATCTCCAAACGGAAATGTCTTCCTGTGTCTGTCATAAGCTTTTACAACAACTCTTATTTCACTGAACCCCTCTAAAGCCTAAGTAAAACATTTCTTGGTGCGGATCTCCACACCGCACCCTGTAACAATATAATTAGGAGAAAAATGTAAATTAAGGATGTCTTGAAACATAATGCAGTAACTCTTTATTCATTTGAACACAGTAAAGATGGAAATGTTACGTACATTCCTTTATTCGTCCTTTCTGTTTGTGCTTAGGTTTCACTGTTTTCCATATACATACAACGTTTGGACAACAATGTCCCGGAAGCGATATTAAATAAGGAAAATACACAATTTAGTTTCAAGACAGTTTTATTAAATATAGAATGTTTTTATGTTTTGCTGGCGAAAGACATTTTAGGCAAAGACGTCTGCTCGGGCTTGTTAAATCGTTTTAAACTCCTCAATTCTGTGAATTTCCCCATCAACGAAATCGGTTCGATAAATTCACACCTATCATGAATAAAAGGCGAGGGATTATAGTAACTGGTTTCTGTGGGTGTCGGAGTGCGCTGTCGCGTTGTATTCAGCGAATAGACTAAAACAAAATCATGTTTGTTTCAGCATTGGAAACAATATTAAATATATTTAATACTTTATTAAAGATTATTCACTTTTGTATTCTTTGTACTCATTATTTTTTCACACACGCGCGGTCATCTTTAAATTTGAACAGGAAATAATAGTGGGCTGGTAGGTAACTTTATTTTTCATATAACTTAAACGGCTGAATAAAGTTAAATATACACAATTAATTAATAATTGCGTTTGCTTTACATTTGAGCACTCATTGAGCTTTTTCATTTCATATACTACCATATCATATATTTGTGTCTAATATTGTTTTATTTTACGTTTTACAACATTACATGCAGTTTGTAAAATTTACTTGCAATTGTCTTTTTAAAATGTAACCTACATATCTACATTATAAGCATATTTAACTACTTCAGTAGAGAATGAGAAATTTGGTCGGTCTGGCTTTTAGATAAATATATTATTTGATATAATTGTATTATTTAAATAATTATCTTATTATAAATAGGATTCTTGTTCTCTATATTCTTGTCGAATATAGTCCTTCAGAGCAAGCATTGTGTCAGTAGATTCTGCGGAATCTCTTCCCACCTTTCATTCACGATAGCTATGAATTTATGGAACTGGCAAATACAGGGGTTTTAGATGAATTAAGAAGAGAGCGGACATCTCTGCCTAAAATAGATTTTAAAAAATAAATAAATAAAAATGGTTAATAGTAGCAATTGAATCAGCCTTAATAGTTGGATTTTACACTTCTTTTTATTTACTGTATTGACAGTCGTATTATGCTTTTTTTATGTTATTTATCGCTCTATATATTTTATGACATAATAATGATTTGAATAAATCGGCTCACATCGGTGCGCGCTGGTGTGTTGGAAAAGCCAGCGTTTATCTTTCGAGTAGCCTATATATTTGTGTTTGTTGTTTATCTGTCTGCATTTTTATCGATAAATCGCACGTGTTTATCATCCTTTTGATCAAAATGCTGCCTTTTGTTAAGTGAAAGTGTGAGCCACGGGTTTATAAACGCCGATAAATGAATTTTAGATGGATTTTAAAGCATCTTTTTTTAGGCCTAAATATTCATTTTTATTAATGGCCAGGTGTTCAGTTGTTCTCTGCACAGTGTATCTGCACTGAGAGTTTGTGTGTGTGTGCACGGAGAGTTTGTGTGTGTCCGTGCACGCGTCTCATACTGTACTGTAGATGTGTATGCACGGAGAGTTTGTGCGTGTGTGTTTGTGATGTATATACTCCTTCAAAAATGCTTACAACCAACCAACCAACCAACCAACCAACCCTGGCCTCCAAACTCAGAAGGCTACGTGTCATAGCTGATTTGATCTGCTGGTTACGGCGGGGCGCAGACTGCTGATCAGTGTAAAGTAGCCTGTACAAGCCAAGCCAAAAAGAACATCTTTTATTTTCAATTCAATTCAGTTTTATTTGTGTAGCGCTTTTAGCAATTTTTATTGCCGCAAAGCAGCTTTACACAATCAAAAGAATTATTTAAGTTCGTGTGAAATGTGAATTTGTATGAATCAAAATGGTCAGTTTGTCCCTGGTGAGCAAACCAAGGGCGACAGTGACAAGGAAAAACTCCCTGAGATGGTAAAAGGAAGAAACCTTGAGAGGAACCAGACTCAACAGGGAACCCATCCTCATTTGGGTGAAACAGAAAGCAGTAAATTATCTGCATTTATACAGTGTGTTAGGTGGCAGGCAGTCCAGCTATAATAGCTGATGTTAATCGATGTTAATATGGAGTCCAGTTAGTTATTGAAGACCCAGGTAGAATTGTAGGAAGTTCCAGTCCTGAACTATCGAACTGTCAAGTCCCCAGAGAAACAGTTGCCAACATGAGTCAAGGCGAGAACCATTTTCTAGGTAGAGAGAATCATCCCCAGACACCAGACGCATCCCAGAGAGACACACGGGGCATCCATGTGACGAGATCTTCAGCCAGAAGCGGGTCACCAGGATGGGTCAGACAGGTCCATAGGGCAGAGGGAGTCTGGATCACTGGCAGCTTGGGAACGACATGTGTAGCTCGACAGAGAGAGGGAAAGAGTGAAAGGGGGAGACAGGAGGAGAAAGAAAAGAGAAAGAAGGGGGGAAGAGAAAAAGAGGAGAGATGGCAGTTAGGTATGGTCACAGTCACACAATGTATAATGTGAATGTATATTAACTGTAGAGTGCAAGCAGCGACTCCGGCAGGACTAACTATGACAGCATAACTAAAAGGGAGAGCCAGAAGGAAACACAAACATGAGGGCTTCCTGAGATGTAAAGCAAACAATCACCTCACCGTCAGCAAACCTGAGTGATCAATGAGAGTGAGGAAGACAGCATCCAAACCTACCAGTTCACCATAATGCTCTACGTCCATGAGTCCCCCAGATCTGCTCCTTTACCTATGGCAAATCTATAGGTTTTTAGCCTGGACTTAAACACTGAGACTGTGTCTAAGTCCCGAACACTATTTGGAAGACTATTCTATAATTTTGGGGCTTTGTAAGAAAAAGCTCTGCCCCCAGCTGTATTTTTCATAATACGCGGTACTGACAAGCAGCCTGCATCCTTTGATCGAAGTAGGCGTGGCGGTTCGTAAGACACTAGCAGTTAGCTCAGGTACTGCGGCGCGAGACCATTTAATGCTTTATATGTCAAGAGTAGTATTTTAAAATCAATGCAAATTTTCACAGGGAGCCAATGCAGTGACGATAAGATAGGGGTGATGTGCTCATATCTTCTGGTTCTAGTGAGGACTCTCGCTGCTGCATTCTGGACTAGCTGAAGCTTATTTATGCATCTAGCTGTACAACCAGACAGTAAGGCATTACAATAGTCCAACCTAGAGGTGATAAAAGCATGAACTAGTTTTTCTGCATCGTTTAGCAACAATAAATTTCTTATCCTGGCAGTATTTCTGAGGTGAAAGAATGCTACTTTATCCTGGTAATATTATCTACATTAGCTTCAAATGAAAGGCTGGAATCAATAATC